>NC_062552.1:74085351-74395196 GCF_016906955.1 Phacochoerus africanus
GGTAGGCATGTAACAATGGATGTTCAGCTATACTGATCCAAAATGGAGAAAACTGATGATACAAGGGCCAAACATCTTATGAAATGCAACTATTTATAGACTTGTTTTGCTATAGGGAGGCTGGTGAACATGCTGAATACGAATTACCTCAGTTCTGCAGCTTTCTATGTCTTTTTAATGCATTCTGTTTCAGGGTCACTTTCAATCAATATTTCATTTACTTACTGAGATTGAATGGGCGCTCTGAGACACAGTGTGCTGTTTATCATACAGATTGGACACCTCATTCTAGATCCAAGATCTTTTCCTCAACACTGGGAGCTGTCCTTTCAGCACCACAAAATTACTGCTTGAAGTTGCATTGCAGTTTTTTTCTTTTCCTTTTCACTGGGAGCTTTTCTTTCAGCACCACAACATTGCACCTAGACTTTTTAAACGGCTGCCTTCCTCTTTGCACTGAAGACCAATTTCGTCTGCACTTCCAGTTATTGCTCTTACCTGTAGGACTTCCAATCCTACTTCACTTCACCCACCCCACTCCTGAAACAGTTAAATGTATCTATTTCTGTGGAAGTCATTTTTCTCATTGAATGATCAGAAACAAAGATAAATTCTAACCTGTAACGGCTCATTTCGACTCATTGCTTACAATAGATCTAAGCTCTTTTTTCTGCTTATTCGACTCCTTCCAGCTTCCCATCACATCTGTAACAAACTTTTAAAATGATATTGCCACACCACCATGCACAAGCCTACCTGCACAGTAGAGATAGATTATTCCATCGTATTCAGATGGTTAACAGAGGTTAGCAAGTCCTGTATTATATATTTATATCGCTTTCTAAGAAAGTGCATATTAATGTTTACTTTAAGAATGTGTAAATGGTGCTATCAAGAATCTGATAAATTTTATCCCAGTTTTTTGTGTACCACTTCTAATGTATGAGATTTATTTTTCTATTGGAAAAAATAAACAGTATGAAAGCATAAAATTGGTAGATTTTAGTAATTTAACAATGAATGGAATCCCTATGTTATAGGCCCTATCTTTCCTTGGAAATTTTAGTGGTGGTCATAGGTTTCAACAAAGGTACTGATGATAATCACATTCCTTTAGTCCATTCTTTTATTGCATTCTTGGTTCACATGCTGATTCCTCACTGAGTCCTTAAGTAAATTTTATTTACTGTAAGTCTTCTCCAAGAAGGGAATTCTTGCTTTCCAAGGCAGCAGTTGAAAGGAGATGAAAATATAATTTAATATTACTTACATCACAGACATGATTTGAGACCAGTTAGTTACTGTTAGTAGAAGAAATTCATCATTCATTAAATACAGGGCAAGCATGGCTATCCATAATAATTTTAAGTGCAATGCAGTCTTATAAATTTAATGTACACACTTTATTTAAATGATGCAAACAGCCATATGAAATTGCACATGATTAGAAAACAGGATGAACTCATTTTGCCTCCTGCTTGGTTTCTCATAAACATGAATACGTAATATTGTTATGCACTGTTGTTCATAGATGTCTTATTACATAAAGGGTAAGTATCATATTTAACAGATTATTTTTGGAATTCTGCATGTTTTTTGTCTCATCAGATATGTGCCCCAATTAAATAACATTTTTCCCCAAGATGAAAGTATCAGAAACCTTGTCATGTTAATTTTGAAAAAAATTGGAGTATAGTACATATTACTAGATAGGATGTCATTCCACTGGTCTATATTTAAAAAACAACAACAACAACTGTTCTTGAAAATTGAAGCATTACCTTGTGTAATTAATAAAGTAATCAAATCAGATTTGTAAATAAAATATTGTTTAAATCTAAAGTATTCAATATTTTGATTAGATTATTTTTTTAAGGAAAAATATTTAACGTGTATGTGCCGATTTTTTTTAAATAGTTTTTTATAATTGCAATGGAAGGGCAATTGTCTCATTACAAGTGGTACAGAAGCCAATACTTGGGTTACCATAGATATATTAACAAGTAAAAACTGTGGAACAAGTTTCAAGCTCATTTTGGAAAAAAAAAACAGTCTGTAGAAATGCATATTTGTATTTGTTTCTCTAATAAATCTGCAAATAGCTTTAAACACAAATTAGTTTTAATTATTTAAATTATGAGTTCTGTTAAGTAATTTAATATCTGTTTTGCCTTACATTTTGTGAAAACATTGTCTCATGGATATTAATTAAGGCTTATTGTGGAAATCAAGGTAGGTCTGTATTTATTTGAAAAGGTCAGGTATTTAGCATTAAAGTATGTTTACCTCTATGAAATGATTAAAGAATTTTTATGAAAAACAACACTTTGTCCCCCTGCCCCTATCAGCAAAATCACAAGAGTTTGGCCACTGCCCAAAACAATAAAAGACTAACTTACACTGGCTTTAACACAGTATCAAAGAAAAAAATCAACAGATAAGTGAAATAATCTGTTCAAATGGTTGATAATCAAAAGATTATTTTATACAGATAATTTACTTATATATTACAATGAAGAAATTTGGACTCTTCTGAACCATAGTGCCTCAATCTTCTTTAATGTGATTACATTATGATTAAAATTGCTTTATAGAGTATATATTCCCCTTGAATCATGACTTTATAATAACACAAGTTTAAAATGTTTTAAGATGAAGTACAATCATCCATTTCTGTTTTTAAATAAAGTCCCCTCTTTACAACTGTTTTGTAAAGAATAGATATGCTAGAATATTTAATATATATATATGTATACCTATACATATATATTTAAGTTGTCATTCTGCTTGAGCAGAGATGTTAAATTAGCTTTTGGTTAAGGACTCAATTGAGTATTCTAATTTTCTTGAACTACAAAGAGCAAATTTTAATGAAGTTTTTGGCTTTACCAATTTATTTTTATTTGTAAAATGTTTTGGGAGATCTGGCTTATGAAAACTTTAACATATTCTAAGAGTGTTATTTGTTAGCTTATTCCAATATTACAATAACATAGGTATTGTTTCTTGTCAATATTTAAGATTTTGGGTAATGATATCTTTTTTTTCTCTAAATGAATCATTCTAACCTAATTTCCAAATAATGACTTCTCAAAAATTCCACACTTTTAATGTATTATTTTTTCTAAATAGTAATATAAATCAAGTGCATAGTACATGAAGTAATGCATTAAAATATTGTAATATATTTACCAAAACATCTTGGATAGATTTGATTACGGTATTTTTATATTTTATGATGTCTATTTTAGGAGATAAATGCTAAAAAAAAGGCTCTGATAAGAGAAAGCCCATAGACTTGTAGTGAAACCAATCCATGTTGAAATTGTATTATAAAATAAACCATTACTTTTAGGGTTAAAAACATAGATAGGAATTGAATAGTAATTTTAAAATATATTGGCAGGGTATCAATTAACATATTTCATGTTAAAAAAAAGAAAGAAAGAAAACCCAAATGAACTGTTTTGAACCTAGTAAATCAAACCTAACTCATATTTTCCAAAATAACTTAGAATAAAAAGAAAACCTATCAATTCTGTATAGAATGTATTTCATAGGGTTGAAGTTCCTAGTAAAAAGCATTCCCTAATACATTCACCATTTAGGAGAGACAACTCTTAGAAAAACTTTAACATTTCTTTCTTATATCAAGATTATGGTGTTTTTGTGGGGAGGAGCAGTGTTTAAACACAGGCAGGTGGAAGGAGGATAGAGGCAATTATCAGAACTATTTGCATTCAAACTACTTGTTTTATAAAAAAAATGATTCAGAAGGCCAGATACTCAATTAGCTGGTTTCAATTAGGTTTGCTCATCACTTGCCAGTAGAGGAAGAAACCTTTGAGATTGAGCTTCCTGTTAAGTTTGACTTTATATGAGTTCTAGAAAATGTTACTTCTATATATACTGCAAAGGCTTAATCTAGAGAACTTTACAAAATTCATTTTTTATCTTTGAAATCATGAAACTGATTATACATTCTAGATAGCTAAATATAACTTTTTATGGTCTTGAGAATAGCATATAATTTCCATTTTTTGTGTTTTTTAAAAATTTTTATTGGAATGTAGTGGACCTACAATGTTGTATTGGTTTCAGGTATACAGCAAAGTGAATTATTACAAATTTATACGTGTAAATATGTCCATTCTTTTTTCCCATATTGGTTATTAACAACTATTGAGAGTAGATTTTCCTGTGCTCTACAGTAGGTTCTTGTTAATCATTTGTTTTATAGCAGTGTTTTATATAGTAGTGGGTATAATTTCAGGGTTTGAAATAATTATCAGTGTAGTTATTTCTGAACATAAAAATTCATTCGGTGAAACTAAAATCTTTCTTAGGACTTTTAAAATAAGCTTCCTTGTACTCTGTTTAGGAACATTTCATTTAATATAATATGATTGAATAACTTTAAAAAATTACCCATCATTTCTTTTAATTAGCATCTCAGTTCTCATTTTATGCATTAACTTTTATTATTTATTGTATAATAGTTTCCTCTATATATCAAAATATTTGAAGGTTTTTTAGATTACTTATTATAATGATGGATTTTTTTAACTTTGTGAAAAGAATTCTAGATACTAATGGGTCCAGTCATCATCAGTATACCTAAAAATATCTCCTTTACAAACTTTGAATCTATTAGGCATTAGTTTTAACATGAGTGTCTTCATTGTGACCAAAGTCAGGGTATTCTGAATACCTAGCTCTGAAAAAAGTGGGGGGAAAGATGATGTGAAAAGGCACAAGCACTGGAAAACCAGTCTTTCAAAAAGTGACAGAGTAACCAAATCAGAGACCTGGGCCAACCAGGATACCTCATTCTGAGACTTTGACATTGTTCAGACATACAGAGGTTAACGACAATGTTGTTATCTCTCCCAGGCATTTTCATATTTTGTGGGTTTGTCATATCTTGGATAGTATTTCCATATTAATACTATATTGATAAGTCTCTTATAGTGATAAGTGGAGGTATACACTAAATTGCCAAAGAAATGGCACATAAAATGTAATGATACTGAAAAAACATTTTATTACATTATGCTGATATACCACCCTACCAGCTTCATTATACCAAATATTTACAGATTGACACAGAATTCTTGGTTATTTTCTTTATTTTTTATTCCTATCTGTTCCACTTTTTATCCTGACATGAAGAAATCATGGAAGAGAGACTTCTAATAATTTTTAAATTTTAAGCATGGTATTATATCCAAAAGCACAAATTGATAATGCAGTTAAAAATGCCAATACAAAATCCCTGTTTTCCTGAATAGTAGGTTATGGCAACTCTCGATTGAGATTATACATGGATATACTGATTCTAATTTTGAACTGAGAGTCTGTCTTCACTGTCAGTAAGAAAGCCATCATTTATCTATACAGTAAAACTAACATGACTAAACTTGTCACACCTCTTTTCTTTTGTTTTTCTGTCTTTTTTTTTATTGTCTTTTTAGGGCCACATCCATGGCATATGGAAGTTCCCAGGCTAGGGGTTGAATTGGAGCTACAGCTGCCAGCCTGCACTATAGCCACAGCAAGGCAGGATCCGAGCTGCATCTGCACCCTACGCCACAGCTCACAGCAACGCCAGAGAACGTTTCCTCTTAAATTGCGTTTTTTGACCTGTTTTGGTACATGTTGCCTCTTTAGGGATACCTTGATAAGTGAAGAAATAAAACCATAACCTTTATGAGAAGTCAGGCATTTTGTAGGAATAACATGTTAAAGCAATTGGAATATCATAGTAGGATATGGAATTACTTGTAATAAATGTGTGTCTCTTCATCTGTCCAGAACATGGTTAGTTATGTGGCCCTGGAGAGAACTCATTTTATTTCATTTTGAGTGCTCCCAAGCTGCCATGTGCTACAGACTTTCAAAGCTATTTAAGAACTGTTGGTCAAGTTTGCTCTAGGAATTTATATGGAAAGTTCTGCCACTTGGTAGATTTTTTTAAATTGAGTAATGAATATTTTCTCAAACTACCAAAGAATGCAACTGATATAGAAGAGTCAAATGTTGGAAAGTTTGCTAACTTTTATTTAGATAGTTTATCTTCTAAACCTGAGGTAGGGAGAGTGAATTAATAGTGCATATTTAGGAGATATTTAAAATTTATTAGGAAGTGCACATTTCAAAACCAAAGGAAAATTAAGTAGTTCACATCAATTTTAATTTGAATCAGCAGCATATATTTGAAAAAATAAACGACTTTAATGTGGAAGTTATAGATAAGATATGTCAATTTCTTTCAGTATAGACGAGAGTACTAATATATTGTTTCTTGGTAATTCTGTTGTGAATCTGAATTTCCAAGTATTCGTAAGAGGCATTTGGTTGTGTTTTTAAAATTTTACTGAGGAGTTTCTGTTGTGGCTCAGCAGTAATGAACCTGACTAGTATCCATGAGAATGTGGTTCATTCCCTGGCCTTGCTTAGTGGGTAAAGAATCCAGTGTTGCCATGACCTGTGGTGGAGGTCACAGACCTGGCTCAGATCTTGCATTGCTATGGCTGTGGCATAGGCTGGCAGCTGTTGCTCCATTTTGACCCCTAGCCTGGGAACTTCCATATGTCACATGCACAGCCCTAAAAAGCAAATAAATAAATAAAAATAAAATTTTATTGACTCCTTATATGTATTAAATTATAAAGATTATTGTATAAAAAGAACTCAAAATATCAATGTTCTTATAAATACAAAAGTATATTATTTTTAAAAGTTCAGAAATGACGCTTTATGAGAAACCAGTTTTCAAATATGAATAACTCTAATGGAAATTTTTAAAAATTCTGCAATAACAATTCTTTGTCTATCATGTGTTTTGCTTTTTCTGAGAGGAAGGACTTTTAAAATGTGGAAATCTCCATATCTGATATAAATCAATCATTATATAGTTTATAAGTTTTTCAGTCTTTTTAATGGTCTAGTACACTCCTTATGTATTTCATCTTTTCTTATTTCTTAGGTTATCAAAATACTTGTGAATCAAATTAACTCTATCATACCCATTTGATCATTACATTTACACTTAACATATCTGGAAGTTCTTTTTTATGGAATAATTATAACAATTAAAATTTTAAGTCCTAGGAGTTCCTGTTGTGGCTCAGCAGGTTAAGAACCTGACTAGTATCCATGAGGATGTGGGTTTCATCTCTGGCCTCACTCAGGAAAAGGATCCATTGTTGCTGTGGCTGTGGCATAGACTGGCAGCTGCAGCTCTGATTCAAACCCTTGCCTGGAAACTTCCGTAAGCTGCAGGTGCATCCCTTAAAAAAAAAAAAAATTAATCCACATATTCCTTATACTGTTTTTTAATTTCCAAATTATATTAAAGGAATAGAAATATATATATTTATTAACTCTTTCATCAAATGATGTTGTTTTCCAGTTGAGAAGTAGTCTTTGCATATTCACTATTAATAATATATTTTTATATATTATAATATATATTTTATAGGTCTACAGGAAAAGGAAAAGTGTGTAATCAGTAAAAGTACTCTTTATTAAGTATCCTGTTTGTCTTACACATTAGAGTGATAGCGAAAATTTTAGGACTAGTGTGTCCATTCCATAGTAGGAAAATTTTTCCTAAAATTATAATTATCAATAGCATGACCTAGTAGGGAAAAAAAAACTATATTAATCTCAAATGTTTTAAAATTATTGCCTACACCTCACTCTCCAAATAAAGAAACAATAAATAATTTTATGGGATTAGGTTTTCCAATTTTTATTCTACTCAAATGCAGAATCTAGGCAGGCATGTGCAAGAGGTATAATTCATGCAGCCTAAAATGGATTGAAGTTAATTCTCAAGAATAAGTAATATCCAGAATGAGACATTATAAGGTTATGAGATATAGATGTGATTTCTGTAATCTTAAAACAAAAGCAATAAAGATGCTTGTTATAATTTAAAAAATAGATTTTGTGATTCCCCTTAAGAAGTTAGGTTCATTTTCAGAAAATTTAACTAAAGAACTTAAGTGAGAGAATATGAATCCCACAGACAGAGCAAGATATAGAGGAAAAAGTAGATCTTGGAACAGATAAAGAAGGATTTGAATCTCAGTACCATTCCTACTCTTACTAAGCATTTTGTGGACTCCAGCATTGTGTATACAATATGGGAATTATAATTACCTCAGCAAATAATGATTAAATGAGATAATATTTGTTTTAAATACCTAACTTTCAGTACCTAAATTCAAACTCAAGAAGACAATAAATTTTCAATAAATATTAATTGCTTCTAGAAGTGAAAGGAAATGAATTCATAAGCTATATTAACCAGAGTCTAGTGCAGTTTGTGGATACACTTTACAAAATGTGTAAGAGTGAAGAAATCAAAGATAAAACCTAAATTTGACAAACTTAGACCTCATAGAAGGAGCCTTAGGTACAACACAAATTGCAAGAAACGTTAAATATTCTCTCATACCCATTTTTATTACATTTCCATCTGAGTAACCTCCATAAATCTATCACAACAGATTTTTATTAAATAATCAATAGAATTCCTCTTATTGACTAAAGACAAACAGCAGCAATTCCTTAAATTAATCAAAGAGTAGAAAAAATGATTAGATAAAGATGTGGCTTTTTAATCTTGGTTTACTAATTTGATAAAATTAAAATTCTAATTAGGAGGTATGAGGATATTGATGAAGACCTAAAGAAAATAGTTTTTAAATATAAACTCCAATGAACAAATGAGGAAAACTGAAAACTCATAATATTCAAAAAGTTTATAATAGAAAAACTTGCAATTAATAAAAAGATCTACTGAAATTAAATGAACACTGGCAATTGATAAACTGGAGAAAATAAGTTCAGTGAACCGATGAATTTATAAGCTTGTCCATTAACTAGTCTTATTTCAATTTAAATCTTCCACAAACCCCTGCAGAAAAACCATACTGCTGCTTATATAAACAAAAGAATAAACAATAAAGAATTGGAAATTCACCAATAACTGTACTATGTTGAACATTACTATGTTAACTAATAATTTCTTATCAAAATTCTGTTATGTTTAGTGCTTAGTATTCTACGTTTCAAACATATGGTTTCTCTGTAAATTATTTTTAAATTTATTATTCTTTCATCTTTAATAAAGTTAGTATGTTATAAAATAAAAACATCACAGAGCATTATATTTAAAAGGTCTAATACACATGCTTTATTAAAAGTAAAAGGAAATCTGATTTGACATTTTTAAAGATAATAAATGTCTAGTTAGAAGAAAGATTATTGAAAGCTAAGGAAAAGATTCTGGGGTGTGCCAATATTTCTTTTTTTTTTTTTTTGTCTTTTTGCCATTTTCTTGGGCCGCTCTTGCGGCATATGGAGGTTCCCAGGCTAGGGGTCAAACGGAGCTGTAGCCACCAGCCTACGCCAGAGCCACAGCAACTCGGGATCCTAGCCGCATCTGCAACCTACACCACAGCTCACGGCAACACCGGATTGTTAACCCACTGAACAAGGGCAGGGATCGAACCCGCAACCTCATGGTTCCTAGTCGGGTTCGTTAACCACTGCCCCATGACGGGAACTCCGCCAATATTTCTTAATGGAAGAATTGTTGGATAGCAGGTAAATACTCAGGTCATTAAAGAACTGCAATGATGAAAGATAATACAATAAGGGAAATGAGAAGAAATTTTTGCAGTCTTTGTGGAGTGTGCTTTATGAAATACTTTTAGCCATATTGCATTCCACAGAGTGTATTTACTGCTTGCATAGCAAATTTAAGGTTTAAGTAAATCATTAGATCCCTACACCCTTACAAAGATATCATAATTGTGACCCAAAGTTTTCAAAGTGTTTTGACACGGCATCAATTTTAATTTTTTTCTTCACAACAATCCCTTGAAAATGGCAGAACCAGTATCAAATTTAATGTTTTTTCCTTAAGTCATGATGATAAGGTACCCAATTTCAATAGTGGGAAGAAGGGCAAGGCAGACATAATTGTTTACTCATTGTGGGAATTTTAACGCACACCATATTGTACTATGAAAAGTAACTAGCTCTTGGGCAGTAAAAATCCTATGGAAGAATTTTAAAATCATGATCATTGTTTTTCCACCAGGAAAACAAACAAACAGAAAATGAAAGATAATTTGGACAATACCATGGGAAAAATTGACACTTCAATTAATGTTAGGTGAGTCTTTAAATCCTCAAAATAGCTGTCATTTTAGTGATAGCTACTGATTGTGAGAAACTTAAAACTCTAATGAGAATATATATATATATATATATTTTTTTTGGTCTGTTTAGGGCCACACCCATGGCATATGGAGGTTCCCAGGCAAGTGATCCAATTGGAGCTGCAGCCACCAGCCACAGCCACAGCCACAGCAATGTGGGATCAGTGCCTTGTCTGCAACCTACACCACAGCTCACGGCAACACTGGATCCTTAACCCACTAATTGAGGCCTGGGATCAAATCCTCAACCTCATGGTTCCTAATCAGATTCATTTCCACTGCAACACAACAGGGAACTCTGAGAATATATTTTTAAAACACTCACTCCCCTATCTAATTTGAACAATCAATACTTTTGCTGAAATTGGCTCTTAAGCTCAGCTCCCATATTTGGCTAAGAAGTAATCATCATCATGCATATGATTTGGTATACAGGCAAAGTTTTAAAACATGGCTTGGTGCTTTTTTTCTCTAAAATGTGTTTAATTTTATTATAGACATAATATATTACTGGTTTCATAGAGGTATAATTGCAAAATTTACATGGTCTTAAGATATTTTTGAAAGGAATATAAAATGGAAACTCAAGGACACAGAAATGCTTTTCTACTCTGGCCAAGAATTACCCACTGCAAAGGATGTATTTAAGCACATATATAGAGGTTATCCAAAATGATATTCAGTGTAACATATCACATAAGAGCCTAGCCTTCTGGGATAAAAGTTTGTTTACTGTCATTAAAGTATTTCCTAAAACCAATTGTGATGGAAAAGAAACTAACATTAAGAACAAAAAGAAAGTACAAAATAGATACCCAGGGAGTTCCCATCGTGGCGCAGTGGTTAATGAATCCGACTAGGAACCATGAGGTTGCGGGTTCGGTCCCTGGCCTTGCTCAGTGGGTTGACGATCCGGCGTTGCCGTGAGCTGTGGTGTAGGTTGCAGACGCAGCTTGGATCCCGCGTTGCTGTGGCTCTGGTGTAGGCCGGTGGCTACAGCTCCGATTCAACCCCTAGCCTGGGAACCTCCATATGCCGAGGGAGCGGCCCAAGAAATAGCAACAACAACAACAATAACAACAACAAAAGACAAAAAAAAAATAGATACCCAAACTAAGCTAGGGCAATATTAACAACTTTTGATATTTGAAAACAACAGAATTTTAATAATTAAGTAGTTTTTCATTCTCAATAAATTGAAATATTGGCAATGATAATCTCAGAATATTTTGCTTGCTATGGTCTTGAAAGCATTACATTGAATATTGTGATTAATGTTCAAAAACCACTATTTTCCAAATGGTAAGGAAGTTTCTCTGAATTTAAAAAGTCTATGAAGAGTCAGTTAATAGGGAAAAAAAGGGAAATGAACTGTTCTCAAATTGAATCATGACGCCTAGATTATTTGGGTTTATTACTATTTCTGCTGTGAAGTAAATTACCTTAATCATTTTTGGTAGGTGGTTATATTAATTAAGAAGATAGAATAAGAAAATAAATAGCCTAGAACCTAGATATTTAAATCAACACTTTAAAATTATTTCTTGTCATGGATGTAATATACTGACCAACTCTTATCATCATTGCCAACAAAGATAGTTCTGAAACATAATGTAGTTTAAAAAGTGAATTATAGACTAGAGTATGAAATTCTAAATAGCCTGTAATAAGTGCAGTAAAAATGAATTACAAATAGTGACCTTAATAAAGGAAGGCCTCTTTTGTCAGAATTGATCAATAGTCTATAGATGCAACCTAGTGCTATAGGATTATCATAGCAAGAATTTTTAACAAGTAACTCTGAAAGGAAAATGTTTTTTTAACTCCACTGAAATTTTAACCATGATTTTTAAAGGAAGAGATAATTTTGATATTTTGAGGAAACTACTTTATTCGTGATTCAGAACCCTTTTCTAATTCAGTCTTTGGATGTTTGAAATGGAAATTCTCAGTGTAAAGTTTAGAGACACTTTCCTTGTTCATGAGATTACTTCTAAGACTTTGGAGAACGGCATTTTAATCCAAAAAAACCTGTTTACTGGTCTAGTTAAGTAAAAAGTTTTATTTTTATTTGCCTAATATATTAAAACTAAATATCAAGTTGGTTACTATACAAACACCTTTTGTTGTATTAATAATAGAAAAGTCACAGAAATGTACGTGAAAAAGATGATCCGGCCTTATTTTCTTGCTGTCTAGATTTCTCTAACTTCTCTGTCTGAAAATGATGTGTACTTTCACTAGGGAAAATTACATACATGTAAAATATGAGATATGGGCCCGGCATGTTGAGAGAAACAGCAGCTGTACATTGTGGGCAGTGAGAAGACTGAAGATGACCCTGTGGGCTGCAGACAAAGATGAAGATGACAGTATCATCTTAAATTTGCATCTTACTATACAAAGTTCAAAACACTCCCAGGCATTTATCTCATTTGATTCCTCATAACATTCTTTTAAAAGAGCAAAACTCACTTAAGTTCAACAATAGGAAATTTACAAATATACATCATACATAATCGGTTTTTAAAAAATTAAACAAAAAGATCATATACTTTTAAAATCTGTTCATAAATTTGATTTTCTCAAATTTATACACTGCTCTCAGTTTTATGCTGAGAAAACCTTGAATTAGAAAAGAATGAAACTTTGTTTATGACTTGACTTGTCTATCAAATTTGAAATATCAGAGGAACAAAATTAACATATATGAATGTTTTATACAGACCAGCATAGACCAAAGAAAGTATCGAAAAAATAAATACAAAAATCCGATAGAGCCCACATTTCCCTCAACATTTAAGCCTACAATGAATTTCTACATTGATGAAATTCAAGGGATAATAGGCAACTTTGTTTTACTTTTATCATTCCAAAATTTAAAACAAAGAATAATTTTCCTGAGCTAGTCACAAATTTCATTTCTAAATTGATAAAGTTATTTAAGGAATTTTTGCATCCTGGCTTTTTGCATAGCCAAGAAAGTAATAAAAACTAAAGAGAAATTGCTTTTCACCACTTTTGTCTTTTATAAATTATCATGAATTTTATTTTGAATAACTTTTAAATGAAAAGTAAAAACAAAACTTATTGTGTATATTCATGACATGAATACCAACTAATTTAAATTACACAGATCCGTATACATGCATTCACATTCTATCATATAGTAGCCCATAAAAATAATGTCCCTTATAGTTCTCTAAAAGGTTAAAAAAAGTCTAATTTTAAATACAAATCTTTATATATTATACCTTAAGTTCTGACAACATGTATGTTGAATACCTGACAAGGCCAGATCTATGAAGGTCAGTTAACTTTTAGTGTGTATGAAGAATATGCCACATGATTCAGCAACAGTGGCAATAATAATATTTACCTGTGCGATGTGTTAAATTTTTAATCTGTTTGGTGTTTACCCAGATCAGCAGCTCTCAAAAATAATCCAGAATCTGAGAAGGTAAGTTAAAGTGTGATTGTTCTAAAATATTCTGCATTATAGAGACGTGACTTTAAAGAAATGAGAAATTATCCACCATTGACATAATAAAATTTTAATGGCCATTTGATCTTACATATTTCAAATAGCTCAGTTAAGTCAATTAAAAAGTCAAAGGTAGGAAACTTTGTGTAGCATGTCTTGTAGACTCATTAAGTATCTATTTAAGAATTTTTCCTTTTTGCATTAAAAAAGCCCACATTTGGGGACATTACAGCTGACTCTAAGAAGTATTACTGGTTGAGGCCTGCTTCTACCTTTTTTCCCCTCACTTCAAGTCTTCAAAGTTTTCTTGCTAAATGATACAGTAAAGCGCGATAGGATAAAGGTTCCAGGTCGAAATTAAAGAACTACCTCCTAAACAAATCTATAATTAAAAGCTTTGTAACAGCTTTTGTTTTTGGGGAGGAGACATTGGATGTTGCTTATTGTTAATAGCATGTAAAATTACTATATAAAATTAAATAATGCAGCAAAATTAAACATTACAAAACATCTGCACTCAGTAGGCATTGTTTGCAGTCCATGTTATGCACAGATATGGTGATTCTATTCCTATGTATGAAGATGATCATCTCTCTTATTTAACTATGACTATAACGGTGATATTCATGCTCACATGCTTCTCAACAACATCCTGGTTGGTCAGGTGAGAAAATGAACAAGAGAAATGACTGAGGCAAAGCACTGCCTTATGGCAGCATCAAATCAATGCATATCTAGGATGGTTAAGTTTTTATACTAATGTCTTTAAAACACAGGGCATGAAAGGCCCAGTACTAAAAATCTCCTTTTAGGAACAGAGTACACAATTATGATTCTACAAATCACATGGGAGTTCACATTTGGATTCACAAAACCTCAACCTTAAAGAAAGAGAATATTATCTACACCTAAGTGTTATTACCTCTGCTACCTTCACACTACAGTGCACATTATATTTATGTCAAGTTGAGTTCCTTATACTGAATAAAAATGAACATATGTTTAGTTCCTAAAATTCAACCATATTTTTTTCATACTGAATACCATCTTAGAACTTAAAAAAAAGTGACTCAATAAATATTCCTTAGTCCCTTGAAAAAGAATTTGAGTGAGAAATTTCAAGAAAATAAGCAGTTGCATTTTAAAAGGCTTATATATTTATAATCCTTTCAAAGAAAGTATACTTACAAAGCCAAATAAGATAAAAATTAGCATTATATAAGAGTATTTTTTCATTTAGCATATATTCTCTCATTATAAACAAGGGAGAAATCTCAACAGAATAATGATGATAAGAGCATTTTACATTTCCATAGCAGTTTTTGAATATAAAATATAAAAATATAGTGCATTTATTTTTATAGTATTAGAGTCTCACCCAGTGCCACACGTACAGGTCCATTATTTACTCAAGTATTTATTGAGCACCTACTATGTGTCTTCTAAAAGGCATAACAAATTCTAAATGGAACACGAAAGATGAGGTAACAGCCTGATAGAGCTAACATTCCAGTGTGGAATAAAAAATAAATAAATAAACTATGAAGAAAATAAAACAAGTAAACAAACAGAGTGACATGGAACCGAGGTGGAGAGGAGCAGCTTTAGAGAGGAGAGTTAGAGAAAACCATTTAAAGAAGGCAAGACGACTTCCTTAATGGAGTTGCTCAATCTGCTCTGTGAGTTAGGAAGAGCTAGAGGTTAGTTACTCCCTATTTGTAGATGAGGGCAGACATGAATAACAGAGACTGCTTATTTTTGTCTGTGGTTTTCATTCTTCCAGTCAATAAATATTACATCCCTGTAATATGCTTGGAATTGGGACAAGTCTTGAGTTTATTACAATGAAAAAGAAATAGCTCTTACCCTGACTGGGGAAACATAAAAGGAGACCAAGGACTATAGTATACTATGGTACTTGATACAACAGAAGTTATCTATAGGATAATAATAAAATGCATAGGAAGACACAAAGGAGATGTTAGTAGTAGATGGGGAAGTGAGGAGGTAAAAGAGACTTTTTTTCCTTCAGATCACATAGTGATCACATGGCGAACATACAAGAGTTGTGACTAGAAATCAAATCTCCTGATCATCAGCCAAGTTTGCTTCCCAGTAATCCATATCACATCCATAAATATAATTGGGGAAAAGTTCACTTTGATATAATGCTTCTATAAAAAGGAACCTATTTCTAATACCTGTTATGGTATACTATAATCCAGGAAAGAAATGATTGATAGTCTGAAAAGAAAACTATGCATTTAGTGTTCTTATGTACAGAGACCAGAATTTAAAAAGTTCATGAGCATTAATATACAAACCCCTGCATTAAGATCATTTCACTGTCCGCCTTACAAACATACAAGCTGAGCCGTACCCCTTCTAATATTCTTGAGAACCCAGGTACACATTGAGAAGAGTAATTGCATTTTCCAAAGCTAACTAGAATGGGTAATGGAAGAATGGCTTTTACACCTTAAGCAGAGACAGTAACAATTTGAAACATTTATGTTTTTAGGAAGAAATCTCCTGCTTTCAAAAGCCAACAATAGAATAAATCACCAGTCACAACACTGTGAACAATTAAGCATAGACTCAGGGCTAGGAGAGACCTTGAGTAAGAGATTATCTTATTACTATGTGGAGCAGGCAAAGGCTTTTGGGTATGAATTAAACAGCCAAGGGTCTATTGACCCAAAATATGTTTTCCCTTTTCTCTCTGCCAGAGACCACCTACCCCCCACCATATAACACACTCTTGACATTAAATGTCTCTGTTAAAAAAAAGCAAGTTATTGGGAAAGCCACACTAAGATATTCTCATTTTTATGCAAATTAATTTATTCTTTTGACACTAATAAAGGCAGAGATTTGAATAAGCAAAATCTGAAGAAGATTAAAAAAAAAAAAAGAGAGAGACAGGACCAAAAGTAAATAAGTACACTAGCACCAAAGACCTTCCAGAAGAATAGGGCATATGCTAACCTGCTTTTATCTAATTGGGAAATTATGAGAAGAGGAACATCCTTGGAGAAATAACAGTGAAAGAGACATTCGTAAAATAATAATATTGTTCATCTTCATAGAGGGCCTACTCATATATTTGAGTGTTCTATTCTTCACTTCTTTCAAATCTTTCCATCATCTGCCATTTTCCCACTTTCTTTACCTTCTCTTTACCAAATTTCTGTTCTGACTTTATCTCTTTCCACTATTTTCAATTAAGAACATTGTCAGTGAGGGAGTTCCTGTTGTGGCGCAGATGAATCTGAATAGGATCCATGAAGATGCAGGTTCAATCCCTGGCCTTGCTCAGTGGTTTAAGGATCTGGCATTGCCCTGAGCTGTGCCGTAGGTTGCAGACATGGCTCGGATCCTGCATTGCTGGATGTGGTGTAGGCTGGCTGCTGTAGCTCCAATTTGACCCCTAGCCTGGGAACTTCCATATGCTGCAGCTGTGGCCCTAAAAAGCAAAAAAAGAAAGAAAGAAGGAAAGAAAAGACAAAAGAACATTGTTAGTGACGAGGTACAATCCCAAGTGTGTGACCTGTATCAGAACTCAACTTATCCTGAGACAGGCAAAGAGGAGAAGAAAGCTGGTTGCCAAACATAACCTGTTCAAATAATCAACCCCCATATCATGAACCTTCCCCTCAGCCCTTTAATCATAGATCTGGCCTCACAAGGAGGCCATCACACTGGAGAGGAGGAAAGAGACCATATTAATTGATGACTGTAAATTTATTGTCCAAACCAGTCCCTTTTCACAAGTCAAATGGTGGGCTATGAATAATTAACAGTGCTGCAAAACTTGTGACCAGGATTTCACCAGCAAACTCGAACATCTGGTCACACTTGTCAGTAGCTGCCAAGCTTAGACTCACACTCACAGTGACAATATATATGATGGCTCCAGTTATTGCTGTAAAGCCCTGAGAATATAAAAAAGACCACTGAGGTCAAGTAAAAGAACTGGAAGATGAGGTCCTGTTGTGGGGCAGTGGGTTAAAAATCTGACTTCAGCAGCTCAGGTCACTGTGGAGGCACTGGTGCGATCCCCTGTGTGTGTTGGGGGTGGGGGGGGTGGGCAGTGGGCTAAAGCAACCGTGGCTCAGATTCAACTTTCAACCCTGGCCAAGAATTTCTATATGCCATGGGTGGGGTCATTAAAAAAAAAAAAGAATTGAAGGAAAGTATCTGCTTTCTTTTCACTGCAGTGACAACAGTCTGCCTTTCTGAATAGAGTATTTAATAATAGTATAAAGATTTGGACAAATAAACTTTGAAAACACTGATAAGAAATATATCTCCTTCATAAGAACATAACCAAATGTAAAAATCCATCAAGTTCTGGGTTTTAAAAAATGATGTTTATTGTTTTGCTAGGTAAGAACTAAAATAAGGAACTCCCAGCATCCATTTGGCTCAAGTTTCAGAGGAAATGCATATTTGAGAATAAAGGGAAATTGGGTCAGAATTCTACAGTGTTCCATGTTACTGCATTCCTGTTGCTTTTGGAAAAAAAATTAATGAGGAAACACTATGTAAAAATACATCCCCATTGAGTTACTATCATGCTTGTGATGTTGATACCTGATAAGAAATTTACTCATCCTGATGAGCTTACATACAGCCTCTAGAGTTTACACCAAATTTCCAACATATGTGGGCCCAGTGGTCCTGGTTGCCTCCTGAACTACCTCTGGCCCAGCCATTTCCACTGGTGAACCCAGTTTCTCCTCTAGCATTGACTCTGGATACTTTATGAATCAATTGCCTTTCTATTTCTGTCCTACTATAGCACCCACCTTCATTTATTTATTTTTCTCTTTGAACGACTTATTTAAAAAAAACTCATCAGCATTGAATATGTGATATAGAAAACTTCCAAAGTGGTTTTTCATCAGAACTGGCTAATAATTCATAACTAAATTCCTAGTTGGGAGAGATAAAGAGACTCAGCTTGGAGAAGGAGATGGCTGACAATGACTTGGTAACCAGCTCTAATTTAGAAGGCCATGGAAGGTGAGTTACTTAACAATTCTATTTCTACTAGAATGGAGTAAGTCAGAATAGTCTTGTTTTAAAAAGAAATTTTATGGTTGAAGGAAGTAATTCGCTGCCAGAAATACACAGAAGTATAATATTTTACCATAAATGGCTTTTATTGGAATATTTTAAGAATATAGTGGTCATATTTTCTTCTTTCAATTCTGAGTTACCAAGAAGACAGACTTTCCATGGCAGTGAAATGCTTCAGTGGCCTTTTAAATTTTATTCCCAAGCAGATCTTCTCACATTCTGATAAGTTTTCAGGCTCCTCATGTTGAATTTAACATAAAATTTAAAAAATTAAAGAATCTGCAAGAAGTCATTTCCAAACAAGTTTTCTTCTAAAGGATGATTTCCAATCATCAGTCAATCAATCAACACATATGGCCTAATAAGCAGATCATATGTAATGAGTATTCTATTAATATTTGATGAGTAAAATACTGAGAAATATGAAGATATACCTGGGAAGGAGAAAAAAAAATATATTCATCCTAGGAGAGATTAGAATGCATTGTGTATTTTATAATCTTGGATTAAGTTTATACATATGAAGATTTTCTACAGTTGACATTTCTTGCTGGCTAACACCTTGTATTATAATAATTCATTTGTATTCACAACAAATCCTCTACCTAAAGCGCAAATAATCCTAAAATCAAGTGTGACTGTGATTTCCTACAGAAGCCAGAGTTAAAAGAGTTTGTTTTGTTTTTTTAATATTCTAATTATATATAATCTTAAGATTCATGGCAAATGCCATAGAAGAATTTCAGGCTCACTATTCTACTATTGTGATAAGGATACTCTCACTCTGTCCCATCAAGTTTTTCCTGGCCCCTGAATTGCCATTCTTTTATTAAAGAATTTTTTAATTAATTTTAAAATTATGTAATGATATAGATACACATGACTTTAGAGTTAGAAAAGAACATTTTAAAAAATTGTTAGAAGAACTAATGTGAAGAAATGAATGACTTGCTGGTGAGGAAACTGATAGCAAATTGAAATAATGTAATTTGCCCAAGGTGACACAGCTTATTCTGGAAGGGGAAAAAAAGGCAGAGTTCCTCTAGATGATGGGCTGATACATAGTCTGGTAGTTCTTCCTATCATACTACTTTGCCCAAACTTGATTTTCAATTTCTATTATGTGACCTGGGCCTCAGAACTAAGAAAAAACTTCAGCACAGCCCCTTATTATATGTTACTGGGAGAAGTCACCTAACTTTCGATTTATCTTAAAATGAGAGATAATATACAAAGACTAGCCACCTTTCAGAGTATTGCTAAAATAAAGGAAGTAGAATTAGAAATATTTAATCTGTGTTAGTTGTCTGAAGGACAGGGAGATAAAACAATAGCCAGTGCAATGTTATATAATGTCTTGTTTGCCTTCATTACATTTCTGTTTACACTGTGTTTAGGATGATAATATTTTCTTGCAGCTGATAGTAATAGAGCCCAAGAAGCCAGGCAGAAATTAAGCTGCTGCTACAAACAATTCAAGAATGACCAAGATGTGCACACACAGATTTTCAAAAGAGTGAATAGGCTGAATGTGTTTTTCACTGAACTCCAAGGCACTGACACTGTGAGTAGTAACTATAGGTACCTGTCTGACCTATGCACAAAAGTGGATCAGATTTGGGTACTCATAGGGACAGCCTGGCATTTAAATCTAACTTACCGGTTCATCAGATGTGATTGATTTCTTGTCAGCCTAATGAAGTATAAGCTTTCATTTTCCTTATTCATTAGCTTATGTAAATTCCTGCCAAAGTCCACTTATAGGCTTTACTTTGCTAACGCATGAAACTAAGAGGTCTTCTGATGCGTTTTTGCTTCCCAAGAGAGAGTCCACTCCTTGGTATTACAGTTCATTATCTCTTCAATCATACTGCCTTGTCTAGAAAGCATGGCACACAGTGCAGGATCCAAGTTTTAGAGATGATTTTACATATATATAAAAGATTTTATATATATTTATGTAGCAAAGGCATGCTTGCTGGGGAATCATACATAAAAATAATATATTTAAACTCCTTTCATAATTGTTGCATTTCAAACCAAATTTCTACATTTTACATAAAGAACACATGCCTCTTATTTTACTCCCTGCCCCCCTTGAAATTATAAGACCCTTGATAATGAGTTTCTTCCCTCAGCATCTTAATTCCAGAATCTCCTCCGTCTTATTTAGAATATAAATTATTACTAAACCTTCCTAGATTGTCTTAATTTTTTATTTTTTCATCTGTTTTAATCCTTTAGATTTAGAATTTAATTATTAAGAAATCTCCTTCTTAAGTACATGACCACACGTTGCAGGAATTGTCTTTCTTTTTTCTGTCCTTTCATGAATGAAGAAAGGAAATGCAAATCGAATTGTGGATAACAAAGGCTTTATCTAGTTGGCTAGTTGTCTTGTGGGAAATCTTAAGTTGCCTCACTATTTCAATCAGTGGAACTCCCTCTTATTATATATACATACATATGCATACATATATATGTATGTATGTATATACTGTCAGAATGACACATCTCAACCAGGATGTAGACTCTCAGAGCAGCAGCACTTAACTGTGAGTTACTTTGTCCCTCTCTATACCCTTGATCCCCTCACTTCGGTCTGGTTGGGATCTAACATAAAGAGAAAAATGTATAAGAAAACGTATTCTTTTAAATCCTTTTTCTCAGCAAAATGGAAATCTCATCCAGAATATATCACAAATACATCAACACCATGGCAAAAAGGAGTTTCGGGAAGCCTCACCAAATGAGACTTTCATAGTGTAATCAAATCAGTATCATGCATTCTCTTTTCATGCATGGGAAACCTGGACCAGTACTCTGTGGATGTCAGGATCCTTTCGGAAGAAGCATAGATGTATTTTTCTAAGGCTAAGTAGCAGACTAGTGAAAGGGCCTCTATTCTGAGGAGTTACAGACTAGAATGAAAAGTGAAATAAAAGTAGGTTGAGAAGTCCAAGGGAGGGAGTTTCCACTGTGTCAAGCAGAAACCATTCTGACTATTATCCACGAGGATGTGGGTTTGATCCCTGGCCTCGCTTGGTGGGTTATAAGGATCCGGTGTTGCCGTGAGCTGTGGTGGAGGTCGCAGATGTGGCTTGGATCCCACATTGGTACGGCTGTGGCATAGGCCAGCAGCTGTAGCTCCAATCTGAACCCTAGCCTGGGAACTTCCACATGCCTTCTTTAGGTGCAACCCTTAAAAAAAAAAAAAAAAAAGTCCAAGGGAAAAAATCATGATTGATAAATCCTAATGATTAAAGGATACTAAAAGTGCTTGTTATTATATATGTCAGACATTGTAAGGTAAATCATATGGAGAACAAAAGCTACGCACTCTGTTGCAATGACCTCCTGTGCCACTGACTTTTGAACCTCCTCAGTGGAATGCCTAGTCTTATTGTCCTTACAGTCCCAGAGACAACACTGGTCCTAACATAAAGCCAGTGCTTAAATTAGTAACAAGTAATCAAATGAATGAGTGAATGAATGAATGAAACATATGTACTGAGGTTAATTTACTGAGGTTTAAAAAAAAGAATAAAAGAATTTACAGACTCTAGCCAGATGGATAATTGGTCTGACAACAGTGGCAGTTATTTTGTTCTGAGGCCAAGAACTTGGGGAATAAAAGAAAAAGAACAAATATGGTTAGAAAAGAGACATAAACCTAGAAACAAAAACACAAGCTTAAAGGCATTTAAACCAATTATGTCATCTCCAAAAAGAAATAAATATATACAAATTCACACTGATATGTGAAACTCTTGCACTGTGGGGAAGGAAATGGGTCCAGGTTTTAGAATTCATGTTGGAGTAACATGACACAAACAAAAACCACAATGGGACATACAGACTTTTTTCCATCCCTATGTGTGGCTGACAAAAAGCAAGTCACCAAAAGAGAGAAAGTAATTTGCTTTTTAGGGTGGCACCTGCAGCATGTGGCATATGGAGATTCCCAGGCTAGGGGTTGAATCAGAGCTACAGCTGCCGGCCTACGCAACAGCCACAGCAATGCAGGATCCAAGCTGTGTCTGTGACCTCTACCACAGTTCATGGCAATGCCAGATCCTTAATCTACTTTGTGAGGCCAGGAGTCGAACCCGAAACCTCATCGTTATTAGTCGGATTTGTTTTTGCTGTGCCACAAAGGGAAGTCCTCAACTGCAGTTTTAAACTCCAGTTCGTGGTTTGGCTTGATTATATAATCTTTTGGGACAATAAATGGTATTGTTTATAAAATGTTTAGCATTCTCCAAGCATACAGTAAACAATGAGTAGAAAAAAATTAGAAGTTGACAAGTAAGTGCTAAACCTTACATCATGTAACATCTCAATAATTGTACATGTTGGTGGGAGCAGCAATAAACACAGTCCATCTGTCACATTCCACTTAATCTATTCACAGAGTTGAAGCCTCTGTGAAAACCCACTTTCCTCTCAAATCTGTCAGAGGGGAATTAGAATGCCGGTATTCCTGCCCCAACTCTGCCAGTGACCATATGACAGTTATCAAGTTTTTTAATTTATCTGAGGTTTAAAGCCTGGTCTTTAGAAAATGAGAGTCCAAATGATTTCTAAGATGCCTTCCTTCTCTAGACAATATTTTGTTTTAGTTACAGAAGTTAATTTAAAGGGCAAAGGCTTACCTAAAGATTTAAAAATAGTCACCATAAATGGCTAGTCTTTTCCCTTCATTTTAGATTCCATCATATAAATTTGTCATTAATTCCTTTGTAGTTCAAATCACCATTGAGCCATTCACATTTCTCTTTCTGGCTTTTCAGTTTTAGGGGAAGTGATTTGTTATTTATTCACTTTACCCTTAAATTTTCCCTCCTTTCCTTATTCCAAGCCTAGTTTCCCCAAGGGATATAAAAAAGAGTTGGAATATATTGAATTACTACTAGCAAATTTTTGTTAAACTTGCCCTAAGATTTATCAGAGCTTCTGCTCATAGGGCCAGTGTTGCTTTTGATAAAAGCATGTCCCAGGGACATAAGAATTTAGTATTCATATGATAGAGGCCATAGCTGTTGTAATTCTGTTTAATTGATACTAACTTCAAAGTAGTAAACATTATTGTCATCATAGATATCATTGTCAGTGTCATCCCTTTTGCCATTTATCTCTGCAAATCCTACATTTTTTCCCCTGTGATGTCTAAAAAGATATTATGCAGATTAGGCAAAAGCCAGGACTCTTTTCTTGGCAAGATAATTCCCTTCTTGGGAACCAACTGTCCACTGAAAACTGAGTGGGAAATCAGATGATCATGTGCCTTCAGATTTTTGCACGTGATCACCCTTGAGCTGCTATGATGCAGATGTAGAAAAACGAGCTCATCTCAAACAAGACAGGTCATATCATCTCACTCTTAAGACTGAACACAGATTTTTACTTTTTATTTTGTTTATATAATTTTTATTGCAGTATAGTTGATTTACAGTGTTGTGTTAATTTCTGCTGTACAGCATAGGGATTCAGTTATACATATATACACATTAATTTTATATTCTTTTCCATTATGATTTATCTCAGGATATTGAATATAGTTCCCTTGTTGTTTATCCCTTCCATATATAAGAATCTGCATCTACTAACCCCAAATTCTTAGTCCATCTTTCCCCCACTCTCTCCCCCTTAGCAACCACCAGTCTGTTCTCTATGTCTATGAATCTGCTTCTGATTCATAGATAGGTTCATTTGCATCATATTTTAGATTCCATCTATAAGTGCTATTATGTAGTATTTGGCTTTCTCTTTCTGACTTACTTTGTTAGTATGATAATCTCTAATTCCACATTGCTGTGAATGGCATTATTTCACTCTTTTTAAAGGCTAATTAATGTTCCATTGAACATATGTACCGCGTCTTTATCCATTCATCTGCTGGTGGACATTTAGGTTGTTTCCATGTCTTGGCTATTGTAAATAGCGCAGCTCTGAGCATAAGGGTGCATGTATATTTTTGAACTATAGTTTTGTCTGGATACATGCCCAGGAGTGGGATTTCTGGGTCATAACGTCATTCTCTTTTTAGTTTTTTGAGGAACTTGTATCTGTCTTCCATAGTGGCTGAACCAACTTATATTTCCACCAACATTGTAGGACGGTTCCCTTTTTCCACATTTTCTTCATCATTTGTTGTTTGTAGACTTCTTCATAATAGCCATTCTGACTAGTGTGAAGTGATACCTCATTGTGGTTTTTGATTTTCATTTCTCATTGGAGAAATAGCTATTATTTGAGCATATTTTTATATGCCTACTAATGATCTGTATGTCTTCTTTGGAGAAATGTCTATTTAGGTCTTCTGTCCATTTCTCAGTTGAGTTGTTTGGTTGTTTTTTTTTTTTTTTTGTTATTGAGTTGTATGAGCTGTTTATACATTTTGGAAATTAAGACCTTATTGGTCACATCATTTGCAAATATTTTCTCCCATTCCATAGGTTGTATTTTTGTTTTATTTATGTGAACCCAGTTACTTTCATAAGTATATAAAATGACAGTATACCACTGTTTTCTTTTCACTAAGAAAGTGCAAAAAGAAATGAGGTTGGTCTATATAATGTTTCATCTAAGTGCTTCCTAAATTAAAAGAGGCTAGGCAAATTAAGAAAAATAATGCAAAGAATGTTATTGACATTCTCTCCCTCTCATTTTCAAATGTACTGGCCATATTTTAGAAAGGGAAACACACCAAATTTAAACTTCATCCAAGTTCACCAATGCCAGACTTGGTTGAATTTTCCCAAAATCATTTCAAAAGCCATTTTTGGAATTCACACCCCAAGATGCAGATCTGACTTCCAATTTCAATCATTTTTCCAAGGCCCCTTTTACTGAAGATGTGACTGCCTGAGTGACATGATTTTAGGAATTCCATAAATCCGGTTGTTCTGATGATGTTTTAGCTTCTGCCGATGCATGAAGGATATGTATAGAGCTTCACTTTAATAAAATTTTTCCCTTTATGAAAATCCAGCCATCCAGCCAGGGAATTAAGGTAAGAAAAAGAAATACAACACATAAGTAATTGAAAGAGAACTATAATGCAGCCTCTTTTCTTCACTCTCCTTATTCTCTCAAGGGTTAACAACTCCAGATGTGGTCAGTTATTTCATCCTTAGTGTATATATATTTTTTTTTCCTTAACTACATGGGCAACATTCCTAAGCAGAGAAAAGATGGCTTATTAATTGTACCAACACCTGACCCTTTCTTTCTCTTTCTAACTCCCCTTTCCTCCACTGACCAACAAGTGTAACTAACATATACTAAGTGTTCTACAAACATATCCAAATTAAGTGGAATTCAGTTTTTTGTTCTCTTTTCAGCCCTGATTCTCACTCGGTATCTCAATATGAAGAATATGCACTAGTCTAGAGCTTGCTTTGGGGATTAATAATGAAAGAGGTAATCTGATATATCTTGCTCTTACAAACTAGGCTTTGGTACCAAATGCAAAATTGCTCCTATGGGTATGGAGGGCTTTCTTCCTCATTCAACCATCGATTTGCCTTGGGGGATAATCTATTCTGAGACGTTCTCAGTACTTTACAGTTCATTGTTTTCTTGAGCAATGCTTTTAGGGTTTAACTAGAAGATAGAAGAGTATCAAGCTGTACATCTTCTGAGTGTGCTCATAGATGCCCTGTCCAAAGAGTTGGAATAGCATAACCCCCATTTCACATGTGCTGATTGGCAAATGCACACTTCCTTTAATATAGGTTTGGATACTATTTCTCCCAAGAAGAAAGCACTAGAAAAGAATATAGAGTAATACAGTTTTTAAATATAAACATAGACATTAGTTTGGTACTCCTTTAGCATAAATGAGGATATACTATTTTCAAACTAACATTAGAGCTGGGAAGACTCAACACCAAAAAGAGAGAGGCCACTGCTTTGACTTCTGTGGTCATACCTTGTTAATTTATGTCTTTTACTTTTAACATTCATTTTCATAATCCCCACTTAACATGGATCTGAGAGATCTGATCCTTTCTTTTTGTATAATAAAGAAGACTTAAAATAACCAACTTCGCTCTTGCTATTAGAGTGAGATTCTCACTAATTGGGCTCATCTAAACTTTTAACAATCTACTTGGAGAAAATTTAATTGATAATTAAAAGCAATTCAGATCTTCACCCCAAAGGACTTTTTAAAAATACATGAAAAGCATATGGCTCTTTGCTTGGATTAGAAGAAAGAGAAAGAGAGAGAAAAAGAGAAAAAAACTCTTTTTTTTGAATTAAGTACACAATTAGGTAAAAAGACAATCTCAATAGCTTATATCAAAGCTTCCTATGTTACTGAGATGAATGAACCCTATTACATGAAGTCCTCTTTCATGGGTAAATTAGCTTTTACACACTTATATTGATCACCCCACCCGCAGGAGCAACATTTCTTTCTCATTGTCTACCTAAACAGTGAAAATACCAGAGACTACCCCCTTAGAGGAAGGCCAATTAGACCTCCCTTGTTTTTCAACAGTAAGTATACAACACACAGCCAGTCACTTCAGCAGACAGATGAATGATCCTTATTCTTTATAAACTTATATTCCTCAAAGAGTATAAACTTGTTAACACAGTGTCAGTAGTATCATAAGGGGTCTTTCTAGAAACTTAATGCATCCTTTAAGCTCATAAATTACTTGTGAAATATGTGTGAGTATCTATGTTCATTTTCTTGAAAAAAGGTCTGAAGTTTTCACTAGATCCTTTAAGGAGTTGATGACCACAAGTTTGAAGAATCCCTTCCCTTTCTGACCTGGTACCAGACTGGACCGGAAGAGTAAAGCACTTGCATTATGTTGATCAGAATTGAGAGAGACGCCCCTCTCTCCTAAGCTATAGCTTCTTAAACTTTAAAAATCACTAAATTCTTAAAAAACAGGAGGTCTGGAGTGAGGTCCAAGATTCTTAATTTCTAACAAGCTCCCAGGGAATGTTGATGCTGCTGATCCATGGACCACACATTGAGTAGAAAGGTTTATGCCTTGTGCCACATAAGTCCTCAATTAATCACATATTAATCAAAAGGAAACTTTTAATGGACATCTATTTCTGCTTTATTGTGCTAGGTATTGCAGGATTAGAGAAGGCATATAATGTTTGCAAGAAAAAAAATTCACAATCTAAGTGCAAATATTAGCTAGATGAACATACAACAGCAAGTTACATCAGATGATATAAAGAACTGTGGAATTTTGTGGGGTAAATTGTATGTTCATAAGGGTTTTAAGTAAAGGAAAGAAAAGCATAATTTCTAGAGAAAAGAATTAATGGACGAGACATAGAATTTGAGCTTGAACTTGAAGGTACATAAAACTTAGGGTCAGGAAAAGAAACAGAGTTAGAAGAAAGCTGCATAACCCTCATCTTAGCACCAGAAATGAATTTGGGACAGTGAGGAGAGTAACCTGATTAGAGTAGAATTAGTTTGGGGACAGGGAAGAACAAAAAAATAGCTAATAAGAACATCTACAGTTTTTAGGACTAACTGTAATTATGCACATTATTTCTAACATAAAAGTTGAGCTGCATTGCATAGAAGCTAGTTAGTTTTCAGCATTCAGTTTCTGTTGGAAAGATTAAAGCAGTTTTTCACTTTTATGCGTATGATAGCCATGGCACATTTGAAAAACCAAAGATAAAGTATTAACAATGAATCTATAAAGGGCATGATTACAATTCTGTTGTCAACCGCGGTAATTGGCTCCATTGCTTTGCTCTATTTTACCCATGCTGTTTTCCAAAGTGTCTCACAAACATTTAAGAGAAATAAATTAGTGACTTGTGCAATATTAACTTGCATAGGACTTTCTTATCCAAGGGTTAAAAATAATTTGGGGAGGGCTTATGCAAACCCTCATGAGAAGAGATTGCATTCATGATTTTCCTAAACAAATCAAAAGTGTGGTACGGAGGGTGAACAAATCTTGGTTCTAGGCTCATCTTTTCCACTAACTGGCTCTTATTTCTCTAAGCTGTAAGATAAAAGGGTTGAATAGGTGGTCCCTGAGATACTATAAAAATCTAAAACCATGACATGATATCATTTAAAGACATTTTCTAATATTTCAAAACATAATTGATGGCCTTTCATTCCAAAACCAGACATCAGAGGATCTGCTGAGTAAACAAGGAAATGTTTCTGTTTTTTCATCTCCACAGTGTAGCCAAGGAGAACATCCCATGACGGAAAGATTCTAAGGAGAGTTTACAGGGGTGACAAGCTCCCTGCTTCCACCTGAAATAAGAAAACACACCTAGGTCATGCCTAAACTTCAGATAAATGCCTGATTGCTCCTCAGGAAATCCAAATCCTGCGAGGGTCTAAGTTATCTTGCCCACTGTGTGTTTTGCATATGGGTTTGGTTAGGCCCAAAAGTGGCCTTCCTGTCTGTGAATGTTTCAGTGTGACCTCTGCTCAAAACTAGGAACCAGAACTATTTCTTCAGTCCAGAAATTGCCTCACATACAAGAAGTTTTCCTTAGTAGCTCTTCTTAAAAACAACTTTGTAGTCATCAACATTGACCCATTGATCAGTAAGGACCCATGGAGGTGAGAGGTAATACACAT
Organism: Phacochoerus africanus; assembly: GCF_016906955.1. NCBI lineage: Eukaryota > Metazoa > Chordata > Mammalia > Artiodactyla > Suidae > Phacochoerus > Phacochoerus africanus. Next base: position 74,114,765 of record NC_062552.1, read on the forward strand.
TTTGGTGATTGTGAAAATGTGTTTAGTAGCACAAGGCTTTGTTGTTTCTCACCAGTGAGTCTAGTAAAGCAGGGGACAGCACAAACCAGTGGGATCCTGAACAAAATAATGGAGAAATTAAAGACACATAGCAGTGTATCCAAATGTGGGGAAATCCTGGGCACAGAAATTAAGGTCACTTTCTTCACTGTTTCACCATCCTCAGACCTTGGTGTCTATTTCTATATGGAAGGTATGAAAATAATCAAGAGCTTTTGGACAGATGTGAAGAATAAGTGCTAAGAAATATGCCACTAAGGAACACAGGACTGACAAGCACCTGGTTCTGCAGACTGTGAGAAGAGGGATTTTTTTTTTTTTTCAATCAGAGTCTCTGTTGTGCTATTAATTAATCTTTGTTAGAATTGGCATTGTATTCATTTGGGTTCAGGAGAAAGGAATGTACGCATGGGTGGCTTGTGCTTTGTAATCTGTTTACTGTTTTTATTGCTATTTGAAAGAACATCATGCAAAACGGAACTATAAAAATCAAGATCCAAGGGGGTTGGATCTGCTGCCCTGAGATTTTGCCCAGCATAGTCCAGCACCTGGCCATGAGCCGATTGACGTCAGCTCTAATATTTGACTTCAGTAGGAGACCAGCCAGTGAAAAAACTGTCAGATAAGCCCCAGAATTTACTTAGAACTCGGTCAGAGAAATGTTCTCTGGGCAAGAGCTATTTCTCCTCTTCCTCTGCATCCCACAGAGATGATCTGAGCCCAGAGCCTGCTTTGATGTCAGTAAGAACTTGGCAACCTGATCAGTTTCATGGGGAGAAGAATAAGACAAGCAAGAAGCATAGAGAGGAGCCCCTGCCAACTATGAAAATTTCTAAAACGTAACTAAAACACACACAGAGATGCAACACACAGCACTCGCATACACATTTTGCAGATGAGAAATGAGATCAATATAATATCAATATTTTTTTCCTCTCCCAATGCACAGACGTCATCAGAGGGCAGACTGGAGATGAATCCATCCTGTTTCACCAAAAAGAGGAAATAATTTTGGCTTTGGATAGCCAGAGTAAAGAAAAAGATGTAAATCCATTATGAATTCAGTGCATGCCTTCACTCTTGTTTAATATTTCTTAAAGCTATACAATTATATTATGTTAATGTAATGTATAGGCCAAGTTATCAAGGCAGCTCATGTGGTTACCTCTCACTGTGTAAGAAAGCATAGAGTAAAGCTGCTGACCCACGACATGCCATTCAACCCAGCTTTTCATGACCCAGGGTAGTTTAGGAATAGTGTTTTTGTCACATAGTGGCTGGTCCCACCATCCACACAATCTACCTCAGTTCCACAGGAGTGGTCTCGTCTCAAGCTTCAACATAAATGTAGCCAGACATTGTTTACACCCACCCTCAGAATCTCTGATTTATTAAGTAGAAATTAGGAATATCCATTTAGCACCGCTTCCTTTCAGCTTGTTCCTCTCTCCCTCCATTCTGCCTCCACCACAAGACACAGCCACTCCTATGGTGCAGTGAAAAGAAGCAATCATTGCAAATTTAAGTTAACAATGGGCAGGCAGGGAAGAAACTGAAGATCTTCAGTGTCAGGCAAAGAAAAGTAAACCTCATCCTCAAGAAAGTAATTTTTGATTGAGAGAAGTGGAAAGTGGCATTTTAGAAAGATTAATGAGGAATCTACATGGAACACTGATTCAGAGGGAGGAGGGTTGGAAAAACCAGTTTGGAGATAATTATCCTAGGCATATGCAGAGGTGCCGAGGCTCTGTAGAGTAAAAGCAGTGAGAATGAAAATGGGGTCAACATTTAAAGGATGTTTGTGTGAAAACTTGCTGATGATAGTAACAGCTAGCAAGAATGTGGCACTTATTACACTTTTAAGTATTTCATGTGCTTTACAAGATCTAATTCTCTTATCCCTATGAGGTGAAAATCATTAGGAAATAGAGGTACAGAGGGCTTAAGATATGTGCCAAGATTACACAGGTGGTTAGCACCAGAGCTAGAAATGAGCCCAGGCAGTCTGAGCCCATAGTCCTGCACTTAACCAGTCTAGTATTCATACTGCACTGCCCTTCACAGTAATCAGTCTTCCCCATTAGACCTTGTATGTGTATAGGATCTTGGTGGCACAAACAGGCATTATCAATTATTTCACAGGGGGCAGAGTGGGAAGGCACAATCTTTGTCCTTACTGTCATAAAGCACATGGTTCCCAGTCAGTGTATCAGTCCCGTCTGAGAGACAAAGCCTAGGTGCAGGCAGAACCTGAACTCTTTGACTTTCCCCTGGGATGGAGAAACCAGCACTTGAGGAGAATCACTGATTTTCCAGATCTAATTCCTTCTCCAGTGATGAGAAACCTTGATCACTTCAAAGACACTTCCTGACTGCAACTTCTGCAGATGATAGAAAATATTCACCAAAAGAAGTTGAATATTTTATTTACTTGTGATGTGGCAAATTCCACAGAGCCAGGATTAATTCATGATTGTTACCCCTGAAAAATCCATCTCTATTCTAACTCACTATCTGCATCCTAAAAGTGCTGCTATTGACTTAATACGTTAACTTTCATTTTACTTCTCATACAAACTAGTAAACAAAACCAAGAAATGGAAAGCAAAATCCCTTCTCCTTCTTTTGATAAGTGGCTCTGATCCATTGTGGCTTGTTGAGTATCTGGTCCTGTTTGACAGAAAGGCAGAAGAGTAGGGAAACACCAAAAACCCAAACTCATTCATTTTGGATGTTCCATGATTTTGACGGATTTTGTTATATATACCATTTTTGTCAGAACCTTGTTGTGATCTACCTGCAATCAAAGTACTAATTAATTCAGACTTTATGAATTTACATCACTCTCTTGATCTGGCCCCGATTTGCAAGCAGAAAATCCTACACACATCATTCTTCAGCAAGTTAAGGAGACCCATGTGCCCCAGTGCATTCTTGGGCTAAAACTTCATCACAGGGTAGAAGTTTAGAACCTGAAAACAGAGCTGTTAATAGGCAGCTATCACACGATTAAGATGCCATTGGGTGTGGTCTGAGAGCAGAGCAGAGTTCATTACATGAGAAATGAATTCATTCTTGGTTAATGAAGAGGCACACCAGGAACATGAAAATTGTCAAGCTTCGGGACTCATGAAAAGCCAAGGGGCACTAGCGAATTGAGGAAGAGCAGTTTAGGCTTATTACTCCTCTGCGTGCATTTGCATAGTCTCTGCCCTCCAGGAGCATTTAACCCAGCTGAACTGGGGCAGAAAGGAATTTTTGAGTCATCTAGCCCTTTTCCCAGACTGCAGGCAGAACTACCTACTCCATTATACAGAGACTCTTCTTTTTACCTTAATAGTAAGTAAGATCACTTCCACATAGGAAAGATGAAAATGGCAGATATGTACACAGGTCCTTAGACATGAATGCCTCTCACCTCTTCCAGGGTAAATTTAAATGGCTCACAAATATATATAAAATATGAGCCAGGGGAGTTCCCTTGGGGCACAGCAGAAACAAATCCGTCTAGTATCCATGATGATGTAGGTTCGAACCATAGACTCGCTCAGTGAGTTGGGGATCTGGTCTTGCCGTGACCTGTGGTATAGGTGCTGTGGCTATGGTGTAGGCTGGCAGCTGCAGCTCCAATTCGACCCTAGCCTGTGAACTTCCATATGCTGTGGGTGCAGCCCTAAAAAGCAAAAAAAAAAAAGAGCTGGATGATGTTACTCTTGGAGTCTGAAGTCACACTACCTGAGTTCATATCCCAGATCTATAATGACCTGGGTGCTTGAAAAGTAACTGAATCTCTCTCTGCATGTTTCCTCATAAGTATAATGAAGATAGTAATAGTCTTTATTAATAACTAGTACTGATAATAGTACTTGTTGTAGTGGCTATGACACAGGGGTTTCCTGATTTTAAATAAGTTAACCCATTGGAGTTCTCCATTGTGGCACAGCAGAAAAGAATCTGACTAGGAACGGTGAGGTTGCCAGTTCAATCCCTGGTTTCACTCAGTGTAGGATCCTGTTTTGCTGTGGCTGTGGCGTAGGTTGGCAGCTGTAGCTCCAATTGGACCCCTAGCCTTGGGAACCTCCATATGCTGCAGGTGTGGCTCTAAAAAGCAAAAAGCAAACAAAGAAACAAAAAAAACAAAGATAACCCACAGAAGGCACTTACTTCGGTGTTTGGTCCCTAGACTCTGCCGTCCACATATTTGTTCTTACTATTGAAAGCCTACCTTGAAAGAAAAAACTCAATTCCTCCATTAACAGCCAGAGGAATATATATATATGTATATATATATATATGGAGGTAATAGTTATTACTAGTATTTTGGTTTTTTTTTTTGTTTTCTGCTATTTTAGGGCCGCACTGGGGCAATACGGAAGTTCCCAGGCTAGGGGTTGAATTGGAGCTGTAGCCGCCGGCCTATGCCACAGCCACAGCAATGTGGGATCCAAGCTGCGTCTGTGACCCACACCACAGCTCACGGCAGCGCCAGATCCTTAATCCACTGAACAGGGCCAGGGATCGAACCCACATCCTCACGGATTCTAGTCGGGTTTGTCAACCACTGAGCCACAAAAGGAACTCCACTACTATTTAGAAATAATTAAATTAGTGCTATATATTAAGCTCATAATGTATATCCTTACAGATAGTAAAAACACAATAAATGGAAGTTGTTATTATAGTTATAAATATTATTATTATTTAATAATAATAAAATGGTGCAATTTAAAGGCAGGGGTAAAAAATAAAGAATAATAAGGATGGAGATACAAAAATAAGCTGGGAAATATGCTGAAATATATTTGTAATGTCTGCACATAGTGTACCACAGATTTGAGTCTAAGTTTTCTAGTTGTCACCATAAAATGGGCAAAGTTGCCTTTACACAATCATTGTGTCTATTCAACAAATACTAATCACTACAGAAGGTAGAGCTACCCTGGTTACTAGAATGTGGGAATCATTTATTTCATGGGGCCCTCGTACGGAGTAGATATATAGAGGAGAAGACAACAGTCTTGATAGCATCTTTGCGGTAGATGTTGCCGTGAGACCCATTTCTCATGAGGAAGTAAAATTTTGTAAAACAATTCTATAGAGACAGAGGGTGGTAATTGCACATCTTCAAGTACCAGCTCCTTCTAGATCCTATTTGATTCCAAGCAAACTGGGTACTATGGAAAAATTTCTCCACAATGAGCTTCAAATTCTGCAAACAATCCTTCCTACGTAGAACAGAAAGATTAAATAGGCAGGCTGAGAGTAGAATTTTAAATCCTATTATGAAGATCATATAGTTTCCCTCATTAACTCATTCTAAAACCCAACAACTCATTACCAGGAGAAAAGTTTAACGTGAATTCTGTTAAAAGAGTATAAGCCAATGCATAGTTCTCTATCCTCAGAGAAGATGGAGAACATCTGGTCAATATTACCTATAAGATGACATATTATGCACTGGAAATTTTGATACATATGGTGACCATACGTTACTGCTGTTTGGATGGATTCATTGAGCTGTGGTTTATCATACACACTTATACTGAACTTTGAAAAATGAACCCATCTTACCTACTGAATATGATTTACCCAGATTATTGAGACAAAATATTTGTTCAGTTATCCTGATAATAAAGGCAAAAGTACACACACTTCCTCCTAGATATAGTAAAGAACATTTTATTGAAGCATATGGATTGCATCTGAGAAGCAAAGCCCTAAAGAGTTGTAGCAAATACATATCTGTAAGAAGAGCTAGAAATAATTCTTCTTAAACAAATATTATAACTGAGCATGTTAAACTCTGTTAAGCTTACTTCAAGCTTGCTTAACAGTATTTACCTTGGGGCTGGATGTATTAAATTCTAAGATGCAATTCAAGTCAACAATTCAAATTCTAAAAGATCATGCTTTAAATTGAATTTCTCTTTTTACAATGTAATTTTTCAACTTATTTTTAATTGTCCTGAAGATTTCTAATAACCACTAGCTGAAAATGTGATGTACTTTGAGTTTTTACCTTGCTGAGAAAGAAAAAAATGTGATCTCAATATGCCTATCAATTTGCTGTGTAATAAGGCAAGATTGGGTGGATCTGTTCAATTAAAAAAAAAAAAAAAGAGTCTAATTTCCATGAGACAATTTGAGGCACTGCTTAATAGGCTTTTACCTGTCAGGCAAAATCGCAGGGGGGAATTGCTATTTTTGGCTTCCCCCATGCAAATGACAGGATGGAACACACTCCACATGTGCCTTACTGACACAAGGGCTTAGGTTTATGTAGATGTCCCACTCTCCTTTCTAAGGCTCCCACTCTCCTTTCTAAGGCAGGGTGGAAGGCAACGTGGTTCTGCATCAGAATGAAAAAGGACTTAAACAGTAACCCAGGAAGGATGCCTCCAGTGTTTTACCTACAGGAAACACAATAGTCTTTGCTCCAGCATGGAAAGGAATAATTTTGATGCTTTCTGATGTTCACATTCCCTCTACCAAGTGCCCCAGGATGCACAGATTCATTTCTGGCACCAGCTCAGGTAGGAAAGGGCTGGAGCTGCTGACCCAGAAACCAGATTTGCTGGTCTGCCTTAGAGCAGGGACAGTTAGGGATTTCCTGAGCATACACACATATACTTATTTGGGGAGGGTTGGAGAAGGGGATGTAGAAAAGTTTTACGTTTTTGTGGTTTTTTTGTGTTCAAATTTTTTTCTATTTTATTTTTAAGTGCATGGTTGTTATGCACATCATTTAGTAGGTCATAAGAACACTTCTTTGTTAATATGTCTTTTTGGCTTTTATTCTTTATGGGTATTTGTGACTTATGGACAAGGTATAAAAAAACAGAACCTGGCACAGAGACTCACAAGTGCTCTTCCCACTTAACTTTTGATGTTATAATAACGTCATTCCAAAAGTGTTGTCCAACTCCATTTCTGTCTGTGTCCCTCCTTCCCTGGAATTATAATCCCAGGTAACTACCGAAAATGAACATGTATTTTTTTTCTCTAAATATCTATAACAGACTAGATTAAATCTATTATTATTTTTCCAAGAAAAAGTGGTAAATACAAAGAGAATACTGAAGAATTTCCAGCATCATCCTCATCGGAAATATTTGATTTCATCAGGTAAGGAAATTCTACTCGACTGGGGGACATAGCCGATTATAGGTCAATATGAAGAAATCAGGTCTGGTCAAAGACTCTGAATCCAGGAATGGTAAATTTCGTGGTAATAGGTATTGAAATACTTCCAGTTCCAGTTATCTCCTGCTGCTTAACAAACTATTATACACTATAAAACAACAATAATCTATTATTTCTCACAGTTCTGAGGGTTTGGTGGGCAGTTTTTTGGTGCCGTCTGTCACTGGGGATCAGTTGTGTGTCTGCAGTCTTCTGGCAATTCGACTGTGTGTCGCAGACGCGGCTTGGATCCCGCGTTGCTCTGGCTCTGGCTAGGCCAGTGGCTACAGCTCCGATTGGACCCCTAGCCTGGAAACCTCCATATGCCTCGGGTGCAGCCCTAGAAAAGACCAAAAAAAGACCAAAAAAACAAAACTTATCTCAAACTCCTGATTTGTCACAGCAACAAAAAAAGTGCTTTTTAAAACTGCAACCAGAAAAAGAATCATTTAGTGACTTACAAGAGAAGCAGAAAAAGGAACATTTTTTTAAACTTATTTACATATTGATAAAAAATATAGAGCACTAAGTGGTAGGGGTGGGATTGTTGGGAATATCGAGATGAATGTGTATGTGTGTATAAATGTATATCTGTGTGTTGGCTACCCAGCATCTGAACACTCTTTTGATTTGTGAGGCATTCCCAGTGAAACTTGGTGATAGGAAGCCAAATACTTTCTATTCTCACTTCTGACAGCTAAGAAATACACCTTCTTCCGTTCTAGGTCTTTAAGTCTTGAGACAGTGATGCAAAAACACATGGATAATTGAGAAAATATTTACCTCAAATGACAACAACATTCCTACGAGTCTATCAGGGCAATGAGAAATGGCCAGGAGCCTTCGTAACACCTACCTTCCCAGACAGTTATGATGTTTTGAAATTACCTCACCCCCTGATGCTCACACACACACACTATCCTCAGTTTCATTACCAAAGCTTGTTTTTTTGCTTGTTGGATTTGTTTTTTCAGGGATCAAGTCTGTGAACCACCTATTACCCTTCAAGGACTTTTTTTTTTTTCTACGTAATTCTACTTAATCATTATCCTCTGATATTTGCAACCAAGAATTGCCCACAAGGAATCACATAATTTTACATTTTACTCATTTAATCAAACTCTTCAAGCTAATTTTAAAGTGGATCAAATGGATAAGTTAAATGAACATCTAAAATTCTACCTAATTTTAAAATCTATACATAAGGAATTAATAGGTTATAATAAACTTCCTGAAGGATTAAACATTTTTAAGAAGATTTATTTTGACCATAATTGGTTATGGTATGAAAAAGAGTTACATCCACACACACTTTTGGACATTTGGAGGTACCATGCACTAACACATCATTCTCAGTGAACCCTTTCCAAAGAGAAGAGACAAAGGAAACTAGATGAGACAAAATCATCTGCTTCATTACTCAAAGTAGAGGGCTCAGTTATTACAAAGTAATGCATCTTCTTACACAAAGTGCAAGGCAGCATTGCACAGTGGGGAAAAGCCAGATTCTGAAGCTACACAGCTAGGGTCCAAATTTTGGATCTACCACTTACCATGTGTGTAACTTCGATGGAGTCCTTTTTTTGTAAATCTCTGTACTTACTTTTTTCATTTAAACCTCTATGGCTAAGGGTTATGCAAGGACTAAATGACTTAATATTTGCAAAATGCATATGCTTAGCATATGGTTGTCACTACATGTGTTTACTAAATATCTAACTAAATTGCAAAAGTAAATGCTGTGGAACTGTATAGCGTCTCATAAAATTGCATCTAATTTCAAGACATGTTATGAATAAAAACAGCAAAAAACCTCTCCCTTTTTTGTCGATGTAAATTTAGGCTTTAAAACAAGATGAAGTCCTTGCTCAAAATCAGTAGGGTAAAGCTGTCATTCATTCATTCATCCATTCACTCATCTACAACATTGTGAGGGTCTGTTACACGCCAAATACTATATTGCCAACTGCACTTGGCAAGGAAGGAAATTCAGAGTCACTGTCTTCAAGGAAGTTTCAGTTAGAATAACCTAAGTGTCCTTACCCTCAAATAGTTGTGATTATTAACAAAAACCCATTAAGTGTGAAATCTATCTTTTCTCTTATGCCCATCTAAAGCAGAGGTTGGCATTTTTTTTTTTTCCTGTAAAGGACCAGGGAGTAAATATTTTCAGCTTTATGGGCCATATGTTGTCTCTCTATTATAACTATTTTACTCCATCATAATAGCACCTAACTAGCCATAAATAATATAAATGACAAACAAAGACAGACTGAGGACCAGATTTGGCTTATGAGGCATCGTGTGCCAGTCCCCACTCTAAAGGCTTATGAGTTAGCCTTCAGAGTTAGTTACTCCTGAATCCCAGGAGATGAATACTCCCCACCCATTTTATTTATTAACACACTTGTCCCCAATCATTAGTCAATAATTAGAACAGTTGCAATAGCAGAAGAAAAGGACAAAGAAACAGAAACCTATGGATACCCTTTCAAGGCTTCTATGGCACATACTAAGCAGGGAAAACTTCAAATTCTGAGCTGCACATTTCAATATATTGCTGATCATGATTAATTCCTTTTGTATTCATTGTAGGAACATTAATCATGATTAATTAATTTGGTATCAATGTGGATATAACATTTAATTTCTCCCAAATTTCAGGGGAGACTATTTCAATGAATAATTGAACAAAAATGAGTTGCAGAGGAAGGCAGCAGAAAGTTTGCCATACCAACCCCAAAATGCAAGATGAAATGGTATAACTGGCAGTGCTTTAATGCTATATTAATAAGTGAACAAGTTCAGTATATATAGGATATAAACACGGTATATGTCTCTCAGTAATACCTTATAGTGAATGAATATTTGTTGGAATATAAGAAACTTCAGAACTAGGGAATGTCACATTTCAGGTTCAGGCAAAATTGGTACTGGCCTTCTACTTGTCACCTCTGATCCACTCTTCAGAATTTCTGACAGAGTGACATTTCTCAATCACATTAGAGAAAAATTCTCAGTTGAAACCACTGATGTCTGAAGTTGTTTTTTTTTTTTTTTTAATAATGCTTTCTTTTACAAGGTAAAAACAACAGTTTGTCATCCTCCCTTTATCTGTCTAATATGCATACATTATCATCTTGGCAAAAGATCAATTAGTGGGAAAACAATGCCATTAATTCATCTATGCCTCCTGCTTCTAGTGCCAAATCAATGTTTCAGTTTTTTAAAAGCATCCCTTTTCTTTAGGTAATTCCACTGATTATATCAGGAATTACCATCTAGCTCAGATTGAGGGTGGAAAGATATGAAATGTGTGCAAACAAAACTCTATTACAACAATAGTCTGAACCAACCACATTCCCTTGCTAACTTGATTTGGATATGTTACTTCATCCAGTCTCATTTACTGCCACTGTTGGTGACACTTTAAAGCAAGGCCTACTGAAAATTTTAAAGACAGAAAAAGGAAAGGCTTGAGCAATTAAAACACAAGACAAACTAGTGCAAGCAGACGAAAAAACTTGTATTGCCTTCACTTCCTCTCTCCTTCTTCCCTTGTTCCCTCCCTCCTATACCCTTCCTCATTTCTTTCCTTTCCTTTTTTTTTTAGGGCCACACTTGCAGCATATGGAAGTTCTCCAAGCTGCATCTTCCTGCCTACACCAGAGCAACTCCAGATCTGAGCTACATCTGTGACCTACACCGCAGCCTGAAGCAATGCCAGATCCTTAACCCACTGAGTGAAGCCAGGGATCAAACCTGCATTCTCATGGACACTATGTTGGGTTCTTAACCTACTGAGCCACAAAGGGAACTCCCTCTTTCTTCTTTCCTTTTTTCTTCCCTCCCTCCCCTTCTTCCTTCTTTCATCTCTTCTCCTTTCTTTGTCATCAACTTGCCTTCCCTACAACATAGCTTAGCTATAGGATACACCATTCCAAGGTCAGCTGCTAGTTGAGATTATTGTTGCCTCTATAAGAACCAGCTCAAGTGTGGACTCTTCATATTTTTCTCTTCTCAAGAGTCAGTTGTTCTTTTGCACCCATGGTGTTTTTCTCTTATTTTCACATAGTATCCACCCTGTTGAGTTGTGATTGCTATTTTATATTTACCTGCACTTTAAGACTGTGAGCCTCTTGAGGACAGGTTCTTACAGTCCTTAATTCATCATTGTATCCTCTCTCCCAGTTTTGTACCTGACACATGATCAAGTAAGTGTTTCAGGCATGTTTTTTTGAGATAATGACCTCACATTCCAGACACTGGCTTACCTTCCTTGTGCTTGACTTCTCCTTACATTAGTCACCTCTCATCTCTAATCCAGGGGATACAGAATAGAATTTAAAAAATATTCAAATAACATCTTTGCCCTGTTGATTTTCAGTTCAAACATTTACAGCATTTTGATATTTCATATTATTAGAGAGCTGAGATTTTTCACTTTTGCTGTCTATCACTTAATATCACCAAAATAATGTCTGTTACTGCTATACCCAAAAGAATGTGCACACGGTTCCAGATGATTGATTTCTTTACTCTTACACTTGAGCTTTTCTTTTCCAACTCTTAGCTGTTTCCTACTAAAAAAATCCAAAACAAAAACAAAAACCAACAAGAACAATAAAACTGCTCAAACTTTCTGTTCTGGGACTCCTCCCTTGTTTATTTCTTATCTAACAAATAATTCCTTAAGTTGTCTTTCTCAACTCTTGTTTACTAGCCCTGTTTGAATGTTGCTTTGTATGTGCTCTGAAATCCATTGCCTAAATGTATTTTTTGCTTCATTGCCTCAATTGCATATTTCTTAATGGAAGTAGAAACTTTTTGTTGTTGTTTATCATTTTAAAGAATATCTTTGGGGGCAACATTTCTTCTTTCCTTCTGAGCCAGGGGGTTGGATGGGATTGATTCACCACCATTTCTAGATATGGGCCTTGGCTGGGCCTTTTCCCCTGGCCAAGGGATTGGTTCCAGGATAGGAATGCAGTCCTATCAAGACTCAGTGATTTATTAGAAGATACTTGTTGGGATTCTAGGGGAAAAGAGCTTTTCTCTTCTCTGAGAGTTAAAAACCAGTCTTTCTTTTCTGGGTGGTATGTTGAAGATGTTCCAACCAGAATCATGGGGGAGGTATTTTGTTAGAGAGACAGAGCTGCTGCACCCAACGAAATTCCCACAAGAGTGGACTGACCACAAGAAATTATGCCCTCGGAGATATCATTTAAGCTGCTGGAGCAATCTTCCATTGAAGCCAACCTGTGGCTTTTTCAGTCACGTGAGACAATAAAGCCCCATTATGGTTTAAATGATCTTGCACTGGGTCTGCTGCCACTGAAAACTTCCTGGTTTCTTACTGATGTGTATAGCATGGACTGTAAATTAGCACAGACCTGTATCTGAATCCTGGCTGCATCACTTTACAACCTGAGTGGTCAAATCAACATAGAGTTCTGGTTTTCCCATCTGATAAATGGAGATAACATCTACTTCACAGAATTAATATGATGGTAAAAGATACCTATAAATATCCTGGCTCATAAGGAGGCTCAACCAGTGTCAGCTGCTGTTATCATTAGCCATCAATTTAAATTAATCTACAAACCCTCATGCTTTACATATTCACAGACACTCAATACAATTGTCAGAATAATTGTTCAATATTTGTTCAAATAATTGCTGCAATAATGGTTCAAAAATATACGTGCATCTATGATGTGTGTGTGTGTATAACCATACATATCAATTTCAATCCTATATGTGTGAAATGAGTCGTGATTTACCAGAAATAGGTGGTGAGTAGCTATTTGCAAAGCTGGATTATAAATCTCTAATTTAATAAACCTTTCCAGAGCTACAGAGTTTTATTCCCACTTGACAAAGATCTGTAGAGCTTTTATCAAGTTGTGACAAGAGGCCATTTTTCCCCACTTTGATGAGCTCATACTGTTGCTGGGCTCCATCTTGTAAATCAGGGGAAATCATCATACAAATTCTTCTGGAGGAATTGGATGTGTTGGCTGATCTCGGCCTCATTAATCTCCAGTTGCTCATTTTACACAAATTATATTAGTTCCTCCCTGGGGTGGGAGCTTGGAGCGGAACAAGGAAGAACGTGAAAGGAGAAGAGGTTAATGGAAAGCTACACTATGTGTTTTAGGTTTTCACGGCTACAGTAAGAGCAGAAAGAAACCTCTACCATGATAGATTTGTGGTTCAGACATTTCCATGGTGGAGACTAAAGAATTTTATCTGAAGTCAAGAGACCTAACCTTGATTTTTAGATGTTCATTGGTAATAGAGCAAACACAAGCTTAGTCCTTCTACTTCCAAAAGAAGGGAAATGTCATCACTGTGTTCCTGGTAAAGGACCAACACACCAGTGAATGGAAAGCAGTATCAAAAGTGCTAAGGGGCAGATGGCTGATTGCACAATCATCTACAACCAGGACCTGCTAAGTGTTTACCACTCTGCCATGGGAAGGAGGACAAGGTACTGGGGACAGAACTCCAGGTTTATCTGATGGCTTGTCAGCAGATACTGTAACATTTTCATCACCCAGGCTGACAAGTTTTGCCGAATCAGGAAATAACTTGTTTTGAGGCGTGCAGATGTCTGTGTGTGTCTTGTAAACAATCTGGGGGGAGGGGGAACTGAACAACAAAGGGCAGCTTTGCAGATCACAGCCCAGGATGATTGCTTGACAGGTCTGTGCCAACTCTGCTGGTGAACAAATAAAAATGAGCCGTTCCCCTTCTCTGAGGACTCTGTATTTTTAAAGGGGGATAATAAATGCAAAGCTGTGCAAAGCCTGGCTGGGGGAAATGTGAAATCCATCTCCCATCATTTGCATAACATAATCAGCAGTGCTCTGATAATCAGGCTGGGGAGGCAGTTGGAACATGTGTTCCAGGGAGAGGTCCTGGAGCAGGCCCCGATGTGCCTGCTGCAAGTTCTTGAGCTTGACCCCCAGTGATTGGCATCCCTTAGACACACCCCTGCCCCCAGGATTGAAGAAAACTAGAGCTGGTACCCTCTCCTCACTGATTCCTCCACAGTAAGTGAGGACCACACCACAATAAAGTCTGCCTACATTACCTGTTCCTGTCCTTTGAAAGAAACTGACATTTGTCCAACTCCTAAATACATGTATGGTGACATGACTGAGTGGGAGCATTTCACACTATTTCTTCTTTGTGCATGATTGGCTTATTTTTCAGGGATGCAATTCTGGCCATTTCAGAAGGTGTCTCGAGACTAAGGTAATTCATATCATTGTAATTCTACAGCACGAAGTGCTACAGGGTCCACTTTGCATTAATGTTTCCATGGCAATCAGATACTTGACATTTTATTTAAACTGTTAATCTAGAATGGCTCACCAACCTATAAGAGGAAAATCAAACCACACAGTTTCACTTCTGGAACCAACAGCAAACCCATAGATTATAGGTGTGTAATTAACTTTCATTGTTTCAAAAATCCATAGTAGCGATGGAAGCTAAACACATCACAAAATTTAAGCTCACCCCAAATGCTCCCTTTGAGGCCTCTTTTTGTTACTTACATTCAATAGAGATTGCACAGGCTAGGCTGGGCTTCCCAAAGTCTGCTCCCCTCCCCCTTGCTAAGGCCCTCCACACCAGCCCCAGAACACTGAAACTCTTGAGTCAATTCAAACCGCATATGATTAAAAGATGGAAATATTCCCCATGGACATTGGGCAATTTATTTGTGAAAAAGATTTAATGAAGAATTTCAAAGCAGCCAGTGCCCTACAAAGAAAGCTCATTTGTGAATCTCTATGTTCTCTCTGCTGCCCTGAGCGCATCTGAGGGGCGGAGGAGGAACCGGTGCCCTGCAGCTACTGCCAAGTGTATCACATGTGAGTTTCTCAAGATATAAATATTCTCAGGCAGCTAACAGCAGTGGAACAGGCTGTTTTTAGATGGTCACCTCTAGTCTGAGCCTCCCCTGGCCAATCTGGAAGAGAGGCTGTCTGCCTTCAGCCTCCAGCTCACTCTACCTTCCCAGCTCTTAATGGCATCCTCTGACCCAGACATCCCAAGACCAAGCCACACAGGCTCTCCCTGGCAGGGCTCTGCTTCTTTCACCAACACAAAATAACCTTTTCTATCTTCCCATCATTTAGTATTTGGATTCCAGCTGATATAAAACCCCCACACTTATATGATAATGGGCAATAAATGATAATGAAATTCAGTTCCCTGTAACATTTAAGCTTCAGAGTAAATGGCATCTGAATTCAGATCCTCCCTTATTAACTGTCTGACCTTGGACAAATTATTTGAAATCCTTGGGCCTCAGGAATCTCACATGTAATTTGGAGAAAATAATATCTCACTTAGAGGATTTTTTGGCGTGTATGCACTTAGCAAGATTTTGAATATAAACATTTATTTATTTATTTTGGTCTTTTCAGACCCATACCCTTGGCATATGGAGGTTCCTAGGCCAGGGGTCTAATCAGAGATCTTACTGCCTGCCTACACCAGAGCCACTGCAACGCCAGATCCGAGCCACATCTGTGACCTATACCACAGCTCACAGCAACATCAGATCCTTAACCCACTGAACGAGGCCAGGGATCGAACCTGCAACCTAGTCGGATTCATTTCTGCTGCACCATGACAGGAACTCCAACACTTTTTTTTTTTTTGTCCTTTCAGGGCCAAACCAGTGGCATATGGAAGTTCCCAGGCTAGGGGTCAAAGAGGAGCTGCAGCTGCTGGCCTACACCACAGTCACAGCAACCTGGGATCCAAGCCAATCTGTGACCTACACCGCAGCTCACGGCAACATGGATCCTTGACCTGCTAAGAAAGGCCAAAGATGGAACCCAAGTCCTCATGAATACTAGTCAGGTTCATT
The DNA here is from genome assembly GCF_016906955.1 of Phacochoerus africanus. Classification (NCBI taxonomy): domain Eukaryota; kingdom Metazoa; phylum Chordata; class Mammalia; order Artiodactyla; family Suidae; genus Phacochoerus; species Phacochoerus africanus. Next base: position 74,130,879 of record NC_062552.1, read on the forward strand.
ACCATTGAGCAACAATGGGAACTCTTAAATGCACTTAAAAATACTGGTTATTATTTGTAGCAGAAGAGACAACATCTGACATAGCATCTTGATCCAAATAAATGAACTCTGATGGAGAACTGACAGAACCTTCCAAAGTGCAAGAGAGGACTGATCAAGGGGATGCCTTTCAGGGCTTTCAAAATTAATCAAAGACATACTATCCACAATTCAATATAACCCCAATCAAAATCACTGAAGACTGTTTGGAGAAATTGACAAGCTGACTTTAAAATTGATATGGAAATACAAATGACCTAGAATAATCAAAGCCGTCTTGAAAAAAAAAAAAAGCAAAATTGGACTTGAATTGCCTGATTTTAAGACTTACTATAAAGCTACAGTAATCAGAGTAGTACTGGCATAAAGTCAACATATAGATCATTGGAACAGAATAGAGAGCTGAGGAATCAACCCACCCTAAGACAGTCTTTTGATTTTTGACAAAGATGCCAAAATAAACCAATTGGAAAGGAAGAGCCTTTGCAATAAATGTTGAGCAAATGGACATCCATAAGGAAAACAAAACCAAAAACCATGGACTCCCATTTTAACTTATATCATACACAAAAATCAATTCAAGATGGAGCACTTCTGGAGTTCCTGTCATGGCGCAGAGGTTATTGAGTCCGACTAGGAACCATGAGGTTGCAGGTTTGATCCCTGGCCTCGCTCAGTGGGTAAAGGATCTGGCGTTGCCGTGAGCTGTGGTGTAGGTAGCAGACTTGGCTCGGATCTGGCATTGCTGTGGCTCTGGCATAGGCCTGCAGCTGTAGCTCTGATTGGACCCCTAGCTTGGGAACCTCCATATGCAGCAGGCGTGGCCCTAGAAAAGCCAAAAAGCCAAAAAAAAAAAAATGGCTTGGAGTTCCCATGGTAGCACAGTGGAAAAGGATCTGGTGTTGCTGTGGCCATGGCATAGGTCACGATTCTGGCTCAAATTTGAACCCTGGCCTGGGAACTTCTATATGATGTTGGGGGTGGCTGGAAAAGAAAAGGAAAAAAACCACATTAAAAGATGTTCAACATCATAGTCAATAGGAAAATGCAAATTAAAACCACAATGGGATACCACTAACCATCCATGAGAATGGCTAAAATGAAAAGGACTGATGACAGCAAGTGTTGCCATGGTTATAAAGGAACTCATACATTGTTTGTGGGAAAATTGTGAATCACTTTGATAGAAGTTCTTTAAGTTCCTATAACACTAAACATTTGTCCTATAGCCCAACAATACCTATAACCCATGATTCCATTTTTAGGTATTTACCCAAGAGAAATTAAAACTATGTTCACAAAAATATTTGTATAGACGTGTTCATGGAAGCTTTATTCATAACAGTCCCAAACTGGAAATAACCTGGGTGTTTATCAGTAGGGTAGTTAATAAACTAACTATGGTAAAGTCATACAATGGAATACTACACAGCAGTTAAAAAAGATTAATAACTGATACATGCAACAATATAAATAATCACAAAAAACAAGAGTTCCTATTCATGGCTCAGTGGTTAATGAATCCGACTAGGAACCATGAGGTTGAGGGTTGGATCCCTGGCCTCCCTCAGTGGGTTAAGGATCCGGCCTTGCCATGAGCTGTGTTGTAGGTCGCAGACGTGGCTTCGATCTGGCGTTGCTGTGGCTCTGGGGTAGGTCGGTGGCTGCAGCTTCGATTAGACTCCTAGCCTGGGAACCTCCATATGCCGCAGGTACGGCCCTAGAAAAGTCAAAAAGCTAAAAATCCAAAAAAAAAAAATCACAAAAAACTATATTTGAGTGGAAGAAGCCATATACAGAAGAAAATATACCATGTGATTCCAATCACATGAAATTCTAGAATAGGAAAAACTAACCTATGGTGGGAAACCATATAACAGTCATTGCAATCGGAGATTGATTATTAAGGCTCATGGACACTATTCTTATCTGAGTAGAAATTTAGGTTACATAGATGTGTGCATTTGTTAAAAATCAGTGAAAGATTATGGAAATGTACCTTTAAGAAATGTATCATACATTTCATGAGATATAAGCTTTATATCAAAAGAAAAACTTCAAACAAATATTGAATTTTAGTTAACCATAAGCATACTGAAGTGTTATGGGGACGTATTTGCTGTCTGCAATTTGCTTTGAAAGGTTACAGAAATCAGATGGATATGAACGCAGGTAGAGCAATGGGTAGACCAATAGATATGTGATAAAGTAAACACAGGAAATGTTAGCGGTAGAATCTAGAGGGTGTTCACTAGAAAAGTCTTTCACCTGTATGTTTGAAGTTTTTCAAAATAAAATGTAGGGAAAGGGAGTTCCCTGGCAGTCTAGGGGTTAGGATTTGGCACTTTAACCACTGCAGCCCAGGATCAATCCCTGGTCTGGGATCCATACCAGTCAATCACCCATGACGTGATTTAATCAATCAATGAAATGATTCCATATCAAGCCACTACATGCCGAGGACAAAAAATAAATAAATAAAAGTAGGGGAAGAATGTTACTCGCCACTTCTATTTACTTGCAATTACATTTTAAAACTTTCAAAAGGCAGTTTGATCTTTAGATTGATTAAATGTATTTGACAAACAAATTTGGGGGCGAGGATCTGCTCTATAGTGAGCACTAGCACTAGGATAGGCACTGAAGAGCCAGTAGTGAAAGAGATAGTAATAGACTGCCCCACAGAGCTTACATTCTAGTGGCGATGATATAATAATGGTCATATAAATAAATTACAAGTGGTGATCTGCTATAAAAGAATCAATCACAGGGCTAAGACTATGATTGTGAAGTGGGGGGTGAATAGGCATCTTATGTAGGAGGGTCACAAGGAGCCAGCCGTGTAAGCTGGAGCTACTTGGAAAGCCAGGAGAACAATCCAATGGAAGGTACAAATTGTGTGACTGGGGCACACTCAAACAGCTGAAAGATCAGTATGACCAGCAGGGAGAGGAATTCAAAATGAAGATGGAGGAGTTCCCGCTGTGGCGCAATGGGATCAGCGGCATCTCCAGAGTGCTGGGTAGCAGGTTTGATAGATCCTCTGCCTGACACAGTGGGTGAAGGAGCCAGTATTGCCATGGCTGCAGCGTAGGTCACAACTGCAGCTCAGATCCCTGGCCTGGGAACTCCATATGCCAGGGGTGGCCAAAAAGAGAAAAAGTAAAAAAAAGATGGCGAACCAGGCAGGAAAGGATGAGTGGGGCCTTATAACTCATGTGCAATGAGAAAGCACCAGAGTTTCGATCAGAGTGTGACACGACCAGATTTATATTTTAAAATGTGTCCCTGTTATGGTGGACACCCACTAGACAGAGTGCTACAAGTCCAAATGGGGACACTAACTGAGAGATGACAGTGGCCTAGACTAAAGTGGTGGCAGTGGAAGTGGACTGACTCATGATGTGCTGTAGGTGGGGGCTGAACGTGCCTACCTTGATGCTAGTTTTCTGCTAAGTTACATGCATATATGAAAGCAGAAAGCAGATTCATCACTAAACGTCATCTCCGTGCCCTGAAGTCAGGACAGAAATGAGTTTGTAAAAAGTTTTTCCATCCTCCTGGGAGGGAGTAGGAGGGAGGACAGGGTGGAGGAGGTGAGGCATCTTTGTATTCATCTTCCAAACCAGCAGTGCTGGCACCTTTTACTACATCAGTGGGCTGCATATTAAGATCCCCTAAAAATTAGTTAACAAAAATAACCATAAGAGTCTTGTTTGTGTCCACATGAGCCAAATTAGGTGGAGCTTTTAAAATCATCAGCATTACTATTAGCAAGGCTCTGTTAAAGACCACTGCTGTTGGAGAAAATAGGAGTCTTTTTGGGTTTGTTTTTAAACGAGTCCTCCAGATTGCTTGTCAGTCTGTATTAATCAAAATCACCAGATAACTACTCAGTACTGTTCCACTTTGCTCACATAGAAGCAGCCATAGTATTTCATCTTAAAAAAAATGATAAAATAAAAACATCATGGCAATCTGGCTCCCACATCTGTTACCGTGCTGTTTGCCAGGGCTAATTTGGCTCATTTGGTGAAGTTAGCTGGCCAGGGCAGCAGCCCTACATTGCTCACACTTCATCCTCCACTCTCAGAAGCTTTCCATTCTGAGGACAATCGTCCCTGATAGAGAAGCTTTCAGGGCTGTTCTTCCCTCTGAGACCTCTAAATAGTATTTGAAAAACTGGCTTTGTTATGGTCAGAACCAAAGGCTGACTAGTGTTTATACACAAAGAGCTTGCTGTTGTTCTGTTTACCCTTCTACTGGGAAGAGTATTCATTTTGGTTGAAATGAAAAACCTCTGTCTTAATTGGATATGTCAGGAAAGGAAGATATTAAACCAGGCTAGATACGTAAACTTGTTTTCATTAGGTAATTGCCATTGGAGTCTTAATGAAGGTAGAATAACCTTTCTCCGAGCTAGCAAACAATCACTCAATACAACATGCAAACAAAAGTCTAATCCATGGATACCCATACGCCTCACCGTTCCTTTCTGTGGGTTCAATATACTTTTAGGCAAGCACTACCTCCTGTGCAAGCATACAATGGCCTCACAGGGGGAAAAGCTGGCCAGCATGTGCTATTTTCCTTGGAGGATGCTATTTTCCCTCCCTGGGAAGGGTCTGGGCTGCCCAGTCATTCCTGCAATAAAATACAATGGATTTGTTCTGAAACAGCTGAGGTTTACCAGGTCTCCCTTGCAGCCAGGGTAGCCGTCCTCCGAGGGGTTTAGCTGAGGTTTGGAGAGAAGTGGCATACACAAGGATTGGATAAGTCTTTGGCTTCCTCTTCCTTGTGGTCCAGGCGAAGTAGCAAAGGTCATCCCTCCTCCATTGTGCTGATGTTCAAGGAAACTGCAAAGTTAAGAAAGAACAGGGACCATCAAGAGGGACTTCTGGGACTTTCATTTTTAACCCGAGTTGAAAACACAGGGGCTTGCAGACCTTATTGGTAACCCTTTAAACTGAAGTCAAAGGGTTCAAAAAGAAAAGGAAAGTCTATGAAATATATACTAAAGGCAGAAACCACAGTGAGAGAGGGAAGTAATATGTGATTTGGGATAGATGCCTTTGACATATTCATTGATCTCGGTGACTTGCAGAGTGCTGATAGCACTCTGGCCTCAGGGTGAGGCGCCTTGCCAAGCTTCCAGATCAAAGGAGCGCCTAGGTGCTGAATCCCTGGCGTACTCCCAAGCAAAAGTGCCTGGAGCCACATTTGCTAATTACAGGTTGTGTTCTGCTGTTTCCAAACAGGGTGAAAGTGACAGAAGTTTAACTGTGAATAATTACACACTTGAATAAGTATGTGATTAGCACTATTTGTTGTGGTTGGGACTGGAGTGACGGGACAAGAATGGAGTGATTGCATTATTTACAGCTTAATTGTAGACAAGTAATTACTGATGTAAGCTGATGGTGTGGGGTCAGAGAGGACCTGCAGAAGAATGTAGATGATCTGAAATTCAACTCCTCAAAACAGTCACCCTCCCCCTTTGGGCTTGATAAAAAGAATCAACTATGCATTTCTTGAATGAAATCCTTTAGAATGTTAAATGTCTTGTTCAGTCTAAGTAGAGGATCAGCAGAGACATTTCAAAAAAAATCTCAGCTTCGAAAGTAATAAATCACAATTGCCACCTAGTGGTTCTAAGTAGCCGGTGGCTCCATTATCTGTAAGTGTAGCCATCACCCTGTTCAGGTGAGGATTTTTTAAGGGAGGAGGTGGTGTTCTAGTTGGGAATTGAAATGAATGGACCAGAACTCCAAGTCCATCACTTCATCTCCACTTTCTCTCCCTACCCTGCCTTTCTTTTATTCTGCCTTAAAACCTGCCTTCACAGATCATCAGAGTCTCAAATTTGTCCCCACTTTACACCATTGTAACTTCTAGAGATACAGTGAAAATTTGACTGCAAATCACTTTGTAGTTTTTCCTTCCCCAAGCCACTAAAATAATAAATGAGAAAGTCAATGATTTTCTCGATTTGCGAGTAGACTCTGAGCTATGTTTCCTTGCTTGCCACTTCTTATTCACCAGGTGGTTGAAAGCCACTTTCTCAATTATGATACTCCTTGTTTCAAGTGTTCACATCTAGGTTTGAATCTGGAGGGATCCTGTTGCCTATAACTCTCCCAGGAAAAGTGCTTGTTTAATAAATGCATTGGAGGGGAGGAGTGGAGAGAATAATTTGTTGTTGTTAAGCCTTGTTTATTTTCTCATACTCCCTCTCCCTCAGCTTCTTCTCATGATATCATTAAGTAATAAATAGAAAAGCCAATTTTCCTTCACAGGTCAACATTCTTCAAGTACAATTCCTTGAACGGGTCCCAGAGACTGCTGCCATAAACCCCGCAGTACCAGCTGAGCTGAAAGCTGCCCTGCTGTGTGACTCTGTGCAAACATCATCTTCCACAACCAACAGGGTTGCCTCTCCTTCTCTGGTTATAACACCAGGAAACACTGTCACGGTTATGGTGATGCTCTTATCTCAGGCCACGACTTAAGGGTGCTCCTTGTAGGGGGCTGCCACTTTGCACTTGAGAGAGCTACAATTTCATCTCTAACCTGTCATTTCCTGTGGTGGGGGCATTTCCCTCTGTGCTTACGACTCTCACCAGAATGCCCACGCCACTCCCTCTGGGAGACACTCTCCTGCTGGTGACCATTCCTACCCTGTCCAGGGCCACCTCTCTCCTTTTTCAGGCTTGCCCTCATGCTCCTGGATCCTGTCACCCCTCAAATTATGTCTAAGTAGATCAATATTTTATTTTCCCAAATTATGTCTAAGTAGAGAAATACTTTCTTTGGGGACACCTCTCATTGTCACCAGAAGTCTCTTTCCTTCCCTAAATTAGGCACATCACCCTTAGATAATGTATTTATCACGCTTCTTCATTTTCTGTGTTTCTGATGCTTTGACCTTTGGGGCTTTACTGACTCTGTAGCCAATTCCTAACATATAAACAACTCACCTGCTGGAAACCCTTCATATGTAAAGTAACCAATCCAGAGTCCTCACCCCCCCCCCCCCCCCCCCCGCCCCCAAACCTGTCCATCTGGATCTTCCACTCCAGGCCACTCTCCCCACCCCCAACCCAGTACCAGGCAACCACAATCTTAAGCCTCCCTGGAATTATTCAAACTATCTACTCTAAAACCTGCTTACCCTGCCTTGCTCATTCCTCCCCTCAGGAAAACACGATAAGGGTCACATTCCTGCTCTCCCCCTGCTCTCCTGCTTCCTGGTGTGTGTGCAAGGCCTGGCAGCGCCCCTAGTCAAGGGAACTGTGAGTAACAAACTATCTTTTCAGTGGCAATAGACTCCTGATCTGTCCGCCTCACCAAACCTGAAACATAACAAATTTCCATGTTAAAACAGCCCTTTAAACTCTAAATCTAGCCATGCTTCTCCAGTATACTTATTCCAGGCTAGTATCACTTTCTCCTTTTTCCTTAGAGGACTCATCCCAAATGCCCACTGAGCAACACACTCCTCTTAAAGTAGGAAAACCTCATTTCATCGGAAAACTTGTGCTGGGCTGCCATGTGCCCACGTATTCTTAGCTGTTCTTCTTGCTCTGTCACAGATCCCATTCTGCCCACAAAGAGTATATTTCACTTTTTTTCCCCAATGAATTTTCTATATTTATAGTTGTACAACCATCATCAACACCTAATTTTAGAACATTTTCATCCCAAACCCCTAGTCCACTCCCCCCTCCCCACCCACTTGTCCCCTTTGGTAACCATAAAATTTTTCAAAGTCTGTGAGTCTGTTTCTGTTCTGCAAATAGGTTCATTTGTATCCTTTTTTTTTTTTTTAGATTCCACATACACGTGATATTGTATGACATTCATCTCTCATTGTCTAGCTTCACTTAGTATGGTAATTTCTAGGTCCACATTTTACTCTTAAAGATATTGGTTCATCTTACCCCACTCTACCTACCAAAGGGCATATCTCTTTCTTAGAAAAGGTTGATCTGACACATATATTCTTAAATCCTTTGCTAATTTGGAAACAACACTTTTGGAACTGTTCTTTATTGTCTTCATTTCACCATTCTGATTTTGTGCTTGCACTTGTTTTGAAATATCTAAAATCGACTTCATATTTTGAAAAAATAGAGGGTGGCCTTCAGCCAAACAGCAAAGGGCGGAGATGGAAATGTCAGCATGAAAAGGGAAGTTCGCTAGAAGGTCAGCTTGGAGCTTGGCCCCAGCTCCACAAAGGACCAACTGAGTGAGTTTGGCCAAGTCACAACTAATTGAAACCTTATGTTTCCAAATGTGAACTGAGAAGCTGAGTCAGGTGAGCATCCCTGGAAGGGACATCGTGCGTGCTTAGGAAGCAGCCCCTCCTGGGATACCCTCTTTGGGATAATTCCAAATAAGTCAAAAAGATACACACTCCTGCCCTGAATGAAAAGTCTCTTTCCAGTATGCTGTCTTCCATGTAATGATGTTTTCTCCCTTTCAACTTTAGTCACCTGTACGCCATTGATTGTACTCCCTTCTCCATGACTGCAGCTCCTTGCAAATGTGATAGATGCCAGGGCCACTAGAGTGACCACATCCAGCTGGTTCCCAAGGTCCCATCCTAGGCAAGGAGTCTCCAATCATCCCAAATCCACAGGGAGCTCATTTTGGATGTGCATCCTTCATAAAGAGACAACAACGCCATTCACGTTGGGGCTGATTCAGGTCATTCTTTCCAAAGCAGAACTTCTGAGCTCTTCTTCTTTTCCAGATCTTCTCCAGTTGGTGTTTTCTATCCCACAAACACTGGCTCCATGTTATATGTTGCTGCTGGTCAGTACATTTTCTTACCATAAAGCTTTTCCACAGAGCTGTGGTTTCTAAAACCACAGAAAAAGTGTGCTTTGACTGAAAGTATGTGGAAGGTTGCAGGACATCAGGATAACCTTCGTCATTACCACAAAAGTCCATTGAATAAATAGCATTGTTACTGTTTCCTCTTTGCTTTCTTAGCTATGCCTATAGTGAGCAAATAAAACTTCTAGCCTAAAGGAACTAAATCCATTGTATTTTTAAAATTAATATGTTATCTATTTGGTGGGAGGTTGGGGTAGTGGTGAGAGGCTTTGGGTTGTTTTTTTACTTTCATCTTATAGCCATGAGTGCAAGATGTTCAATCCCTCATCACTTGAGCAGCTAGCCATTGCACACACCAATCAGAAGAGAAGCTAAATTGCGGATGACTGCAATGGCATAAGCTGTGTTTAATCATTTACTTTGACTCTCTTTAAGATGATAATACCCTAGCCTATAAGAGAATCAATATGTTGCCTTAAAACAGGATTTGATGTTGCATAATACAATATTTAAAAGCACAGTGGAAAAGATTCTCACAAGAAAAATCCAGCCCTGGGTAGAAATGGATAATGACTGCTATGATTTCCACTCTCCTGTTTTTAAAGAAGAGATTTCTTTTCCTTTCTTTCTTTCCTTTTTTTTTTTTTTGAAAGGCATATTTTTGAGAATGTTCTGTTCTATCAAATTTTGTGAACTATGTGAGGCCATTGAGCTTAAATGCTTTTAGATAAGTTTTTAAAGAACCATATAATATGCCCAGGAGGCAGGACAGTGTGGTCTTGATCCCCATTGTAGTGAAGTAGAAGCTCAAAATGTCATGAGGTGCCAAAGCAACAAGGGAAAAGCCAGGGTACTTGTTGATGGGAATTATCACTCATCCTTACTCATTTTCTGCCTCCAATCAAGACAGCAGGGTCTCTGGCTTGAAACAGGGCTAAAAGGAGCAGCATCAATTCAGGAGAGGATGAATGAAAGGGGAGCGAAGTGAAGATTGGGCCACCTCCCCAGGAGTTTTAGGTGGTGAGTCAAATGGCTATGCACCAAGCAAATTGGGGATGCAGCTAAGCTCATTGGGGGAGTTTCTATGGCAAGTATCCTCCAATATCCCTCTAGGTATTTCTCTGACATTGCCAAATATTTGGGTTTAGTGAAAAAGAGAACCTGACTGGGATTCAGGCTTGGCCACTAATTTGTTGACTTTAAGGCTTCAGGTCTTTAAAAATTGTATACAAAGCCCTTCCCTATCCCACAAGGACTTCCTGGTGTTAGTGAATCAATGACTCAGATGTGCTTTGAGCTCCTTGGCAAGGTTCTAACATCCCAAGGTGTTACTCTCTGTGCAAGATTTCCTGACTCCAGTTGGTTCAACAGCAGTTACAACGAATGCCAATCTCTTTGAGCTGGGACAGGTAGAAAGCTGGGATTTCCTTTGTTCAACCACCCTATGACCTAAGGCAGTCTGGCACGGAATGATTTTGTGGATGGATGAGCATCTGTTCTTATTTACAAGGATGCTACAGAGCACTGCCATGCTCGTTTCCTACCTCCTGGGACTTTTGTGAGGCTCATCATGATTATTCCAGCAGCACACCAGAGAAGACAAGAGCTTTGGAAGTATAAATTATAGTTAGTGTTTGCTGAAGACTAGCAGTATTTTCCATTTGCCACTTACTTTAAATTTGCGATTTTCTTCAATATGGAATTCATGCTGAATGTGCTTAGGAGGTGAAATTTGGTGAGGCAAAGCATCTCAAAATTATTTTGGGGAGTTCCCGTCGTGGCGCAGTGGTTAACGAATCCGACTAGGAACCATGAGTTTGTGGGTTCGGTCCCTGCCCTTGCTCAGTGGGTTAAGGATCCGGCGTTGCCATGAGCTGTGGTGTAGGTCGCAGACGCGGCTCGGATCCCAAGTTGCTGTGGCTCTGGCATAGGCCGGTGGCTACAGCTCCGATTGGACCCCTAGCCTGGGAATCTCCATATGCCGCGGGAACGGCCCAAGAAATCACAAAAAGACAAAAAAAATTATTTTGGTGATTCTTTCTTTTAAATTTTCATATTGTTTAACTCAGGGGTGCATAAGAAGTTTGTATGTAATATCAATTCACACACTTTTAGTGTGGGTCTCCTGAGGATGTTGTCACCTCCCTGATCTATATTCTCTCTTCTTTTTTTCATTGGCCTTTTCCTGGGTGATCTCTAATCTATATCCATGGCTTCAGTTGAGCTCGGACAAGAATATATATATATATACCATGATGTTCTACAGCTGCCAACCAAAGAGTAAACTTTATTTTCAAACAAAAAATTTGTATTTCTTCTTTCTAACTTTAAATTTTGGAGTTACACTTAAATCTTCCCTCTTTCACATCCCAGAGGGCCATTTAATTACCACATTGTCATACTCTGTCTACTTACCGTCATAGATATCCATGCTGTCCTCTCTATCCATGTCAGGGATGTTGTAAAAACCTCCTAACACTTCTATGGACTTAGTCACACTTGCTTCCAATCCATCTGCTTCCTGTCAGAATAATCTTTCTAATAGAAAAAAAAAATCTCATCACACATAAAATCCTTCACTTGTTCCCCATTGTTTTCATGCAGGATCTGTGTTGACTCTTCTGTGCTGTAACCTCCTAATACCTTATGCTCCCAGGCATACCAAAGTACCTGATTTTAAAAACAGCCATGTTCTTTCATGCCTCTGCCCCAGGACAAATTGTTCTCTATTTCTAGAATTACTTTTCAGCCACCTTGACTTTAAAATATATATATATTATATTTAGGCTTTACTGACTTGTCCTTCAAGATTCTTGTCAGTTATTTCCTAGAGAATCAAATCAGAAGATCTTTTCAGAATCCCCTGATCTAAACTAGATACCTCCAGTCTTGAGCTCTCAAAGTACTCTGTACACACCCATCAGAGCAACCATCACACCTCTGTTTCACAGTATTGGCCCATGTATGTCTCTCTGCACTGCACAAGGGACCCTCAGAGTGCTAGTTTTCATTTTTCTTTTTTAATCTTTTTATTCCTGAAGTCTAGCCTAATATCTGGCACACGATAGGGGATAAAACCAAGGAGAAACTTAGATTCTGCGAGGGTAAAACTTTCTTTTCCTATGATGAAAAGTATATTTTGCCTTTTGTAAAGAATGACTAATATAAAGCCCACTGAAATAAAAATCCATCTGAGCAGGGCTGTGATTTCATATTCTAGAGAACTGAGGGGATATATCATCTGAAATGTTTCTGAAGAATCTGGAGAGAGCAGGTCTGGTAATCTAATCTAAGAAGTTGATTGGACTTGTGCCTAAAAGAGAAAATAGGAAAATGTTTCGAAGCCCAAACAAAGTGGGGCTGAGGGAGGAATGCACACCCATCCACTCCTACCTTTCCCAGCATTTTCGCTGTTAGGGCCACGTGTTTAGTCCTGGCTAATGAAATGTGCCGTGTATCACTTCCAAGATAAGGCAGTGAAAAGTCCATGCTTGAATCTTTCTCTTTATGATGCGTACATGCTACTTTTATGAGAAGATAGAGTTCTATCAGCTTGGGTGACAGTATGGAACAGCCTTGAACAGGCTAAAGTGAGAAATTAAGTGTGTTGTATAAAACCTTTGAGATTTTGAGGGGGAGGCATTTGTTATGGCAGCATAATCTAGATTATCTGAATACAGACAAGATTAAGGAAAAAAACCCCAAAGAAATAGAGATGTCCCTTTTAAAACTATGTGACAGCAACTTGATGTAGCTAAGAAGATATCATCATTCTCCAAGGACATTTAGACTTGAATTCTTTATAGAATATGGTTGAGAGATGTTTCTCACACGTCTGCATGGGTCTCATGGGTCTCTCACATGTCTCCATGGTGAACAGAAGAACTGATTACCTTGTTTAGTACTCTCTTTTCAAGGATGTTTGCTCAGTGAACATCCTTGGAAAATAGACATGGTGTCTTTTTTTGAAGCAAAGTATAGGGTTACTTTCAGCTTTGGAAACTAAGAGATAGTGTATCATTCTGGAACAATGGACAATCTTGCTAATGCCACATCCAGGATATGAGATTCAGGTTCCCTAGTCTCAGAGTTCCTCTTCTGTAACGCAGGCTAATGCATGTGTAGGTGTTACCTTGCCCTCTTCATGTTGCCCTCTGGGAACTGGAGCCTGGGGACCAGTGCAAGAAAATGCTGAAATCCTGGCTACTGCTATTTTTTCGAGTTGTAAAGCTTTTTGTTTCTCACCCAGGATTCCCAGGTCTTCTGCCAGCATTGATGAAACAATGGCAGAATATCTTAACTTGCAAGTCATATACGATCTCAGGCTCTTCACCATTCTTGACAAATACAAGGGAAATCACATTGAATTTAGGCACAGGGCTAGTCTTAATGGCAGCTAGTTGCAACATACTGTTCCTGAGAATCAAACAGAACATGGATAAAGGAAAGACTTCTCAGGGGCTCAGAGCTGCTGAGGCCTCCATCAGAATACAAAGGAATTGATCTCAGAGAGAGTGTTTCAGGAGTTCCTGTTATGGCTCAGTGGAATCAAATCTGAATAGCATCCATGAGAATGCAGGTTTGATCCCTGGCCTTGGTCAGTGTGTTAAGGATCCAGTGTTGTGGTAAGCTGTGATTTAGGTTGCTGAAGTGGCTCGGATTATGCACTGCTGTGGCTGTGGTGTAGGCCAGCGGCTACAGCTCTGATTTGATCCCTAGCCTGGGAACCTCCATATGCTGCAGGTGCTGCCCTAAAAAGATTTTTAAAAAAAGAGAGAGAGAGAGAAAGAGAGTGTTTCATAGAGGTAGGAAAACACTTTTCTTATGCAGCAGATAAGGCATTAAGAAAGAACTTTTAGAATCAGTGCAGCTTCAGAGTACAAGTAGAGTGCTGTGAATTCTAGAACATGATGGCATTTTCTAGCTGCCCATTGGCATAGGAGTGAAGGTAAACAAGGGAAGAAATCACTGTAGAAAATATTTTGGCATTATGATATGTAACAACATGCACACACTCTAAGATCTAACAATTCCACTTCTAGATGTATTTTCTATAGAATCTCTTATACAAGTGCATCAGGAGGCCAGAAGAATATTCACAGGAGCACTTTTTGTTAAAATAAAATAGTGGAAACTACCCAAATGATAATTGACAGGGGAATGTGTAAATAAATTGCATTATAGTTATACAATAGACTATTATACAGCAGTGAAAATAAATCAACATATATAAATCCTAGACCATAAAGATTAAGTTAGTATATATACATATATATGTATATATATATATATTCACAGTCTTATAATTTTTATAAACTTCAAAACAAACAGAATTGATAATATATTATTTAGAGCAGTGTTTTTAAAACTATTTGCCAGGTGGCCAAAGGAAGAAATATATTTTACACTGTGATCCATGAACCACTATAATAAACAATTTCACACAGGTACACACTATGCCCCCCCCACCACACACACACACACACACACACACACACACACACACACACAGTGGAACAAATTTTCTTGCAAAATTACCTACCATTATCATGTTCTATGTACTCTGATGTTTTCCATTCCATTGTATCCTATTTCATTAAAACCTAATTCTGGTCATGATCCATTAATTTGATTTCATGGCTATAACCTGAGTTAGAAAGCTATTGATTTAGGGATATTTATGTATGTGGTAAAACTATAAATAAAAGTAATAGAACAATAAACACAAAATACACCATAGGACTGAATAGGAAAAAATGGGATTATGAGGGTGTGGCTCCCACAGGTAGTAATAGTGAGGTTGATAACATTCTAGTTTTAATTATGGTTTTGGATTCATGAATATTTATTTCATTATTTGGCTTAATTACATATTACATTGCATATATTCTGTGCATGCATCAATTATAAGAAAACATTTTCACAAAGAGAAAGGTTAGAGTGAATAGGAGAGGAAGAAGTGAAGGAACGAGGGGAAGAAGAGAAGGAACGAGAGATACAGTTCTAAAAGAGAGTAAGGATCTCGGTCCCCTAGGTGCCATGATGACTCGAAATTTTAAAATCTACAAATCTGTATCATCTGGTGAACTATTCAAATGTTTGAACCTGGATTTTTGTCTTTGACTGGATGTTAGACTGAAGATGACTAGAAAGCGTCTGGAGCTCAGTCCTCCTTGTCAGAAACCGTTTTCCTGTAGCCACTTGGAATCCCAAGGCTCCCATCAGAACACTGGGAAAAAGAGGACAGGAAGAGCAATGGAGTGGATAAAATATGGGGAGCTCTAAAAAGACAGCACTGGAGCCAACCACAAATGTGGTTCACTTCTAGCTTGGGCCATTTCCTTATGGAGAAAAGAAAATTGCACTTTAAGCTAGATTCATACTTGTAAGACCAGACACAAGGAAAAAAGGAGCAATTAATCTACAGATAATCAATGAAGAGAATTAGTTCAAATAAATTGAGATTACAATGTGGATTTTAAAATTTTAAAGTAGTGGGAATATCCATATTAATCACATGGATTGAATCACTTTCATGCTTGCCCTTCAACTGTTACTATTTCAAAACTAAATGAAACCCCTGACTTGTGGGTTAAATGCAGAAGATAAACAATTTTCTGTACTTTCTTATATTTGAGACTAGATCAGAATATAAGGTTTTACATCTTTTTTTCCATTCTACAAAATACAAACTCTCGGTCATATGCTGTCAAAGTAATGATGCCTACTAAGTAGTGCCTTTTTTTCCTAATGGGGTTTTGCAAAGATTTGTTCTAAAAGTGATTTGTTCTAAAAGTAATTCAAATGGGCTGTTCGTTGTATGCAGAACTGCTAACTGGATAATACATTTGTGGCATGGATCAAAAACTGGCCATTTTTCTATTTGTGATATTGGTTGAAGCCAATCCCTTGCTGTCTGGCTTCCCTCTGTTTCAGTCAGGTTATCTGGATCACTGGCATTAAAGATGGTTTCTTATCAACAGACATGATAGCATAAAGAAAATCAGAAATGATTCTTAAAGAGATAGATCCTAAGACCTTGGACTTAACATTCTAATATATAAGGACTCTCTAGGCCTGAGGATAGGATTTCCAGTGACTTGAAATTTGAGATACCTCCAGGAGAGTAGTATCTAAATATTATCTCTAAGGTAACATTGTGGTGTGGTAACTTGTGCTACTCTCTGATTATCTCCACTCTCTGCCTCCTAAACACACAGTAGGATTACACTTCCTGCCCACCTTGTGTATGTAGAGGCCATGTGACTAATTCTGGACTAAGTGTTGTAAGTCACTTTGGAGCTGAGCATTGATTTGCTGGTATAAGTCCTCCGGGTCTAGCTCTGTTCTCTGGTACTGTGCTCAGTAATGTTGGGATGAGAGTTGCTCTGTTAGCCTTGGTGTTCAAACGATAAGGACATGGAGAGTCTATGTATCTTGAGCAAGAAATAAAACCTTGTTGTTGACTAGTGAATTGCTTATTAACTCAGCATGACCTAACTACTTACAATGTAATTACTGCTTACAGTGGTTCTGAGTAACAACTCCAATGTGCGTGTGTTGGGGGAGAGGGTTCCCCACACATCCAACAACTCTCCAGACACCAGCTAGGTGTTCTACAATTCAACTCAATTCTGACACTATCTACCAGGGGATCCTGTCAGGTCCTGTAGGTTAAAGGCTCAGCCCCATAAGACTATCCTCTACTTTAGAGGCTAGTCACAAGCCCAGGTTATCACTTATACTTCTGACCTACTGGCTACAGACTAGAGGTTCACATGAAATCCCTGTCCTCTTTGGGTTCAATTAATTTGCTAGAGTGGCTCACAGAACTCAGAAACACTTTACTTACTAGATCACCTGTTCACTACAAAGGATACTAAAGCATATAAATCAATGGCCAGATGAAGAGATGAAGTACATAGGAAGGGCTTGGAGCTTCCACTCCCTCTCCAAAGTGCCACTCCCCAAAACTCCACCCATTTACCAATCTGAAATTTCACCAAATCCTTCCCTTTAGGGTTTTTACTGAGAATTCACTAGATAGGGATGGTTGACTAAATCATTGGCCACTGGTGATTGAACTCAATTTCCAGGCCTTCTCTCCTTCCCTACCATAGAGGTCAGGGGTAGGGGTGGGGGCATGGAATCGAAAGTTCCAACCCTCCAATCACATGGTTGGTTTTCTTGGCAACCAGCCTCCATCCATAAGAGCAGTCCAAAAGTCTCATTAACAGTAACACAAAGCAGTTTTTATCACTCTCATCTCTTAGGAAATTCCAAGGGTTTTAGGAGCTCTGTGCCAGAAATGTGAAAAAAGACGAAATATATATTTCTTACTATAAATCACAGTATCACAGTGTTATACCTTCAATGTCCTGAGGTCACCTTGGCAGTTATACAGTGGGAATACAACAACCTTTTTGTAGTGCGGTCATGGTAAGTACTTCGGAGTGATCTCTGCACTCTTCTTTCCTTCTAATTCCAGTCTCTGTTAACTCCATTCTTTTCATTAGGGAATCCAAGTAACCAATACCAAGAAGCCATTCTATTTGAATGGAGGTAATACTTTTTTTTCATGGAACCCTGAAAATACTTGGCAGGAAAGGACACATAGGAAAACCCTTAATAGAAAATGAGAGGAGATGGCATTTCTGGGACTTTTAGGCTCCTGACAATTCCAGAAAAGGAGGTATTAATGCAATTGGAACAATGGCAGTGGCTACACAACTGATTATTTACTTAGTGAGGTATGAGATTTACCCTCATTGTACCCAGTCCATTGGGTACATTGAGTAAACACACAATATTTGTTTTTATATGTGTTAAATGTAAAGAAACAGACATCCTGGGCAATTAAATAAATGTTGAAAAGCACATAAGCCAAATAATATTTATTTTCAAAACCATTAACCATTCTGTGAAAGAGAATTTAGGAGAACAAGTGGATCATAGAATTTTAGAGTTGGAAAGAGTGTTAGGCACCATCCAGGTCACTTTCCTGATTTCACAGATGAGGAAATTGAAGTCTCAAAAGGTTAACTGACTTGCTCAGAGTCCAGACAGTTATTTGATGGGAGAACTTGATTTAAATCCATTGCTACTTCCCCTATATCATACAATTTCAAGGTTTTCATAAAGATAAGATTGCTGTCTTCTGATATTGCACTAAGACCAAAAGCCACCCAAACAGAAGTTCAATTATAAATGACACAGAAAACTTCAAGAAAGAATATGTCCTTGTACATGATCTACAGTACATATATTACTCATTTTAGATGAAAGATAGGAAGTAACTATAATTTATTTTTTATTTCCTGACTCCTCAATATTAAAGACTTCATAGACTGGATATACCTTACCTCAGAGGGTAGAACTTTCTGACAAAGGGTGATTTTGTGGCCATGTATTAACTAGATACTTTAGCATTGTCTAGATACAGACAAATATTAGAGTACTATATTTTTAAAAATTTGAGTGAAATCAGGGAATCCTTCAGGATTAAAAAAAAATCATAATCTTCAAAGCAATGGTTAATTGACTGTGTCCCAGTCCTCCAATCACTATATCGAATCAGATTCAAAGTCCAGGTGGTTTATTCTTCAAAGTCCCCTGCTATCTCTCCTTTCTTTCCTAATGATTTGTTTATTAAATTCCAAGTCCTCAGCTTGTTATTTTTATAGCACGCTCTCCTTATCCTCAGGGGATATATTCCAGGACCCCCCTGCGGAAGTCTGAAACCACAGAGTGTACTAAGCCCTATATATGCTATGATTTTTCCTATACTTACATACCTATGATAAAGTTTAGTGTATACATTAGGCACAGTAAGACATTAAAAACAATAGCTAATAATAAATAGAGCAATTATAACAATAGAGTGTAATAAAATTTATGTGGATATGGTCTCTCCCTCTCTCAGAATATCTTACTGTAAAAATTTAATGCCTTTTTCACCTCTACTGAGCACTTATCACACACTGTAGCCATAGCTTTTGAAGTTTGAGGTTTGACAGCAAAACTGGCATGAATTTCTTTTTCCTTCTTCACAATTTCATGGATAGGAGATTTGTTCTTATCATATATTTTAGCAACCTCAGTAAACAATATTTTTCCTTTCCTTATTGGGATTTGATCTTTTCACTAAAGGAAGCACTTTCTGGCTTCTTTTTGGCATATGCAAATTTCCATCATCATTACTCATACTTTGGGGCCATTATTAACTAATATAAGGGTTACTTGAACACAAGCACTGTGATGCCATGACAGTTGAGCTGATAACCAAGGTGGATACTAAGTGACTAGTGGTCAGGATAGTCTGTACAAAGGGATGATTCACGTCCTGGGAGGGAAGGAATAGGACTGCATGAGATTTCATCACATTACTCAGAATAGCACATAGCTGGGAGTTTCCTGGTGGCCTAGCAGTTAACGATTTGATGCTGTCACTGCTGTGGCTTAGTTAGATTCCTGGCCTGGGAAATTTTGCATACCTCAGATGACGCCAAAAAAAGAAAAACAAAACTAAATAAAATAGGACCCAAAAAACAAGGTCCTACTGTATAGCACAGGGAATTATATCCAATCTCCTAGAGTAGACCATGATAGAAAAGAATACAAAAAAATTATATATACATAGAACTTCCATATGACCCCACAATCCCACTCTTGGGCATCTATCCGGACAAAACTCTACTTAAAAGAGATACATGCACCCGCATGTTCATTGCAGCACTATTCACAATAGCCAGGACATGGAAACAACCCAAATGTCCATTGACAAATGATTGGATTCGGAAGATGTGGTATATATACACAATGGAATACTATTCAGCCATAAAAAGAAGACATAATGCCATTTGCAGCAACATGGATGGAACTAGAGAATCTCATACTGAGTGAAATGAGCCAGAAAGACAAAGACAAATACCATATGATATCACTTATAACTGGAATCTAATATCCAGCACAAATGAACATCTCCTTAGAAACGAAAATCATGGACTTGGAGAAGAGACTTGTGGCTGCCTGATGGGAGGGGGAGGGAGTGGGAGGGATCGGGAGCTTGGACTTATCAGACACAACTTAGAATAGATTTACAAGGAGATCCTGCTGAATAGCATTGAGAACTTTGTCTAGATACTCATGTTGCAACAGAACAAAGGGTGGGGAAAAAAAATGTAATTGTAATGTATACATGTAAAGATAACTTGATCCCCTTGCTGTACAGTGGGAAAATTAAAAAAAAATTATATATATACATATATAAAATGTATATAAAACTGAGTCACTTGGCTGTACAGCAGAAATTGGCACAACATTGTAACTCAACTATAATTTTAAAAAAAGGGAAAAAAAACTTATGAATAGGTTATTTCTGAAATCTTCCATTTAATATTTTTGGAACACAGTGGGAGACTGAAATCACAGAAAATGAAACCAAGGATAAGGAGGCACTATTGTATTTATCCATATTCCTGTTCCACTGTAACTCCCTCACACAGTCACAAAACAATCACATAGCACAAAATAATTCTCAATTTTGCTCGAACTTTCCTTGTCATAGAATGATCTTTGTTCCATTGAATCCTTTAAAGGTCTTTTCTAAAACCTACCTTTTCCCAAAGTATTCTCAGCTCTTCCAGCTCACAGTAATCCCCTCTGCTTTACGGAGTGTGGACTGCATATTAGAATCCTTTTTGTCAAGTTTCCCATTTAATAAAAATACCCATACCTGGAACTACTTCACATAATTAAATCCAATGTTCCTGCCACCATCATGTTTTAAAAGTTTCTCGGGTGACTCTAAGACAGACTGAGAACCACTGTCCTAGTGAATTCATAAATCCTGCCATTTGTGTATGTACTTATTAATAACATACATACTAACACTCAATAGCTTCATGTGTATAAATTTCTGCTTTTCCAAGTGAGGCAAATATCATGTGTTATGCTTATTTTGAATCCCTGTGACATTTGGTCCTGAGATAAACACAACTAAAATCCTTGAAGTGTAAAGTTGTGTTAGCAATATAGAGTTGACCACAGCCTGCCCCTTATTATTATTTTGGTGGCGGGCTTTTTCTATACTTAAAAGTTTCAACATGCTTAAGAAGCAGATGTCTTTCTTTGGAAAGGACCTCTTTTATAATAACATTTGTTTGAACTCAGGCGTAATTTAGCTGGTTTTGATTCAGTAACTCAACTGATTTAGGTTGATACATTTTAGAAAATCCTTTGTAACTAATCTGCATCAAAGCTTTCCTGCTGCTGCTATCAGGATTTTTTTTCGTTATTAGTTTTAGAGCCAAGACACACTTTTCAGTTAGTTGTAGTCTTCTAGAAATCAATAAAGAGTGAGGAGTTAAAGATAATTTATAGAACAGTGATGTTTGCCTATCACTGATCATGAGGTAAGAAGTGGTGCATATTCTGAATCCAACCTCTCAAAACTATTGTGGGTCTCACATTAGAAAGAAGATTATGACATTAGGAATGTCTGTTGTACCCATAGCCTCTGGCTTCCGGGAAGTACAACCTATTCCTTGGGTATGATCTGTTGAGCTTTATACTGCAGGACTTTTACACTGAGCACAACCTTATGGAGGCTTTAGATTGGGAACTCTGTCAGATAGATGCATTATCCCCCACAAAAGCAAAACATACAAATACAAATAAGGTTTAACTGAATTAATCAGTTTAGGAGGGGGAGGGGCATTTCAAGTGGTAGAAGGCAAGAGTCTAAAGATAGAAATTGGGTCTAGAGATGCCAAGTCTTGAGAAAGAGGTTTATAGATGGCTGTTTTATTCTGAATGATGATTCAGTTCTTCATAAGCTCTAGTTTTCTAAAGCTAGAGAGTTTCCTAAACTACATTCCTTCCCTGTATTCCTGTAAGATTAACTCCTATTATCTTGGGTAACCTGGTTATATTATCGCATTTTGGAAAAACGAGGCAACCTCGAATTTCCTCTGTTGGGGAGATACTCTAATTTCCTCTGTCTTGCTCCCCATAAGCAAAACACCGACTATAGCTCATTATATATGCTCACAGAGTTCCTTTTCAAATTTCTTTTCAAATAATCTATAATACAACTAGGGGTGGGGAATATTTATCCGGTAAAACAGAATACTAAACAGATATTTTGCAATGTGACTTTTGCAAGTAATTCAGGACTATTTGAGTCTTGAAATTAAGTTATTCTTATTGTTACTGTTGGCTTCTCAAACTTCCTCCTAGTGACAATGGCTCACACACAGTACTCACGATGTTCCAGGCACTGTTCCAAACCGCTGACCTACAGGAACTCTTTTAATAACTTATGAGAAAAGTTCTGTTGTTAACATTACCATCTTTACATCTGAGGGCACTAATACCCAGTTGTGTTGCCGCAGTCTCATAGCTGGGAAATCCAGGAACTCTGATTTCAAAGTCCATCATCTGATCTCTTTGCTTTAGTGTTTCAGTGATTTATATCAGCAGTACACTCCCTGTCTTTCTCCTACTAAAGAGAAATTATTAATGCCATTAAACAATCATCAACAGTTAGAATCATCACATAACTGGAAAACAGATGAATTTCCAATCGGAAATTTGAGCATTAAACAATTGGACGTAGTCAATAGCATCTCATTTACAAAGATTGAGGTTAAATTTCATGTTTACTGATTAGCTACTTGGGAGTAGAGAAGGGTAAAAAACATAGCCTCAATTGACAATGAAGAGCACAGGACTGGTTTTTTTTTTTTGTAGTCGTTTCATTAAAGTATAAGGTGGGTTAAAAGACATGGAGCTTAAAAACACCTATAATGCTTATAAATACTACATCCTCCCTTGGTCTCTGTGATTGACTGGCATCTATACCTTGCATGAGGGCATTGCTTTCCTTTTCATGCCTTCATGGTTAAGTAAGTTAAATCTCTAACAGCTCTCACTAGAGTCCTTTCTTGATTGACCCATGATCCATGACCTACCGGGGTTGCTCTAACATGCGATTCCCCTTTCCCTATTCACTGATTAGCACCCAGCTAACTTCGCTCCCCTGGAGGATCAGGTGAATGAAAAGTGGCAGATGGGCAGAAAGTGAGAGAGTGATTGAGCCTGAAACTGCAGCAAAGCATTATCTAGACAGGCTGTTTTATCTGTATGCAGACTGCCTTTTTTGTAAGCCCAGATAAGGGAAACTTGTAGCCAGAAAAAGATGAAAACAGGGAAACCCAACCATGGAAGGCATTTATTCTTATCTTTTATTTTTATAAAGAATAACAAAAGTTCCCAGCAGATATAATCAATGCTTCATATGAAACCCAAATTCAGTTTGTGTGAGTGCCTTTTTTTTTTTTTTTAAATCCAGAGCCACTAAGGTTGTTATGTTGATGCCCTACATTTTCATTCCTTCCCATGCCCAGGAGGGGAATTTAGAACTTGAATAGACCTTTGAGATCACGTAGTCTAACCCTCCCTCCTGTTCCCTCCTTCTCCTAATAAGGAAAGTGAAGCCCCAGGAGGTTAACCAACTTGCACAAGGTCAGATGAGCTCAATTGTCTTCTAAACTCCTCACGGAACTTTTTTCATTTCCAGCTTTAAATTATTTATTCAGTTTTTTGCCATTTTCACTTCAATGAAATGAACTCTCTCTTCTAGCTATTATATCCTGGAAGCTATTTATCCAACCTGATTTAATTGCATTTTCATGCAATTGTATTACATTTTGCAATTGCTATTACGTTTTATATTCTCTGTGTTTTTATGCCCTAGTGCCAACTGTTAGCATCCTCTGTGTCCTGCTTTATTTTTAAATTACCCCAGGTGTTTCTTAGGCTAGTTTTACTTATATTGCAACACTGAGTTAAACATACTAACATAGGCAGAATGATTCTAATCCTGACGTAGGGTCCATGAGAGAAAGAGGTAGAAAGCTAAGGGTTATTACTGTAACTATTTTAGCATTTTCCACATAACAACTACAATAAATTAGTATACTTGGTCTCTGTGTTTCCAAATTCCCCTCCCATCCTCTCTCTTTTTTATAGATCCATTCAGGGAAGAGCTCTCTCCTGGAACCGCCCTTGTCTTCTGAAATTACTTTAGGAAGTCATTGCAGACATCGAACATTAAGTAAATGAACCCCAATTTAAAAGGGATTTACGCAAATTAGATGGAAAAGCTCAAGGGAAACCAAAACGATCCTTATAGGTCAAAAAGCCCGAGAAATTCTCTAAAATATTCCCTTGTTTTCTTAGTGGGCGAATCGGTACAAATCAACTGAGGCAAAGTTTGAGAGCCAGTCAGAAGGAAAGAAATTCTGCGACATAAAAAGTAAAACACCTTTAAAAGTAAAGGGAAATTTATTACAGCAAAAGTCGATAAAATATGTAGCCAAGAAAATGTCTTTTTTTTTTTTTAAAAAATAGCTCAGTGGAATAATAGTGCTTGCCAATTATGAAGGAGATATTTTGATGCCTGCTCCGGCTTGGGCTTTATTTAGATGGACTCCAATCCAATCCACTGTCAACTGAATTATATGCGCCATGGACTTCAAAGGCTCTGTGCTCAATGGGAACGTCCAGGATGGAATGCTGTGAGAAATAAATGATTGTGCTGCAGTGCAGGCTGCCAAGCTGAGGCGATCCCTTTTCAGTCACTGGAAAAATGCGGTGTGCAAATGGACGTCACGCTGTGATAAGGGAAGTCCAAAAATATAGTTGCAACACAGTGAGCAAACTTAATGGAGGCAAATCTTTCACTTCCCTCGGACAGCCACGCTCTGCAGGTGGTTTTGCTGATGGACACAGTTGTGTGCGTGGATGTGTAAATATACATGCCTTGAACACCCCTTTCTGAAACAGGTATGTCAGAGTTGAAGTCACAGCAAAACTTGAAAGGGCCTGGGCAAAAGTAAAATTCGCTCCAGGTATTGGCTTTGGCTGTTTACCATGACTCCTGGGTAGGACAAGTTTTTTCCCAGGGAGCTCTGTTTACTTACTGCTTTTGGGAGCAGTGAGTCCTCTCTACTGCCTTCTGAGAGATGTGTCCATAGAGGCTGCCAGGCGAAAACTGAAGGTTGAGTCTCTGTGGCTCTTCTCTATACAAAGCACTTCTTAAACTTGAAGCTGCATTAGAATTGCCTGGAGGTCTCTTTAAGGTGGATTGTTGGGACTCACACCCCCACTTCCTGAGTTTCAGATTCCGTAGGTCTAGAGAGTGTCCCAAGATTTGACATTTTTATCAAGTTGCTGGGTGACATTTGTGCTGTTGGTCTGGGGGCCCCATTTCAAGCACGCTGTCCTCACCAGTGCAGATGCTTTTAAATGTGTTGCAAACACAATTCCACCTTAAACAAGCAAGCCTGCCTCTCTCCATTTGCCCAACTTTACATGTTTTGGTGATGCCAAAGTACATGATAGGAAATGCTAAATTATAGAAATTGCTGTTGAGCTGATGGAGGATTTGAATTCCTCATCACCCCCCTTCAAAAGAAGGTTGGAAGGAGGTACAGTTGTGATATTTGTTGGAGGAATTTTATGAAGGAGACACTTTCCTGCAGTACTATTGTCATTGTAGGGCTAAATATTATATTCAGCAAAAGAAGATCATTTTCCTTCTTTTCCCAACTATTCTCCAGGAACCTGGCCTTTAACGTATACAAGCAGTTCCTGACTTTAAATCAATATGTTCTTGGTGAGACTGACTTAAAATAATTATTTAGGGGAAAGAGCCTCACCAGCAAGGAACTGTGGCCTTTTATGGAGTTTTGAGGTAGCAACTTAGCAATTTCCCAATAAGGGAACAGGTTTCAAGATAAAGTCTAACAAGCCAACATTTTACTTTAGGAATAGACAGGCAGACTCGCATTAAAATATAGCCGAAGTAGGAGTTCCCACTGGCCTTGCTTAGTGGGTTAAGGATCCGACTTTGCCATGAGCTATGGTATAGGTTGAAGACATGGCTTAGATCCTGCATTGCTGTGGCTGTGGAGTAGGCCTGCAGCTGTAGATCTGATTCGACCCTAGCCTGGGAACTTCCATATGCTGTGGCTGCGGCTGCGACGCAGGAAAAAAAAAAAAAAAAAATCTATCTATCTAGCTATCTGTCTATTGTAGCTAATAGAAAAAGAAGTGAACACATGATAAAAGGTGCTCAACCTTATTCTATACTTCAAAAAACTGAATTCGGGGCAACAAGATGTCACTGATGACTCGGGGGAGTAGACTGAGTGTATCCTGGAACAACATTTTTTAAGTCATGTTGGTAATAATTATCAAAATTAGAAATACACATGTTCTTTGACCCAGAAATGCCACTGCCATGAACTCACTTTATGGAGACAATTGGAAACTTATTGATAAGGATGTCTATAGAAGTACTGTTAGACTCACAATTAGGGATTGGTTAAGTTTATTTTGATAGAACTATATAATGTGCACCAATTTAGAAGAAAGGTGGTATGTCTTTAGTGGATGATTGTACATTAATTTTTTTGACTGTTCCACGTCTGACCTGCTGACTACTTTTGGAAATCCCTAGTCTTCACAATCAGCTCCCCCACTGATTATAGAAGAAAAAGTCCTGGAAATTCACTTTTCAACCTTCCCTTATTTGATGGAGCATAGGTCTTAGACTCTTCTATTCTGAGCGAATCGTCACAGACTTTGAAGTGGAAATTTTTGATGCAAAGAAGCAGAGCTACAGAATCCATTCTGATGAGAGTGGTTGTTGGGCTGCATGCTGTAGTCCTACAAGGCTCTGGGCTCGCCCAGCTTCAAGACTGAAGAAAGAGCCCAGAGTTAGCAACAGAAATATGAATAGTTTACATGTCTGAAGCAAAATCCTGGAGCGACACCCCACTATGTGTGGTGGAATGCAGGCAGGGCATGGAGGTGGACTTCACTCTGGGTTGGGGAGGATTGCCAGTTGTAGGGGGAATTACATCCAGTTGGCTCATTGGTTACCAGGGGAACAAGCAGAGGGACAGGCTCTTCACTGTCCCTTTGATAAGCTATCACTAGCTGTGACCCAGGGCAAGTACACACAAAGGTTAACCATGTGCGTAGGGTATAAGTGAAGCAGGAACAGGTCAGGTGGGGGATGTTTGGAAAATAAACTAACAGCCATCTTGAGTGGCCTGATAATACATTGGGGGCAAAAGTGAAGTTTATTCTTCCTGCAGCGGTAGCAGAGGCAATATTTCTGGCAGCAGCATCAGGGCAGTGACTGTCATTGAGGAAGGAGCAGTGGCTGAACTCAGCCTTTAGCAGAGCAGCTGGGCAATGTAGTTTCAGAATAATTCCCTGTTGTGAGGCCTCCAGGTCTGTTTCTCAGTCCATCTCAATTCTGAAAACACCCATTTTACTTTCTATAAATGTTGTTCTGCTTCAATCAGGCAGATTTCTATCGCCTATACCTGCAACCTTGACTAGGGCAGTCTTTGTTTTTTTGCCTTTTATGGTGGGACCCTCGGCATATGGAAGTTCCCAGGCTAGGGACTGAAGCCAGCCTATGTCACAACCACAGGCAACACCAGATCTGAGCCTGAGCCGCATCTGTGACCTACAATGCCAGATCCTAAACCCACGAAGCTAGGCCAGGAATTGAACCTGCATCCTCATGGATGCTAGCTGGATTCTTAACCCGCCGAGCCACTGCAGGAACTCCAACTGGTGCAATCTTTATGTACTACTATAGCAAAATCTTAAAGATCAGTTCATGATTTGGCAAAAAAAGGTTGCTGAATGAGTATAGTATGGTTTACCTTTATATATAAGGGCAAATTTTAAGATAGAAGGACATATAACAACAATTAAAATGGTTTTATTTATCATTTTTAATGTCTTTTTAAATTTTGTACATTTTCTTATTTTATTGTGATGTAGCAATGTGTTGTGTAGTAAAATAAAATTTTAAATAACATAACGGTACCCAACCCAAGAATTTCAAGGTATTTTACACCCACGTTTTAAACTCTCTAGAGTTCTTATTAAAAATCCCATAAGCTCAGATTTCTTTGGAAGCCCTGGTGAATGTTAACTAGAGCCGGGCTATGGTGCTGACCAGCCTTTCCTGTGTTGCATCTGTTTTCTCATGTTGGAGACATTCTCCTTGTGGGGTAACTTCCGACTCTCTCTGTCAGAGCCTGAAAAAGACCACCAAGTGAGCTATCCTCCCTGCAATGTGGGGACCTCCCTTTAAAGAGTAAAAATCACCATACTTTGTCTGCCATTGCCAAATACCAGTGTGGAGACAGAGCATTAGGTGAAGCAGAAAAACATAGCTTTATCACTTTGCCAGGCAAAGGAGGCCACAGCAGCCTAATGCTTTAAAAATTGTGCCCCCTTGGGAGAGATTAGGACGTAGTTTTATAGTTTGGAGAGTGTAAAATAGGGCCACAGATAAGGACCTAGGTAGAGGCAAGCTTGCATTGTCTTTCAAAGCTGATATTTAGTGGCCCCAGGACTGGTTCTGCTGGTCCTCCTTTTTCCTGGAGTGAAGAACTTGTCAACAAATAGTTCTTCCCTTTGTCAGGAAGCTCTGCCAGAAGGCTCAAAGATATTGTTATGTATATTCCTCGAGGAGGAACCAGGACCCTGCCCTAGGCTACACTACTGTCGCTTGACTGCCCCATCTGGTCTCTGCATGCCCTCCGCCCCCTGGTTAGCAACTGCCCTTTGGAACCCAGGGAATGTCATGGAGGCTGAGGTTTATTCCTTAAAAACTAGAAATGGAGGACACAGAAAGGCTTATGTGCCCAGGAGCCCTGTAGTGTTGCGGCAGCTGTCAGCAGCCCAAGGCCGGAGTGTATCAGCTCTGGTGGCAGCCCTATGGCCAGTGCACCAGCTCCAGCAGCTCTGTGGCCACAGTGTATCAGCCCCAGCGGCTCTTTCACCCAGCGAGAAGCCAAGTGAGCACTCGGAGAGTTGGAGAACTCAGGTTTATTATGCCGGTGGGCTCCGAGGAGATAGCTCTCCAAAGTCTGAGCCCTGAAGAGGGGCTTCACAAGGTTTTATGGGCTAGTTCTTCCGGGTCCGTGCTTGGCAGACCGGAGTGAGAACTGGCAAAGTAATAGATGTGGGAGTGAGTTTTACAGAAGCAGGTGTGTGGGGATGGGTGGTTAGCTGTAGTTGGCTGGGTTGGGGCAGTTTGACCAGATTTTGCTTAGTCATCATGGCCGGGATGTCTCCTTTCGACCTTTTTGTCAGGACATTTTCCCCTACAATAGGGTCCTGCTTGGTTACACCAGTTCCAATCTTGCTGGAAAATGTGTCCTGAATAATATGGAAAGAGCACATTCACCTGCCTGACTTTCCTGGATTCACCATGAACCCAAACAGGGTGGACAAAAATACAACTTCAGGACAGATGTGAAAATTCAGTGCCTACAGAATAAAGTACGTACTGAGGAAACTAATAATTGCTGGTCCTATGCTTTTCTGCGGATACTGTAAGGGGTACCTCCCCCTTGTCTCCTTGTCTATGCTATAAGGCAATTTCCACAGTGGAAAGAGCTTGGGTTTTGTAGTCAGACCGCCCTGAGGTTGAATTCTCATTCTTCCCCATCTGGGTTACTTCATCTGTAAGAGAAGGGAAAATAATACTTAGTTCATAGAGTAGTTATGAAATTTGAAGACTACACATATAATGTACCTGATAGAGGGCTTAGAACATAATGGGAGCTAAATAAAGTGTAGCCCTGGTCCTAATGCTGTCCAGAAGGAAATCTCTTAAGTTCATTTTTTTTTTTTTGGTCTTTTTGCCTTTTTGCCTTTTCTAGGGCCACTCCAGTGGCATATGGAGATTCCCAGGTTAGGGGTCTAATGGGAACTGTAGCCACCGGCCTGTGCCAGAGGCACAGCAACGCGGGATCTGAGCTGCGTCTGCAACCACAGCTCATGGCAACGCTGGATCCTTAACCCACTGAGCGAGGCCAGGGGTCAAACCGGCAACCTCATGATTCCTAGTCGGATTTGTTAACCACTGCGCCACGACAGGAACTCCTTAAGTTCTTAACTAAGTCAATTAATTGGGAAATAAGTTCCAGATGATAAAGTTTTCTTTACAGAACACAGCTACTCTGTGACACACAGGATTTGTATTTGAAGACATGGCAGATGATTTTTTGGAAGCTTGGAAAAAAGAATAATTTTCTAGTCTAAATTTCCTACATCATTACTCTTAAATCTCTTCTCCCAAATATATGATGTATTTCCGAAATTTTTGAAATTTTGAAAGATTTAATCTTGACAATATAAATTATTTCCCCCATGATGATTAGATAATTTTTCTTGTCAATTCTAATGCGAAATGGCACACAAGATCATAAAACTGCCCCCACAACTGTCTATCGCTGAAATATATTTCATTTATCAAATTTTAATAAAACTTTTTACCAAGCCTATTAATAAAGCATTGCTTTTAATAATTTGGCTTCCATTCTTACAAGCATCCTGCTCTTGCAAATTGGTGCAAGGTAGATGAGAAAGCCTATCTGATGGCTCCCTATACTTCAATATGTCCAGCAGGAGAAACTGCACTGCTTCTCACTGAACAACCACCACCTAGAGTGGGACTTAATCCAGGTCATCATGGGAACTATTTAAATGTGCCATCTTTCAAATTTGTAGAATAGAATCGGTGGTTGTATGGCCATGCATTTAAAAACTTAAACAGGAATCAATTCAGAAGATGTTAGCTTCAGATTCTGAATAGAGGCTCTGTTGATGTGGCTCTGTGTGCTGTGAGTGGTGGCAGAATCCTGTTAGAAGGGTGTTAAATAGTTTTCTCAGCTTCATAAAGAGTGTTGCCGCTTTGGGGCTCTAGCATGCAACTGAGTTGAGTAATTGATGTCTTCTTATAACTTATGGAAAAGCTTTTCCAACACTTAAATTGCCTTATTAAGAATACGTGTCACACTTTCCAGAGTCACCAGAACCCAGAACATATATATTCGTTTCTTAAGAAATTGAATCTTTTATTCAAAAAAATTATAAATGTAATATCTTTACTCAAAAACCAAAAATGTTTTTTATGCATATAGAATGTGAAAGTGTCTCCCTCTCCTTTCCATCTTCCATCTGTTCTTCAGGTCCTGCTGTAACCCACCCGCATAAATAATACTATATTTGCCTATAAAAACAAATATATATCCATACTTTTATTTTCCTTTCATTTTTTTTTCTTTTTATGGCCACACCTGCAGCATATGGAAGTTCCCAGGCTAGGGGTCAAATCGGAACTGCAACTGCCAGCCTATACCACAGCCATAGCAATGCCAGATCTGAGTCGGGTCTTCGAACTACCCCACAGCTTGTGGCAACATCAGATCCTTAACCCACTGAGCAAGGCCAGGAATCAAAACAACATCCTCAGAGAGACAGCATTGGGTTCTTAACCTGCTGAGCCACAGCGGGAACTCCTTCTTTCATTTTAACACAGCAGATAGCATGTTTTACACAACTGTTCCGCATCTTAATTTTTTAATTAATATATCTTGGAAAGTTTCTTATAGTATTACATACATTACATATTTTCTACATTAGCCTGATTCCTCTGAGAAGCAGATGCTAAGACAATATTCAAGATGAAATGTCTGTAAGAGGAAGTGAGAAAGAGCTAGGAGAGTTGTCAGACCACACACAACACAAGTCTGACTCCAGTGAAGGAGAGAAAGAAGAGCTGGATGGAAGCATCTTGTATTACAAACCATTTTGGCCAGACTGTCAGAGAGCTCTTAGCCAGAGTCACCCATCAGGAGTCCGTCTCCCGGCACTGGTCCTGCATCAGTGTCCCTGCCACACTGTCATTGGTTGGAGCAGCCAGGGAGAGCATAAACTCCAAGGAAACATCTGTATGGATTTCAGAATAGAGCAGCTGGGACCTTTGTCAGTTGCATTCCCGTCATTGGAGGTTTGCCAGGCACTTTTGAATCAGGTAAGCCCACTTTTCCCAAGAAACATCCCATTTACATCTTATTGCTCAGAGCTGGGTCATAAGATTTTTCCTCCCTGGAAAATTGTGGAAGTGAACTGGCTGTTTGGGACAGAGAGTACAATGTTAATAATAATAATAAAAAAAAATCAAGGTACCATTAGCAAAGAACACAAGGCCCATGTTTTTGGTAACTGCCACTCACTTACCAAGTTTGTTGGATGAATTAATGAAGATTTCAGAGCCTGGGCTTTAGAGTTCCACAACAACCTTAAGGCTCTTCCTTGGAATAATGTGTCCTTTCACCACCAGCCACCTCAGTGTGTGTATATTTCCTCCAAAGAAAGAAGTTCAAGAGCCAAACAAAACAAAACAGAAGGAAACAAGCATCTCTTTCCCCTACCAAAATACTAAGTAATAACTTGAATAGAACTTTAGCTTTCCTGAAACATTTTCACACTCATCATCAATGGTCTTCATCTCTAGGTATCTACATCAAAGACTTTCTATTACTGTTTATAGGAATCTGATCTATCTTGTTTGCAGTAGTAAGTTTAGGCAATAGATACATATCTTTTGAATTAGTAAGTTAGGATAGACTTGAATCCAAACTCCCCAGAATAGCCTCCAGAATTTTTCAGCCTCATGCCCCCCATTTTCCTTCTTGAGACTGTGATCCAGCCACACTGACTTCCTCCTGTTTGGGGGCTTTTGCACATTGCATCCCCACTAGGATGCTAGAACTGGTCTTTAGGATTCCTTGGACCCAGTTTCATTGTGTGTGTTGGTGGGGTGGCAGGGGTGTGTGGAATCCTTTCACCAACAAAAGCCATGCTCTGGTCACAAGCTAGTGTCCTATAATTCAACTCAATGATGACTCTATTACCTGGAAATAGCATCATATTCTACAGGTTGAGGGCTCAGTCCCACAAGACTGCTCCCTCTCCTCTCTGCCCCACTTCAGATGCCAGTCACAAGCAAAGCTTGTTACCTGTGGTTCTGACCAATAGGCTATGGATTAGAGGTTCCTACAACCCCCTCCTTGTGTTCAATTAATTTGCTAGAGAGGCTCACAGAATCAAAGAAACATTTTACTTATGGAGGCACCGCTTTATGGTTTATTGTAAAAGACTATTAAGTCAGGGACAGCCCGACAGAGGAGATCCATATGGCAAGTTATGGTGAAATGGTGAGGAATCTTCACACCCTTCCTTGGCACCTCTGTGTGTTCACCAACCTGAAAGCTCTCCAAACCCCAACCTTTTGGGGTTTTATGGAGGCTTCATTACCTAGGCATGATTGATTGACTCATAGGCCATTGGTGGTTGAACTTAAATCTCCAGCCCCTCTCCTCTCCCAGGAGGGCAGGGGATAGGACTGAAAGCTCCAACCCTTTAATACCATGGTTGGTCACTCTGGTGACCAGCTTAAGTGATCTAGGGGCATTTCCAAAGTCACCTGAGGACTCCTTCATCACTCTCAGAACTCTTATCACTCATTCTTCTTGTTTCAGTCTTTCTGCCTTTCTTCCTCCCTCTTTTCTTCCCCTACTATCAAAGGAAGTAGCCTAGTGCCTCACACAGTCTTAGGAAAGCTTTTTGGA
Source organism: Phacochoerus africanus (assembly GCF_016906955.1). Lineage (NCBI taxonomy): Eukaryota > Metazoa > Chordata > Mammalia > Artiodactyla > Suidae > Phacochoerus > Phacochoerus africanus. The sequence goes on from NC_062552.1 coordinate 74,164,283, forward strand.
AAAAGAAGAAATGATAATGATTTTATTTTCTCCACTATAAGGTTGATATCAGAGAGACTTTGATCCAAGTTTCCACATCCTGCTAATGGCAAAGTCTTGTTAAATTTAGGCAGTAAAACATGGTATTGAGATCACGAGCTTGAACTTGGAGGTAATATCCCAAGGTTGGAGTCCCAGCTCTACCCATTATTCACTGCATATCCTTGAACAAATTATCTTCTCTAAGTCTCAATTTCCTTCTTTAAAATGGAAATAATGATAACTGTCCCTCATTAGAATCTCGTGATACCTAAGTGTTGACATATAGCCTAGTGACTTGCATGCAGTGACTGCAGGTTCTTTCTTTCTTTCTTTCTTTCTTTCTTTCTTTCTTTCTTTCTTTCTTTCTTTCTTTCTTTCTTTCTTTCTTTCTTTCTTTCTTTCATGGGCAGTACCCACAGCATATGGAAGTTTCTGCGCCAAGGATCAAATCTGAGACATACATATGACCACAGCTACGGCAATGCAGACTCCTTAACCCATCGTGCAGGGCTGGGGATTGAACTGTCGACACCATAGAGACAAGCCGGATCATTAACCCACTGCACCACAGCGGGAACTCCTACAGGCTTTTTATTTTCAGGATGGCCCAGGCCTCTCAGACATGGAGCTCTGTGTTTTCCTGTTGCTGGTAGTAGCAGAGGTAGTAGTAGCAAGGTGTTAGGTTGGTGGTTGTAGTGGAATCTGATTTGAAGCAGGAAAGGACCAACGTGTATACATTAACTATTTGCTGGGTTCCATTGGATGGAGATCTGAGTTTCACTCTATTACAAACTCTGGGCAGTCAGATGCTCCATCTGCGGTTTTTTTTTTTAACCAACCATAAGTGCAGAATACATGTGGTTTGGCCAGGTTTGGGATGGTTTCCATCCTGAAAAAACCTGAAATAACCTGTCAACCCTTTCATACTTGAGCTGCTTCCTGGGTGGGAGAACCCCTGTGTAGGCAGGTTGCATAGTTTCAAATATTCCTAGAAAGGAGCTTCTGTCACTTCCTAGAATCATATCAGAAGGTTCTAGCAAGATATCAGTTACTTCCAGCAAAGTGTCTCTGATTTCTCCATCACCCACTTAAATTCTGCAGACCAGTTAACCTGTGAAGATCCCTGGGTGACTTTCTATTATGGAGTTCAGATTTAATAGGGAGTTTCTAATCTGACTATTGGATGCTGGTGTTACTGAGAGAAACAATATGGTCTTGGCAACTCATCTCTGCGGTGGCAGCGATTCTGAGATGCACCTGCCGGTCAGTGACATTGATTTCTATGAATTGTTTTATTCTTGTCAGAATCGATCCATCAGCCAGTGGCCATCTCATCCTTGGATGTGACTTTATCATGTTTCCATCTTCTCACTTCTCTTCAGCCCCTCCAGCCTGTCAGGAAGAAACAGGTTACCCTGGAGACAGGACATTTAGAAAATGTATGAAACTACTACCTCTGATTCAGTTATTAGATGTAAGAGCTTCTCTATGCTTAATTTAAATATCCTTTAGAAAAGGAGGTAATAGATTCAAAATGGAGGAGTTTTTAGACATGGAGCTGTGTATGTCCAAAGCAGTTTAAACGTTTCCCCCCCACCATGTTTTAAATAATAAGGTAAACAATTGCTTGGGTTGCCCTGAAGACTTATTTTAGTGTAGAGAAGAGAGGAATGGGAGAAAGAACCTTTCAAAATTCCTTTCAGCTAAAAGAGCCCAAGAAAGTGAGTTTCTACTGGGACAGAGCCAAGCCTATAGGAATTGAGACTATTTTATTCCACTGTTTTGAGAAATTCTATATGCCACAATTTTTTACACAGAAGAAAAGGTAAATTAAAATATTTTTAGTAATTTTTTTTTTACCATTTTCGCTTCTGTGTGTGGAAATACATACGTAAGGTTTTGATGTGCATGTATTAAACATGCATACACAGCTACTCTATAGGTAAACATCACACCTGCCTCACTTTAAGCCTCAAAACCGTCTCACTTTGTCTATTCTCTCCTTCTTCTTTTTTTTTTTGTCTTTTTTTTGCCTTTTCTAGGGCCACTCCTGAGGCATATGGAGGTTCCCAGGCCAGGGGTCGAATCGGAGCTGTAGCCGCTGGCCTACCCCACAACCACAGCAACTCGAGATTCGAGCCGGGTCTGTGACCTACACCACAGCTCATGGCAACTCCAGATCCTTAACCCACTGAGCAAGGGCAGGGATCAAACCCACAACCTCATGGTTCCTAGTTGGATACGTTAACCACTGTGCCACGACGGGAACTCCCATTCTCTCCTTCTAAATGGTGAATTTCTTCCTACTACTTGTGCATTAACAGCTGACCAGTTGCCATTTTCCAGAATTAGGGACTTTTCAGAGTCAAATGCTTATGGAACCATAAGTATTAGACAGTGGCTGCATTCCAAGTGTTTCCTGGCATGATAAAAGGAGGGTCAAACTTCCTACCACAGACGCTGTTGTTTATACAGCCCAGGGAATGCCTAAGTTAACTCTGCTTCTACAAGAGGATTGACCCTGCAGGCTGTAAACTATGCACCACAGTGTTCCTTGAACCACAAGGAATAAGCACAGATCTCATTAGGGAGCTTTGCACTTTAATTCTTGTCATTGAGTCTGCAATTGACCCTACTGCGTGTTCCATTCAGGACTTTAAAGTAAGGTCATTAACAACCAAGGGTGAAGGACCTCTGCCATGATCTCCTTAAATAAGTGGCTTGAGTATAAATGCAGAACCGTGGGAACTTCCTCACCTACATTTTAAATGGATACCTCTGTGGAAACTGAAGCCCTACAATTTTCTCTGTAGTCTGCATCTTTGTTCATGCCAAAGGCATTTAATCTCTCTTCAAAATTACTTTTACTGAGACGAAAAAAAAAAAAAAAAGACTGCATCGGAAAGAGCAATTCAATTCCAGCCAGTGAGTTAAGGTGGTAGACTTTCTGCACAGACTTTATTTTTTTATTTATTTTTATTATTTATTTATTTATTTATTTATTTAATTTATTTATTTATGTTTATTTTTTTTATTTTCCCACTCTACAGCAAGGGGGTCAGGTTATCCTTACATGTATACATTACAATTACATTTTTTTCCCCACCCTTTGTTCTGTTGCAACATGAGTATCTAGACAAAATTCTCAATGCTATTCAGCAGGATCTCCTTGTAAATCTATTCTAAGTTGTGTCTGATAAGCCCAAGCTCCCAATCCCTCCCACTCTCTCCCCCTCCCATCAGGCAGCCACAAGTCTCTTCTCCAAGTCCATGATTTTCTTTTCTGAGGAGATGTTCATTTATGCTGGATATTAGAATCCAGTTATAAGTGATATCATATGGTATTTGTCTTTGTCTTTCTGGCTCATTTCACTCAGTATGAGATTCTCTAGTTCCATCCATGTTGCTGCAAATGGCATTATGTCATTCTTTTTTATGGCTGAGTAGTATTCCACTGTGTATATATACCACCTCTTCCGAATCCAATCATCTGTGGATGGACATTTGGGTTGTTTCCATGCCCTGGCTATTGTGAATAGTGCTGCAATGAACATGCGGGTGCACGTGTCTCTTTTAAGTAGAGTTTTGTCCGGATAGATGCCCAAGAGTGGGACTGCTGGGGTCATATGGAAGTTCTATGTCTAGATTTCTAAGGTATCTCCAAACTGTTCTCCATAGTGGCTGTACCAGTTGACATTCCCACCAACAGTGCAGGAGGGTTCCCTTTTCTCCACACCCCGCCCAGCCTTTGTTATTTGTGGACTTATTAATGATGGCCATTCTGACTGGTGTGAGGTGGTATCTCATGGTAGTTTTGATTGGCATTTCTCTTATAACCAGCGATGTTGAGCATTTTCATGTGTTTGTTGGCCATCTGTATATCTTCTTTGGAGAAATGTCTATTCAGGTCTTTTGCCCATTTTTCCATTGATTGATTGGCTTTTTTGCTGTTGGGTTGTATAAGTTGTTTATATATTCTAGAGATTAAGCCCTTGTCAGTTGCATCATTTGAAACTATTTTCTCCCATTCTGTAAGTTGTCTTTTTGTTTTCTTTTGGGTTTCCTTTGCTGTGCAAAAGCTTTTCAGTTTGATGAGGTCCCATGGGTTTATTTTTGCTCTAATTTCTATTGCTTTGGGAGACTGACCTGAGAAAATATTCATGATGTTGATGACAGAGAGTGTTTTGCCTATGTTTTCTTCTAGGAGTTTGATGGTGTCCTGTCGTATATTTAAGTCTTTCAGCCATTTGGAGTTTATTTTTGTGCATGGTGTGAGGGTGTGTTCTAGTTTCTTTGCTTTGCATGCAGCTGTCCAGGTTTCCAGCAGTGCTTGCTGAATAGGCTTTCTTTTTCCCATTTGATGTTCTTGCCTCCCTTGTCCAAGATTAATTGCCCATAGGTGTCAGGGTTTATTTCCAGGTTCTCTATTCTGTTCCATTGGTCTGTCTGTCTGTCTGTTTTGATACCAGTACCACACTGTTTTGATGACTTCTGCACAGACTTTATTGTTTCCCACTACTTGAAGGAAGAGAAAGAGAGTTGTCCTATTCATGGAGCACTCAGTGTGTACCTGGGGGGCACTGCACCAGGTATTTTACATACCTAACCCACTTAGTTGTCAAGAACACTTTCAGTTAAATTTTATTCTATCCATTTTATAGACAGGTAAACAGAGTCCTAGAATGTTTAACTTGTCCAAGGTGAAAGAAACTAGAATTAAGTCTACCTGAGCCCACAGCCAAGCTCCTTCTACTAACCCACTCCACCTGCCACAGTTAGAGTACAGGGCTGTCTACCTCTAAAGACCATGTCTATCTTCCTGCCCTTCTTCTTGCCTCCTCTCTCCTCTCTCTTTTCTTTCCTTCTTGGTCTCAATTTCTGTTTAATATTTCAAGGATACTAAAAGATTTGAAAATGATATATCAGATAGTCACATCATGGACCAAACTAGAGTTTGTCAAAATGAACACTTTGCCATATTCCCTTTAGATTTTAAATATACATTCAAAGTATTATGTATTTGATTTATTTCACCTCATCTCATTCCTAGCTCATCTTCCTAATAAGTGAACATTATCCTGAAGTTAGTTTTTACCCTTGCAGTCTGTTTTGTCTTTTGGCTGCACCCGTGGCATGTGGAAGTTCCCAGGCCAGGTAGTGAATCCATGCCACAGCAGTGACCCAAGCCACAGCAATGACAATGCTGCATCCTTAACTGCTAAGGCCACTAGGGAACTCCCAGTCTTGTTTTATATCATTAAAATACATGTTCTTATCTAGAAGCAACATATATTTTTGCAGTCGTTAATGGCGTTCTGTAAGATTTAAAATTTTTCGTGGTGATGCTGAACCCTTTACATCATCCTTAAAAAAAAATCTATATTATTTTTTAGAATTTTTTTCCCTGTAAGTACATTCAGTTCATTTATAAATATATGACAATTGTGTAAGTATACCACACACAAATTATTTATTTATTTGTTTTAGGGCCACACCTGCAGCATACAGAAGTTCCCAGACTAGGGGTCGAATCGGTGCTGTAGCAGCCAGCCTCTGCCACAGCCACAGCGATGCCAGATCCGAGCCGCGTCTGCAGTCTACAGCCCAGTTCACGGCAACACCAGATCCTTAACCCACTGAGTGAGGTCAGGGATTGAACTCTTGTCACCATGGTTACTAGCTGGGTTTGTTACTGCTGATCCACAATGGGAAATCCATAAACATTTAAGTATATAAATATATAGCAATTTATCCACTTTTGATGGCCATTTAGAGAGTTTACCACATGTCCCTATTATAGATGGTACACAATGAATACCTTTTTCATGATTCCTTGTGCCCATGTTCAAATTGCTTTAGGATAGACACCTAAAAGTGGATTTTCTGGATCAAAGGGATGCACATCATATCAGATATTGCCCAATGGCCTTACAAAGTGTTGTGTGGATGTAAATCACACACTGGCAATGTACGAGAATTTGCAGGTGCCCATATTCTAGCAAATCATTAGTATTATCTAACTTTTTAGTTGTTCCGAATCTTCAGAGTGTAAAATAGAATGTCATGTATTTACATACATATTTCTTTGAACATAGAGTTTAACATCTTTTCATAAATATGGTATCTTTTCTCCTATGTGACTTTTACCCATTCATATATTTTGCTGATGTTTTTCTCTTGGATTATTTATCTTTTCCTTACTGATTTATAGGTGTTCTCTGAATTTTCTGAATATCAATCTTTCATGGGGAATGCATAAGGCAAATGTCTTCTGTTGCTTGTATTTTCACTTTGTGATATCGTTTGTCATACAGAAAATTTTAATTTCAGTATAGTCAAACTTATCAAAATCGTGTTTTGGGTCTTTTTGTGTGTGTTGCTTGGGAAATAATTTTCAACTCCAAAGTTCTAGAGCTATTTGAATATTTTCTTTTAGAATTTAACATTTTTCTCTCCTTATCTAAGCCATCAATTCATCTAGAATTACTTTTTTTTTATAGAGTAAGTTCAGGTTTATCTTTTTCCACATGACAAGCCCTCAGTTCCAACACACCTCATTAAAAAAATTAGTCTTTTTCACATTACTTTGTACGGCCTACTCTCTCCTGCATAAAGAGGGTTAGTGCTCTGCAAAATTCCAGGGGGTATCATTCACAGCGTAATATATGTGAATGGCACAATCCTGGCGCACACAGAAGATAATGCAAATGTTGTTCCCTGATGCTGTGCAATGTGGTAGTCCTGTATAAATCTTCAGTATATGTGTTCGTTTGTGTATTAGTTTCCAAGGGCTGCCAAAATAAATGATCAGAAACTGTGTTGCTTAAACAACAGAAATGTATTGTTTCACAGTCTGCATTTAAGAGGGCCAGGCTCTCTCTGAAGGCTCTAGAGAAGGACACCTCCTTGTCTTGTCCTAGCTTCATGTGGTTGCCAGCAGTCTTGGCATTCCTTGGCTTCCAGATGCATCGCTCCAATCTCTGCTTCCATCATCACATGGCATCATTCCCTGATTGTTGCCTGTTCTCACATGATCTTCCCATAAGAACACCAGTCATTGGATGAGGGCCCAACCTAATCTGCTATGACCTCACCTTAAACTTTTACATCTCCTGATTATTTCCAAGTGAGTTTACATCCTGAAGTTCTTAGTGGCCATGAATTTTGAAGGACACTATTTAATCCAGTAAACAACATTTGTTTGGGGGAAGTTTCTTTCTGTGCTATTGGCCAGTTTGTCTACATCTGTGGCAAAATCACCTTATCAAATCACTGTGGCTTTTGGTAGGTCTGTACATATGGTAGGATGAGTTTTTAACTGTCTCCAATCTTATTCTTCTTCAAACTTTTCTTGGCTTTTCTGTGTCCTTCGGGAACCATGGAATTCCTTTCTGGAATTTTTGGTTGAATTTTTAGCTTAACTTGGGAAGAATTAACATGTCTATGACAGCATATGTAAGTAGTCCCATTTATTTGTCTATCTTCTTGAACTTTTACATGTTTCCAATTTTCTCCATGTATGCTTTTTTTGTTAATTTTTTCCTTATATACCTAATGGTTTTCATTCCTCTCATGAATGAAATATTTCTTATTGTTATTTTCCTTTTTGGTTGTTGCTAGCATTCAGGAACACAGTTGTTCTTTGTGTATTTATCTTGTATCTAGTGTCATTGAATTCTCACTACTTTTAATTATCTTTAGAGTCTCTCTGCTTTCCTATAGAAAATTGTGTTGTCTATAAAGAATAATTTTATTTTTCCTTTTGAACTCTGATAATTATTTCCATTTTCCCTTATATTTTTGCATTGACTGGGACTTCTAGGAAAGTTTTGCATAGAAGCAGTGATAGCAGGTATTAATTTCTTTCCTATAGCACATTCTTTACAATATTTTACTGACCAGAGGTTTTGTGTTGTTACAGTAATGATTCATAATTAAGTTTTTAGTAATGTTTATCTCTAAGCTTCCCAGCCCTTCTCAGCTATCCACAATTTACAGAATCGGTTATATTTAATTCTCGCCAACCCAGTACAGAAATATATAATAGGGCCCTTTTCGAACATTGAGTGAATTGGAAACTTACTGTCCTGAGTCTGCAGTGAAAGCCTCTAATTCTCAGGCTTTTTTCTAAAGCTTTTTGTTTCCTGAGAAACAAACTCCTGGGAACTGATCCTTGCCCAAGCCCTCTTGTTCTGGATCTGGTATCCTGCTAATCTTTGCCAATTCCTCCTTCTTAGGGGATTGACTATGGATATAGACCTGTTTCAAATCGGAATGATTTTCTGCAGGCTAGATGCTACTATCCATACCACTCATTTGCCTATGTATCTCCCCCGTGACTAAACTAGTAATTATCAGCTTTATTTTTCTCATCTCTAACATACCAGAGGGCTAGAACAGTGCATCACTAGGACAATAAATAGCTAGCTACTGGCAAGGAGGTGGGTGTACCAGAATCTCTGAATCACTAAAAATAGTCAAGAAAAATGCACCCCAAATCCTCAGGTTATTCTAACACACTCCCTTCTTTCCCCCTCATTTAGGGATCACTGATCTTGATATACTTGTTTCCTAGTTTTACCCACTGAGTCAGAGACCTTGAGTGGCGAAAACCTATTCAAACAGAGCCGAGTCCTCCATGCCTCCTTAGGTGCTGTGATTGGGACCGCAGATCATTTCACTTTTCCCCTCGCTCACCTTATGCCTGATATAGCCACTTCCTCTTGGATCTTTTGAGGCTTCAAAAATCTTACTTTTGCAAAAATCCAAAAAGTCCAAAGTTCTGCAGGTGTTGGCAACAGCTAGAGAAGCCATTCAAAAATTCTCCTTTTGTAAAGAAATACATTAAAAATAATGATCTGTAATTACAAATGCTGCACTGCAAATATCATCCAGTAATGAAGAATTACTGTAAATTGGTAAAATTCTTACTATCCTTAATCTCTCTCTTATTACTGCATTATCATATAAAAAGTACAGCAGCTACTTTGAAAATCAATTTAGTGTCTCATTTCATTTCAATGTATACAACTTGATTATATAAAATGCTTTCCTATGTTTTCACTGTTTCAAAAAAATTCTAACAAATCCAGTCATTGTAACATAAATACAATATTTTGATATGTATGGATAGTCTTGAATAAATTTACACCAAAGCAATATAGAAAACACTCCATTATTTAGTATGTATTCACTCATTAAAGGAAGTTTTTTTCTGTTTCCTTTTTAAAATTAATTTTTCTCTTATTTAACGGTTTTTTGTTGTTGTTATTTTACAGCCTGAGAGTGATACTTACTGTTTGGTGGCTTTCAATTTTCGAAAAAAGATATAGCTCAATGGAATCTTAGCTAAGGAAATATAAAAAGGCAAAAGAATGGAAAGATCTGGACAAATGTGACATTTTCAGAATATTGAAATGTATTTCCCTTGGCTCATCTATAAAGGAAACTGTCATGGTTGACAACCGCAGAGTTAGAATCTCTCCTGAGCTGAAAATCCTCTTGGTTTTTAAGAATCATCCAGGCCTGGATTTCTGAAACTTAATAGCAGAGAAACCCAAGATAATGTTTTTTCTCATAGTATTTCTTTCCTCTTAGACACATCAGGGGGCTACCAAAATTTTATCTTAGTGGACTGCCATAAAGATTAGAGATCATTTGGGAGTTCTTGTCATGGCGCAACAGAAACGAGTCCGACTAGGAACAATGAGGTTGTGGGTTTGATCCCTGGCCTTGCTCAATTGGTTAAGGATCTGGCGTTGCCGTGAGTTGTTGTGAAGGTCGCAGATGTGGCTTGGATCTGGTGGTGTTGTGGCTGTGGTGTAGGCCGGCAGCTGTAGCTCTGGCTGGACCCCTAGCCTGGGAACCTCCATTTACCATGGTGTGGCTCTAAAAAGCAAAAAAAAAAAAAAAAAGAAAGGTGTTAGAGATCATTTATAGAAAGATCTTGACACACAGGAGGCACTCCATCTGAGGGTAGTATTGCCTTCTAGCCCTTGTTAAAGGTATATATAATTCAGTTTCATTTTCTTTTATTTAAAGACTGCAATTTGTTAAATGCCTCCTATGTTCAGGAAATTAAGCACCAAAGCAGTGATTAAAGAAGACATGTAAAATGCTGTCTCTTTCCTGATAGTTTATAATCTAGGTGAAGAAGACAAAATCAGATGCATAACAAGATGACTGACACTCCAAAAGCATAAGTGAGTGCTCAGTGGGTACATGGCACATTGTCCTCCTCAGTAAGTACATGTTGAAGAAATGAGTGTGTTCAGGGAGAGAGAAGGAATTTAACTTCAGTTAGTCCTGGGGACTTTTATTGAAGAGGTGGAGTTTTAAGGTGAGGTCTTAAAATATGCTTGGATATACAGACAAGAAAAGGAATAACATTTTTTTCCAGCAAGAGTGAAAAAATGTAAGTTCAAGAAATTGCAAGCAGATGAGTTTGAATACAATTGTTTTCATGGTCTATTCATAGGAAGAGTGAAACATACTTTAAATGAATGGAAGTCACCTTCTCTGAGAAGCATTTAAACTATATTTCACAAGTCACACTTTGGGAGAAATTGATGCTAGATTAAAAAATGTTTTGTCCTAATAATTTTATTCAAATAAAAACATGTAACGATTGGCTAGAAAATCTTGTTTGGTCTCATTGATGAAAGCAGCCTATGATTATACATGAAGATTACAACTAACTTTTAGTATGCATTTACAATCACTTCAAGACCCAAGTGTATACATTGCCTAATTTCAGCACCTCCTACTGACAAAATTTTCCCTGTTCATCTTGGTGAGTTCCCACTTTGGTCCTTCATCTTTGCTCACAAGCTAATATGCATGACTATCCCCTTAGGGATCTGCCATGTTCTTCTTCTTTTCCTAAATCTACCCTTGACCAGAGTCATCTTCTCTGAAAACTTGTAGAAGCAGCTTTATTTTTGCTGTTTCTGATTTTGCTTTCATGAGATCACCAGTATCTGTGCCAAAGAGGCTTTATTCCTCCTCTTTTTTTAAGCTGCTACTCCTCAAGGTGGTGCATACAGTTGTATTTTTTGTGAAGATGGGAGGCGTTTAGTGTTGCTTGGACCCCAAAGCAATACTGCTTGTGCTTAGCATTTGAAAAAGTTTTGCACAAAGCCTTTTCATTATTCCTTCCTCTCTTCAGCTCCTGCAAGCAATTCCAATGACTCTCCCAAACAAAAAGGAATGCTTCAACAGACAAACAAACAGATAGACAAATGCAAGCAACACAAAATAAACCACACTTGTTTCATAGAATCACACAACGGTTCAGACATAGTACTTTCTCTTTCCATACACAGACAAAGAAAGAAAGCAAACCATGATCCCCTTGTCCCAAGATTTTCTAACCTTTTCTTCCTACTCACCCCTCAGGAGGATAGAATATTAAGAAACTGATCCTGGCTTGACTTTTTAGTACACCTGTATTAACGATAACTAGGCTTACTTGTTTTATAGTTAGAGAAAACTTTTTAATATGTGCAGAATTCAATGGTCTATTCAAGGGACTCAAATAATCTTTCCAAATGTAAAGTTTATACTTCTTAAGAAAAAAGGTAAAAATTTCAATGACTGTGGGTTTTTTAGAATCTAAGTTTTTACTAATGTACATCAATACATTTAATTAAGTTGGCATTTTTCCCTGTGTAATATTTGGGTTGCCCTTTTGGCTCTTAAACACTTAGAGTGTAGGAGATAATGGCAGAGGTGATACTGAATTAAGTTGCTAAGGAACTGAAGGAGTTAATGAGGTTTCTTTACTGCTTAAATCATGGGTCCGTTTGGTAGAATTTATTTATAAGATACCATTAGCCCACAAAACTTATAGAAATGCTGCTGAAAAGTACCTGTAGCAATCTTCAAAAAAAAAAAAAAATCTAAGACAACATAAAGCAAAAAAAACAAAACAAATGATCTGGAATTTACCACTCTGTCTCTGATAGAATCTACATTAAGGAAAATGTCTGGGTATTGAAACATCCTTTGGAATATTAAAAGGGTGAGATGTATTATTTGGTTAAATTGCAAATATCAGAAAGAAGGATCGCTAATAAGGAAGATGCTCACTGTTCATTGTTCTGGTAACAATAGGTTCAAATGAATAATTGCATGATAGCAGGAGATAGGGCTTTAGTTTATCATAGAAATGCTCTTAATTAGACTTGCTACACTAGTGTATGTTTCATCTGAATTGCCCATGTATTATTGATAAACTTTATTGGATTATTTTACATATCATATATTCATCTTGGTCTGATCAAGGCTCAGTTGTGCATTGCAATTTGCCGACTATGGTTGGTTGGCTGGTGCACTGGAGTTCATCAGCCCCCAGTTGTAATTCAGGACATCACTGAGGTATGAATAGATTAGGTTATTCTGCAGCCCAGAGGTTGATCCTTTATTAGCTCTTCAGTATTCGATAATTATAATGAAGATCACAAAACTGCAAGATCTAATTAAGTTTGGAACTTTCCAAAATTGACTTTCTGTAGAAAATTTCATGCTGAATGAATGTGACAATCCAGAAAATTAAAGAAATAGCCTCTTGCATGACTATATTTCATTTTCCTCTTCATACATAGAAGCATAGAATCCTGGGGCTAAAAACAGGGTTGAACAACTTCCTAAATTAAGAACAATTTTGCACATGGCCAAGATTTTAATGTCTATTCCCATCCAAGAAAAGTTTGTACATAATAATGCTTCTTGTGGATTTAGGGCAGTTTAATTTTCTGACTATTTTACCTGCATTATCTTGCTTTATCCTCACATCATCTGAATATGCAGGAGAGACGTTTTGATGCTACTTTATTTAGCTGTGTGACCGCACACAGAGCTAGTAGATTGTGGGTTCAATTAGTAGTAAGATAACTTTTTAAACATTATTTACTTATTTTTTAAACATTTTGTTGGAGTAGAGTTGACTTGCAGATAAATTTTTTGAGCCACCATCCTTCATCTGAAAAATGTGGTCAATATTACTTCATAGGGTTCTTGTGAGGACTGGAAATGGTCTCTATTGAGTGTGCCCTTTCTAGTTTATGGTTTTGGTGATCCCCCCTCTATTGGGTCTGACTGTCTTTGAATTCAAGAACCCTGCCCTGCACAGACAGTGTTCCTGTTTCCAGGAAAATGTGCCTAATCCATTCTGGACTGTATGAATGAAGCAATGTAAGCATCTCAGCCACAATATTTACTCTTAGGATTAGGAGTTGCAGTAACCAATTTAGCTGTATTTTCTCTCATGAATACAAATGCAACCAAGAGTGGTAACTCATAATCACCAGATTCTATATAAATTTGATCTGGAAAACTGACATAGTGGTTCATTTTGCCCCCCCCCCCCTTTTTTATATAGGAGAATAAACTGTCTCAGGTAGTGCACTGTATATCTGATGGGTCCACTTTAAACATGTATGTGGTATTTTCTGCTCATCAGCAGGGCTCACCTGAACAGTTCTCTAGGTTCTTCTGACAGTTCAGACTCATTTTCCTCTTTTTCTCCTGATTTTAACATCCCAGATGTAGGCTGGTCTACTTTAAGAGGCCTGAATTTTTGACGGTGCAGTGTGATTTGAGAGCTTAAGAGGGCTCCCATAACATGGAGGGCCTCCTATGTGTTCAACCCTCACCCCCCAGCCTTTCATCACTAATATGAGCCAACGTGGCAGAGACTGATTCTTTTGTCATCAAAACTTTATCATTCATGTGCATTTTATCCTGGATGGTTGTCATATTCTCCAAATCGGGCAGAAAGCTCAGGAAAATCCCAGTGTATATAATAAGGCGCAGGGAAGGTGGCGTTTCATTGTGCAGAATGGCAGAGCAAAGGAGGGTCTCAAGCTCAACAAAGGAAAGATCTGTAGTCAGATACTGGGGAGCACGGATTCTGGAGGGTGGAAAATCCTGGTGTTCAAAGGGAAGGTGGGGCAGCACCAAATGCAGGTGACTATCGTTATGGTTTCCTCAGGGCATTCTTGCCATCGAGCCATTTTTTTTTTTCCTTTTTAAGGCTGCACCTCTAGCATATGGAAGTTCTCAGGCTAACAGTTGAATTGGAGCTGCACTCCTTGCCTATACCAGAGCCACAGCAACATCAGATCCAAGCTGCATCTGCAACGTAAACCGTAGCTTGCAGCAACACCAGATCCTTAACTCACTGAGTAAGGAGGCCAGGGATGGATCCCTCATTCTCACGGACACCGTGTCAGGTTCTTAACCAGCTGAGCCACCATAGGAACTCCTATCAAGCTCTTCTTGACACACTTCCTACCTGGCAAGATCCTGGGGTCTTTTCAGCTCACCTTCTCACTCCATCTGCTGGCTCTTCTCTGGCTTAGGCCATTGCCAATGCTTACTTTGGACTCCTGGCAAGAATAGCCATAGGCTCACCATGGATGGAGTTATGTTCTCTTCTCCTGGTCCCTCTGCTTCCCAGAGTCCCAAGGTACTTATTTCATTGTTGTTTTGAGAGAACTGGGGAGGAGAGAGATTCAGTGCTTCCCTTTAGTCTTCACACTCGCCTTTCTGCTATTTTCCTCTCTCCTTGGGAATCCTCAACTGTTGCCATGAAACAGGCACTGGCACAGCCCCCATTTTGATCTGAGAGACAGAATCACAATTCATTTCAGATCTCCATTGGATATTTATGTCCTAATGTCTAATTGCATTATGTCTTGCCATTCATTTATTCGACTTCTACTCTGTGCCAGGCACTGTTGTAGGTATGGGAGATACATGAGTGAAAATGAATGCAAATAGTTGCCCTTGCCCTTGTGGATCATGTGCATAGTTGACTAGATAGCACATAGAACTTACAGCAGGGCAGGCACTTTACTTCCTTTGGTTATTTCAGACTTACAGGTGGATGGATACACATTGTCCTTCTGTTGCAATGAAGAGATTGAAGGTGACTTGCCCAAGTCTTGCTGCTAGTAAGTGATAGGGCTGGATTTCAAGTCCATCAATATGAAGGAGAGTCAGAGTGAATGATGTTTTCCATATTTTAGATATATTGTGCTACTAGGACTCTAATGGCTTCTCTGATAATAATAAACAAAGCTTTTCACAGCAGATGTAGAAACTCTCCTATCTTCCAGTTTTCTTTCTCTGTGTTAAATACAATGGCAGTGTTGAAGTGTTAGGCCTGATGTAAAAGTCTATAAGTGTCACATGGAAGGGAAATAAACAGACAAAAGTGTATGCTGTGTTTTTAGATAGATTAGGGCACAGAATATCTGAGTGATGCTGAGTTTCCTCATATTGGTTAAAATTAAAAAAAAAATTTAGAACCAGGTAAATGTAAAGTCACTCATATTTTAAAGATGCCTTGGTGACCTGCTAAACTCCACAAGCTGTTGACCCAGGAACCCTAACTCTATTATAAAATGGATTATTTTCTTAGAAATAACTGGCCAGGCTGCTACCAACATTTTATGAACTGAAGGGCTCTGAGGAAACAACTCCTACAAAATCAAATACCTTAAAGCAAAGTGTCTCTAGGTCAGAGATAAGTGCCTGAAATTTCTACTTTTTTCTAGTTTTCATTATTTAAGAGCCTTTATTAGCCATCAGATGTATATTAGGAATAGTTAGAACTGTTATCAATCAGTTTTTAGTTTTACCAGTTAAATTGGCGGAAAATGGGGGCAATGTAAAACAAGATGGTTAGAAGACATACCAAGTTAAAATTAAGGAGGAAACAAACACAGGAATGGTGAGTGCTCCCTATTCAATCTTTTCTCAGCCATCTCTGGCAAAGCTTTGTCTGTCTTCCCCACCAGAAGGTAGAGTCTATGAGGAAGAGGCTTTGTTTTGCTCACTCCTCTCTCTTCCAGAGTCTAAGTTCGGCACCTAACAGGTGCTCAGTCAATATTTGTTGACTCATTGGCTAAATGAGCATCAACAAATTAAAGGAAATAACATATAATTGCTGAATAAAAGTTTCAATTGGCATGGTTCTGAATACTTGAGGAAGGTCCCTTTTCATGATTGAGACAGTTACAACCCTGGGTTAATTTTATTATCCTTAGTAACTGTCATCTAAACCACAGGATTTTAAGCTCAGTATCAGGAGGGATATTGTTTTCTTTTTTCTTTAAACCATTATTGAATGAATAATACATGAATTGTCAGGAAGAAACAGGAGAAACAACAGTGAACTAAGTGGTAAATAGGAATTACCATTATCAGAGTCCAGTCAGGAGTTCTCTTGTAGTATAGTAGGTTAAAAGCCTGGTGTTCCTGCAGTGGCTCAGGTTGCTGTTGTGGTGCAGGTTCAATCCCTGGCAGAGGAACTTACACATGTCATGGGTGTGGCCAAAAAAAATAAATAAATAAAAGTCAGGTCAGTAATTTTATTTGAAGAATAGGAAGAAAAGAATAGGGGGATGTAGAAAAAAAGTGCGTGCTTTGAAATCTATGTTTTAAATCTTTATTCCTCTTGTGCTTTGAGTCCACTTCTGTGCGATAGGCTCCCAATAACTGCTTATTGACTGCTTTATTGATTCCTCTCTCACTCCAAACCCAGCAATCCTAACTCAAATAAGGTCCCAATTTAAAATGGATTAAAAATAAACATTTATTTAATTTTCACTATGCTCATGTCATTTTGACTCATTTCTGCTCATTGTTAGAACCAATATGCAAATTACCAAGACTTCAAAACTCATCTCTTCACCTCTCATACCCCCTCACTGTCCTGTTCATCCATTCCCCCATTCAGCCTTTTATCTGTGCAACAAAGTTCTGCTGAATGCCAATCAATACAGGGTCTGGCATATGATGGACACTCAACAGGCAATTTATTTATTTTGATTTCAAAAACACCCTCTTTGTAATGTGGAAGATGAGTTGAAAGAATGTAAGCAGGAGGACCGTAAGTGTAATTATCTGGAAAAACTATTCATCATGCCACATCAGAATAAACTCTTGACTCCACCTCCTCCAAATTTGTCTATGATTTATGAATGTGGGATATTGTACTCACAGACTGATGTATCATAAAACATACACAATAAAAGAAAAAAAAAGATTCCATGAAGTTTAAAAATGTATTTTTTTCTGTCATGTTATTTTCTACTATAATTAACTAGGATCTCAAGGTATAACATACAGTTTGGAACAATATGGATGTAAATCCTTATCTCAGTACTTGTAATTTTGAAACTCTGAATTTTCATCAGATGTAATTAGATATTAATTGTTGTTACTTCATAATGCATCTGACAAAGAGCTCGTTCTAGAAATAGGGACTGATTTGTGCTTCTGTTTGCTTGAGTTTGCTTGTGCTTGCATTTTAAGATAATTCAATTTATATTTGTTTTTGTTTTTTGCAGTAACCTTTTTAAGCCATGGGTCACATGTTAAGAGCTGATTTTGTTAAATGAGATAATATGATATTAAAAATCCACTTGCTAAGTATTGTGATGTTTGGGATAAATTGAAAGTGAATAAAAATGTCAGTTAAATATCATCAACCCCTCCGTGTTATAGAACTCTCACTCTTTTTGCAAGATTCCTTTGCCAGTCTGACATGATATTTGAACATCTGATATGCAGAGCTGGAATAAATTTGTATATTAAATAAAACTAAAGCTCATTTTTGTTTCTAAATTTTAGGTTAGAAATAGAATAACCTGGTATTTTTCTTGCTAGACCCAGGGAATTATCAGGGGAGCCCCTGGAGTTCACATGTCTACTTTGGAGTTCATTGCCTTAGATGACCAGATGGCGCCAGAAAGAAGTATTGGAAGAGAGGATGTGAAGAAAAAATGAGGTAGAAGCAAAGGAATGTGGTGCCAAAGCCTTACTCTTTTAATAATTCTTGTTCAACTAATTGAGCTTTCATTTTTTTTTTTTTTTGGTCTTTTGTTGTTGTTGTTGTTGTAATTGTTGTTGATGTTGTTGTTGCTATTTCTTGGGCCGCTCCCGCGGCATATGGAGGTTCCCAGGCTAGGGGTTGAATCGGAGCTGTAGCCACCGGCCTACGCCAGAGCCACAGCAACGCGGGATCCGAGCTGCGTCTGCAACCTACACCACAGCTCACGGCAACGCCGGATCGTTAACCCACTGAGCAAGGGCAGGGACCAAACCCGCAACCTCATGGTTCCTAGTCGGATTCGTTAACAACTGCGCCACGATGGGAACTCCAAGCTTTCATGTTTTTAGTTTCTTCTACTACAAACTCTTATTTTGGCCCACATATTATATCTGAAGTGCTGAAAGGTGTAATTGTAATTTTAGGCTATTTTAGTTTTTTCGTTTGTAATAAGATTTTCAAAATACTATACCATGATATGCATTGGGAGGTATAAATGGTGAAAATCTATTCTTAGTTGACAAAAATTTAGAAATACTACTTTGGACTTGAACATGAGACATGACACCATAAAACTCCTGTAAGGGAACATAGGCAAAGCATTCTTTGACAGAAATCATGCAAATGTTTTATTAGGTCAGTCTCCAAAGGCAATAGACATTAAAAACAAAAATAAACAAATGGGATCTAATCAAACTTACACACTTTTGTACAGCAAAGGAAACCATAAAAAACAAACAAACAAACCAAAAACCTCAAAAAGACAAACTATGGAATGAGAGAAAATATTTGCAAATTGAGACAACTGACAAGGGCTTAATTACCAAAATATGCAAACACTCATACAACTCAACAACAAAAAACAAAAAAATCCAATAAAAAATGGACAGAAGACCTAAATAGACATCTCTCCAAAGAAGACATACAGATGGCCAGTAGGCACATGAAAAGATGCTCAGTATCACTAATCATTAGAGAAATGCAAATCAAAACTACAATGAGGTATGCTGATTCACTTTGCTGTCCACCTGAAACTAAGATAACATTGTAAGTCAACTATCTTCTAGCGCATTTTAAAAATTTCAGTAAAATAATAAATAAATAACATAAAAATAAATTGGAATGCTGGAACGGATATGGAGAAAAGGAGAGAAAGCCTCGTACCTTGTTGATGGGAATGTTAGTAGGTGCAGCCACTATGGAAAATAGTATGGAGTTTCCTCAGAAAACTAAAAATAAAACTCCCACACAAGCCCGCATATATCCAGACAAAACTATAATTCAAAAAGATAATGCACTGCTATGTTCATAGCAGCACTATTCACAATAGCTAGGACATGGAAACAGTCTAAATGTCCATCAACAGATGAATGTATGTGGTAATGTAGACAGTGGAATTCTACTCAGCCATAAAAAAGAATGAAAGAATGTCATGTGCAGCAACTAGAGATTATCATGCCAAGTGAAGTAAGTCAAAAAAAGAAAGACAAATGCCATATGATATCATTTATATGTGGAATCTAAA
Organism: Phacochoerus africanus; assembly: GCF_016906955.1. NCBI lineage: Eukaryota > Metazoa > Chordata > Mammalia > Artiodactyla > Suidae > Phacochoerus > Phacochoerus africanus. The sequence goes on from NC_062552.1 coordinate 74,183,671, forward strand.
ATATGGCACAAATGAACCTATTGACAAAACAGAAACAGACTCACAGACATAGAGAACAGACTTGTGATTGCCAAAGGGAAGCGGTGGAGGGAGTGGGCTGCACTGGGATTTTGGGGTTAGTAAAATGCAAACTATTACATTTAGAATAGATAAGCATTGAGGTCCTACTGTATAGCACAAGTAACTATATCGTATTTCCTGGGATAGATCATGATGGAAAATGATATAAAAAAGAATGTATATACATGTATGACTGAGTCACTTTGATGTACAATATAAATTGGCACATCATTGTAAATCAACTATACTTTAATTAAATAAAATGAAAATATAACATTTGTAATATTATTTTAAATTAAAAATATAAAGAACCTAATTAAACACAGAAAAATTTTTTTTAAATGTTTTGTATTTATTTTCCAAAGATCCAGAAAATTGTTACCTCTCAGCTTCCTCTTTTGTATATTACATGTTAAAAATACTAGACAATTTATGCAAGAATCTAAATTCTGAGAGAATCTAAATCCTGTATGAAATTTTAAAAATGCAATATGTTCCTGATAATTTTTATTTATCTTATCTGTAAGCATATTGTATTATACATACTACATTATACATTATATACAATTGTAAAACATGTGAATTATATATTCTTTGAAAATTTTATTTTTCTTTGTCTTTTTTTTGTCATTTATTCAATAAATAGTATCTCAGACAGAGACAATTCAGCAGTATCATTCTATCTTACCCAGCAGCTACTTCAGTAATAATGGAAATTAATGTTTATGTTTGATTTTTAGTTTACCAAATGTTTTCACATATCTCTTCATTTGAATCTTTGAAAATTCTGAGGTAGATATTAATATTATTAGTTGTACTAATTTTATATCCCATTTTATAGTTGAAAGAATTAATGGCAAAGGGACTTGCTCAGGGTTTCATGTCCAGTAAGTATAAAAGCTAGAATTTGAAACCTCATGACTGTTCTTTTCCCCCCAAATTATACTTATCTTCTTTTTGTGTATCACATTGTGCAATGAATTTTTTCCTTAATTTGTGGCTCTAGCAAGGAGTGTAGGGGAAAAGAAGTTAGACTTTTCAAACCCTTTAAATGTTTAAACATGAAACATATGAAATTAATAAAAACACTACAGAAAATAATATAATTGACATCTACACATCAACCATCAATTTAAATAGCTGTTAATATTTTGAAAAATTCATTTCACATCTCTATGTTTAAATACATAAATTAATAGTATGTAATGTTTATATCTAAGGCTGTCTCATTCCTTTTACCTCTTTATCCCATAATTATCCTGCAGTTGTAATATGTTATTCCCATATGTTTTTATACCTTTTTGTGCCTTTTATATACATACCATCATTCACATATTTTAAAAACATATGTGTGTATTTCTTTGTATATGTTTGTGGAATTATGCCATATATTTTAATTGGCAACCTGCTTTTTTCGATTCGGCAATATGATGTGAGGATTTAATTCATTCATTTACATTCCTTTTTAGTATTCCATTGCATGAATAAGCTACATTGCATAGCTGAGGGCAACTTGAGTGTTTATGCTTTTTTTTTTTTTTCCTGCCAGAAACATTGCCACAGTAAGCATTCTTTATGTCTCTTTTTGCATACATTTAAGATATTTCTAAAAAGTAGGTATCTAAGAATAGTAATTCTGGGTCTTATGTATCATTAACCTTACCAGGGAACTCCAAATTACTCACCAAAATGGTGGTACCAATTTACATTCTCACCAGAATTTCCATATTTCAAGGCCCTTATTTTTCTGATACTAACAGATTATTCAATTTTGCCAACCTAATGAATATGGAATATTTTTTCATTGTTTAATTTTTACATCCTTGATTATTAGTGAAGTTGAGAATTTTAAAATATTTTATCAGCATGTCATTTATTTTCTGTATTTTCTTTTAGCTTTGCCCATTTTTCCTATTGTTACGTATCTTTTTTTCAATTGATTCATAAAAGCTCTTATATATTCTGGATTATAATATGTTTTTAGGTGCAAAAATTAAGTGCCTTTAATTTTGGCTTGTTTTTTATTTATTTTATCTTACAAATGCTTTTAAAAGTAATGTTTACCATCTTTTATTTTATGAAACTTACTTTTTATGCTTTGTCTAGAAAATCTTTCCCTTCTCCCTATAGTCTTGCACAGGAATCTTTGGATCCTATGGTCTCATTTGAAATAGTCTCTACTTTTTCATGATGAAGAGATACCACTTAACACCGGGATTTAAAATTTTTAAAGCAAATGATAGGAAAGAAGCCAATTTGAAAAGGCCACTACATACTATATAAATCTAACTATATGACATTCTGGAAAAGACAGAACTATGGAGACAGTAAAAACATCATTTGTTATTAGGGCCTTAGCAGGAGAGAAGGAGAAATGAATAAATGGAGCACAGGGGGTTTTTAGGGCAGTGAAACTCTCCTATATGATACGGTAGTACATGACATTGTACATTTGTCGAAACTCATAGAATAGACAAACGCAAAGAATGAATCAATTTAAACTATGATTATTGGTTAATAAAAATGTATCAATATTGGCTCATCAATTATAACAAATGCCCCATACTAAAGCAAGATGTTAATACAGAGAAAAATAAATTGAAGGGGGCGGAATCAGGGAGTGTATTGGGAATTCTACTTTTTGATCTTTTTTTTTCTGTAAACCTGAAACTTCTCTAACAAATATTTTATTAAAAAATAAAAATTCTATTAATTTAAAAGAATGCATTCTGTGGCAGTGAATACTTCTTTTCTCATATGAAAGTGATTGGAATCCTTAAGGAAGTATTAGAAAAACCTTTTTTGCAACTCAGAGATAAATTATCTGCTGACTAGGATGTCTAACCCATATTGGTTTATGCCTGTTGTCCTGGTATAATTATTAACAGCATCCTCTATCAGTCTCAAACAGTATCCCATTTAGAAAATAAATTACATCACCTACAGGCTTGACTGTCAAATATGGGATATACCGGTTTCTTTTCGACTAAAATAGGTCGGAGGGTGGTTTATAGATGCTGTCCTGGGTTTCCTCATTCTTGGTGTAAGAAGCAGCTTGGTTTTCAGCATGATGATTACCTCCGGCTCTGGGCTCAGAAATGACAGCTATAATTAATAACTTGGGGAAAAAAACCATAGTTTATGCTAGGAGACAAGTGTGTTGTCAGTAGAGGTGTGTTAGAAAGCAACAGATCTTATTCCCTGAGAAAAGAAATTGAAATACTTCTTCTTGGTATGAAGCATGAAGATAAGTTTGCCATTCTCGATCCTTCTGCCCTGCTGTTTACCTTGCTCCTCTACCCCCTGTAAGGAGTAAGTGTATGTGGGCTCTCATACCAATTCTGCTATATGGTCTGAGATAAGCCATTTAGTCTTTACGGGGCCTCATTATTCTCATCTGGAAAATGAAACACCTGGTTCAGATAATCTTTTTCTTTTGGTCCTAAAATTGTGCAATTATGTGTTCTACAATTTTCAGATATGACACTAGGAGCTAAGAGTAGTGGGAGAAAGGTTGGGAAAATAAATGAGGCAAAAAAAGTGGGGGGGTTTCTGAGAAGTTCAGACTTGAGGCTTACACTTCCAACTATGAGAGAGTAGCTGGCATCAATCAAACATCCCCAGTGAGAATAACGAGAAAAACAGATAAAATATAACGAACGAGAGTTTGAAGGCATTAGAGAGAAGCAGCCAGCATTTGAGAGGCCATGATTACAGAGACAAGGGAACCTGTAACATATGCTTTGCTTATCCCTTCTGGAAATCAGCCGATTCTTGGTGCTAGGTGTGCAGTTAAGAATCTGGGGAGAGGTCCCACAAAGCAGGAAAGGGGCTGGAAAAACTTTGGCAACGAGGTGGGGCTGGAGAGAGAAATTTTGATTTCAGAGCTGTCAAAGCAGTCAGGACTTGAGGATCCAAGTTCCTGGAGAGAACAAGGAAGTAAGTGCAAGGAAGTGAGTCTGACCCTTTGTATTTTTCTCTGTTAGGAACATGCTAAATTTTTAAGCTACTCAGGGTTGGAAGTTAAGATGCTAAGCAAAAATGTGCCAAAACAACATGGAGTTGTTGGCAGACTCTTGGTTTCAAGGAGAAAAAAACTAAAAAAGTTCAGAAGATGTCAAAGAAGCACCCAGTAAATATCCCAGGCTCCCAGGCAGGACCCCTAGAGCTGTGCCCCAGGACTGTGAGAGCAGATAGACCAGATGTAGATGGAGCCTTCCTAAACTCAAAATCCACTCTCTACTCAGTTCAGTCTTGGGTTAGACAAAGGCATTTTCTTTAACATAGTGAGGAGGATGACAAACAATATTAAGACTGTACATATATCATACACAACATATAATATTCAATTAAAAAGATGTACACATGTACACAAAAACTAGGGCCAGATCAGTAAGGAAAAATGGAATTTTCAATTCGTAATGCTAGGGTAATTGGTTAGACATGAAAAAAGAAAGAAATTGGACTCTAGCTTTATATTTATGCAAAAATAAATTTCAAGGGGATTAAAGACCTATATATAAAGTGATGAAATTATTATTATTATTATTAATTGTTTTTTAGGGCCAAACCTGAGGCATATGGAAGTTCCCAGGCCAGGGGTCCAACCAGAGCTGTAGCTATTGGCCTATTGCCAGCCAGAGAAATGCAGGATCTGAGCTGCATCTGTGACCTACACCACAGCTCACAGCAATGCTGGATCCCCAACCCACTGAACGAGGCCAGGGATTGAACCTGCATCCTCATAGATCCTAGTCAGATTCGTTAACTACTGAGCCACAACGGGAACTCCCAAAATTTAAAAAGAAACTAGAGAATGATTTTAATATCTTTGGTAAAGGAGTTCTTAAACAAGACATTAAAAGGGATCAGAACTAAAGCAAAACAAAGGATGAATCTGACTAAAGTAAAACAGGGATGTCTCCTTTTTTTTTAGGGCTGCACCCAAGGCATATGGAGATTCCCAGGCTAGGGGTTCAATCGGAGCTGCAGCTGCAGGCCTACACCACAGCTACAGAGACGTGGGATCCGAACTGCATCTGTGACCTACACCACAGCTCACAGCAACACTGGATCCTTAACCCACTGAGTGAGGCCAGGGATTGAACTTGCGTCCTCATGGATACTAGTTGGGTTCGAGGGATGTCTCCTTATCAAACTACCTTAAAGAAAGAGTTGACAAAATTCTAAAGCAATCAGAACTCTTAGATATTGTGGGTGGAAGTATGAATCAGCATAGCCTTGTTTGAAAACAGTCTGTGTTATCTTATAAATAATCTCAACTACTCTACTTCCTTGATATGCCCTAGAAAAGATGATGCTTGTAAATATCATGTTTAGTATAAGAGTATTTGTAGTAGCACATTTTGTAAAAGTAAAAACAGACAAACGCTGGAAAGAACCCAAATATCACTCAGGAATAGAATGAATGTATTCTTTGTGGATGCATTCCACTGAATGCTAGAAATTTGTGGAAAGGAATAAACTGCATCTATAGCAAAAACTTGGATAAATCTCAGGAACAGTATATTGAGGAAAACAAAGCAAGTCATAACAAAACATGTAGGATATGTTTCTATCTGTATCAAATGCAAAGTTTGATGATTTCTCAGAAATTATTGAACTGGAAAAAAATAGTGGCAGAATCAGTGAATAAATATAAGACTTGGATCTTTAAAAAAAAACCTGAACAACAGTGGAAATTGACAGAACACTGTAAATCACCTATAATGGAAAAAATAAAAATCATTAAAAAAGGAAAAAAAGGAATCAAAAAACCTCTGGACAAACCATAAACTAGATAAAACTATCTAATGTAATCAAGAAACAAAGTAGAAGAAACACAAATATAAGAATATATGGTCTGGCCACTCAAGATGGGTATTTTCTTGCTCTCTGTACATCCCCTGCCTGACCAGTGCCTGCTTCACCTGTACCCTAAGCACATGACTGACCTTCCCATGTGCTTGCCCCAGGTCCCAGCTGGTGATTGTTCTTATCAAAGGGGCAATGAGGGGCGTGCCCCTTGTTGGTTTCCCTGGTAACTAATTAGCCAACCTGACTCCAGTTCACCTATAACTCACAATTTGCCCTCCCCATAAACCAGGAGTGAAGCTGGCTGCCATGTCCTATCCACAGAGTGCCTGCACTAGGTTGGGTGTTGTTCCAGGACCTTACTTCAGATGTGTAAGTTCCCTGCATTCATTAAGCCTCTGTCTCTGTCTCTTTCTTTGGTTTTAAAATTAGGCAAGTACAAGCCTTGCAGGCCTGTGGAGTGTATTCCAACAATGCACAATTAAAAATGCTGTTTGCAGTGATAAATTACTGCAAAGTGGTCTAAAACAACACAATTTTATTATCTCACAATTCTGTAGATCCAAAGTACAGGTGAGCTCAGCTGGTCACCTGGTTCCTCTGCTCCAGATCTCACAAAGATAAAACCAAGGTGTCAGACAACCTGGGCTCCCAACTAGGGACTCTGGGGAAGAATCTGCTTTCAAGCTTGTTAAAATGTTGGCAGAATTCAGTTCCTTGTGGTAGTAAGGTTAAGGTTACTACTTCCTTTCTTGCTGTTACTGGGGTGTCTCTTTCAGGCTTAAAGCTCTCCTTAAAATGTCCCTCATTCCTTGTGAACTTGCCCCTCCATCTTCAAACCAGCAACAGCATGGTGTCAAATCCTTCGCATATTCCTCATCTGTCTCATGGTCCTTCTGCTAAACTTTCTGACTCCCGTCAGAGAAAGTCCTCTGCTTTTAAAAGTTTATGTTCTTTGATTATACCCCAAAGATAATCCAGGAAAATCTCTCCTCCTCAAGTTCTGCAACTTTAATCACATCTGCAAAATCCCGTTGCCTTATGGCATAACATGTTCACAAATTCTGGGCATTAGTGTGTGGGTGTTTCTGGGGGTGAGGGGTACACAAAAAGATAGGATTTAATCTACCTACTATAATAAAATGAGGAAGGGAAAATAACTGCTGATGTGGAAAAACACAAATGAATTACAAAGCACAAATCTATGCAAGTATGTGTGAAAACCTACTGAAATGAATGATTCTGTAAGAAAACATAATTTGCTAATTATGTGAGAAGAGACGAAAAAACAATCTATCCATGGAAAGGAATGAATACCAAATATCCCACAAAAGCACAAATTAAATAGTTTCATGGTTGATTTTTTTTTAAACCATTAAGAAATAGACAATTTCAATATGCTTTACATGATCCTGGAAAGTTGAAAAAGGAAAGTGCTAGGTATTATTTATTGGTATCCAGCTCTTAAGTGACATCTGTGTTCTTTGTATATATTTCAAAGGTCCGGAAGCAGGGCTTTTCTAGTAGGGTTTTGGTTAGTTCTGCCAGCTGGAGGCACTAATGTAATATTAGGAAGGGAGAGGAATGAAGAAGCCAAGTTTTGCTTCTAGCAGTGGTGGGAGGTCCAGGCCTGGGAGGCTCATGAGGGGCAATGATGGGGAGTCCAGAGGCACTGGTGGCCACAGCAAGTGAGTGGATATTTCTCCTTCAGGGTCTGTAGCTGTTTCTTTCAGATCCTGATCTCGGGACAAAATGAACTTCTCTCTTGCTCTTTCAGCTCCTCCAAACATTTGGAGACCTCATTTCTTGTTTTAACTCCCTCTCTGATTGACTGAAATACCCTGAGGGGTTTCTGTGCTTCCTATTGGAAACTGACAGATAAAGAAGGTAAGCTTTCAAGTTATTTTTATAAAGCTGCTCAAATTGATCAGATAATTTGACAAACAGCATAAAAAGAAAATGACAAACCAGTTTTATTACTGAATGTTAATGTAAAACTTCTAAATAAAATGTTAAATAAAATATTAAAGTAAAAACATAATTTAATGAATAATTTTATAATTGATAAATTATGACTAACTGGGGCTCACCCCAAATCATTTATCATCTTAATATATCAACAGAGAAAAAGGGAATGAAATAACAAGTGTAAATTTTCCAAAGAGGAGACAAATTTGTTTCTTATGGTAATGTGCTAATATAGCCCCAAATAATCAGCTGAGAGCTGTTAGAAACAACATGAATATTTAATAAAGTGACTAGTTACAAAATTAATTTATAAAATAATTAGCTTTTATTTTAAAAACAATAACCAATTTGAAAGAAAAATATCTTAGTCACAAAAGCAAGGAGAAAAATAAAACTGGAAAAAAGCTTTTGAAAATTACACCTTCACGTGACTACCAACAAAGGGCATTAAAAAAAAATAAGATATGAAAGACATTTTGTTCTTTGATTAGAAATTCGACATTGCAAAGATATTAATTCTTTATAAATGAATCTGCTAAAACCATGGATTCCCATCAAAATATCAAAGTCTTTTAACTTTTTTGAATCTGACAAAATAATTCCAAAATACAAATCTGGGATAATACTGAGAGAAAAAAGAAAAGTAATGAGGACAGTCTATCTGTATCCAAAAATAAGATGTACCATGACTGTTACAGTAATTAAAACAGTATGGCACCAATGCAGGAATAGACCTGCTGACAATGAAACAGAGCAGGAAGTCCAAAATAGGCCCAAGTGCCTATGAGAATTCGGTATCTGATGCAGTTGACATTTCAAATCTTTGAAAACATGCACTTCTTAATAAACAGTAATAGGATAATTACTTGTACAACACAAGTTTAAATAAATCCAGATCCTTCCCTCTCTCATTATATCAAAATAAATGAATTAGTAAAAATTGTAGTGTACAAGTAAAAATTATAAACATTAGAAGGTGCATATGAGTGAATTAGTTTTATTCTTTGAGAAGAAAATCTTTCTAAAAATAAACTCAGAAGCCATAAAAATAATTGCTATACTTTGAACATAAGTATTAAAATTTTTTCTGTTAGGCTGGACAGATGGATGGATGGATGGACAGGTAGAAAGAGGAGTAGAGTCAAAAGACAAATATTTTCACAATATTTGTAAAATATATATCAAGCAAAATGCTTGAATCCCAAGATATGCAGAAAAGCACATGAAAATCAATGTTAAAAAGATTAACAAGCAATCCAATAGAAAAATGGTTAAAGGAGGTGAACAAATAGTCAAAGGGAAAGAAATACAAATGGCTAATAATCTTAGAAATACTCCCAACATTCTTTAAAATTAATGAAATACGATTTAAAATAATGAAACACACTTTCTCATTAATCACATTATGAAAAATTAAACAAATCTATAATCCATTTGCTAGCAAAATAGAACACAGTGACTGATACACTTTGCCTAAGTACATTTTAATCTTTTTGGAGGTAAAGAGACAATTTCTATACAATTTTTAAAATTCATATATTCCGTAAAGAAAGACTGGGACTTTTCCCTGAAGGTTTAACTTAAATATTTAATTCATAATTACTGGGCCCTTAATGTGTGCCATTCCCTGTGTTAAATACCAGGGATACAGTAATGACCAAGAAGGTCTTTGCCTTTGGGGTACCAGGAATCTAAAATGTGGCATTACAGAGTTCCCATAGTGGCTCAGTGGTAATGAGCCCAACTAGTATCCATCAGAATTTGGGTTCAATCCCTGGCCTCACTCAGTGGGTTAAGGATCCAGCGCTGCCGTGAGCTGTGGTGTGGGTCACAGACACGGCTCAGATCCCATGTTGCTATGGCTGTGGTATAGGCCAGCAGCTACAGCTCTGATTTTACCCCTAGCTTGGGAATTTCCACATGTCACAGGTGCAGCCCTAAAAAGACAAAAAAGTAAAAAAAATAAAATAAAATGTGGCATTATTTAGAATGATTTAAAACAAAACCAAATCAAACCTGATGTTGGGAGAATCTTTGCATGTTGGTAATCCATACAGCATGATACCATGACATTATTAAGGAGGATGAGATAATTATAAATATACTTTGCAGGAAAAGTTCATCAACTACAGTGAAGCAGGAAAACAAGTTACAGAAAGTATTCATAGTAGGGCTCCCCCCCAAAACCTATAAAGCATATACATACTCATACACACAGAACACACTCATATACCCATAAATAACAAAACATCTGGAAGAAGGCACACCTCCTTCCAGAGGCCGCCTCTGGAAAGGAAGGCGATGTCAGACTGTTTCTCTTAATTTCATAGATTCCAAATGGTTTATTTTTTCTCATCATCATATGTTAATTTTTAATAATTAAAAAAAAAATCTGTCTCAGAACCTTTTAAAAAGAGTTCTGTCAAAGGGTTTTCTCTGTTTATTCCCATAGCACGTGGAGAGGTCTGTTGGTGAACTCCAAGTTTCCAGGTCCCCCCAGTGGGAGTGGTTTCCTACCTAATTAAGCAGCCCAGCTAGCAGAGAAGGTACGGGCACTGCAGTTTGGAGCACCAGGACTCACACTGAGAGTTGCTCACACTCCTTAATTGTGCGGCAGTCCATCTCAGCTAGAATTGATTTCATTCTCCACGTTCAATACCTTCTAGTCTTGCTGACTACGTTTGCCGTCCCCCGTGTGGAGTTCTCATTCTAGAAGTCTTCCCTGCTATTGTTTAGTTTTGAAGGTGCAAGGGGAGAGCTATTGTGTATTTTGTAACCCCAAAGTAATCATGAAGTGTTTATTTTAATATGCTTCCCTTTCTATTCAGTGCTTGGGCCAAATAGAAAAATACAAAAAAAAGCAGAAACCAAAAAACTCTGTGGCCTCGACACTTCATTTTGCAAATAAACCCTTTCAGGGATCTAGGATGGTCCCAAGGCGGCAGTGCTGTGGGCCTCTTAAGACTTCTTTCTTACCCAGAAGAACTTCACAATTCTGTAAAGATTTTGTCATGGCATTTAAGTAGTCTGATATTCTACAATGCAATCATACCTACAAATATGATGGATTATATCTTAGGCACAATGATTGTTTTCAGTGGGGGGAAAAGCCTCTGTAGACGAATTGATACTGGGCCCATGCTGGGTCTTATGCATTAATCATGAAGTATCATGCTTATGCAAATGTGTAGAAGCCCAATTAGGCAGAGAGTACAGAGCCCTGGGAATAATGTTATGGGCTATTGGGTCTTTGAAATACACTCCTTGGCCAAATTTTCAAAAGCAAAGCAGATTTGAGATGCCTTTTTACTTTTGAAAACAGGTGTACAATTGTCTTCTTAGTACTTATTTCATGCCTTCAACCTTAAAATAAAGCTTTCTCCCAGTTGGCATGATTTTCCCTCATTGCTCAACAGGAGCGGTGGAAATTCTGAATCACTGACAAGAAAATAAAATGTTCATTGAAAATCTAGACGTGCTGAGAATATTGAGGATACATCAATATTTGGGTTTTTTTTGCCACACATTTTGAATGTTTCATATATTCGGTTTTCCTCTGGCAATCTCTGCCATTTCTTATATTTTGTGTGATTAATCAAAATATTGGGTTTCTATTTTGCAAATCCTCTGCACACAATGCAAATGTTGTGAAGAGAAAATATCAAATGCTGGAAGACAGGCTCTCACTTTTATGTATTACTTCCCATTTTCAAACTTTATTTTACTAACTTGAAACTGCTGATGTCTTATCCCTGGCTCTTATTTTCATAAGCCACGTGTTCGAACTGCTCCAGGATTGGAAAGGATGTAGGTAGTGATGGATGGGATGAGGGACAAAAACAAGAGAGTTTAGAGAGGTTTGCTGTACACCATTTAAATATCACTACTGAGGTGGTAATTTTGAATGTAGTTTTGTCTACACTGCTAATTATTCAGATTAGGCAGATAAATTGACAAATCAAGTGTTGCTATATAGCAAAAGGTCATAGGTTAGGAAAGAAGACTACACAGTTTTTTTTTGCAGCCACCTATTTGTAATCCTTACCTCTCACCATCTTGTTTGACAAAAGCTTCAGACACACATTTGAACATTTTCTTATTCAAATGGAAACCAGTTTAGTTTTTCAAACCCCATTTCCTTCATCAAAAATATCTAGGCAACATCTGATTGATAGGTCATTTACTATATAGTCCTTGTTTCCAATATAGCTCTCACTGATGGCTGGAGGTAGGTAAAGGATTGGAAGGGAATGAAGAGAAGAGGGGGAGGAATGGAGGGAGATGAGGTGGAAAAAGGAGGGAAGACTAGTAGGTCAAGGGAGAGAGAAAGAGAAAGAGGGAGACTTTCTTTATAATGTTTGGCAGTCAAAGTTAATGTCTGGAAAACTCCCCTTTGGGAGGAGAAAAGACTTCCTGACTTTTAAAAATGGTGTTAATCCACTGCTCTGCTTTTTTAGAATGCCCCTGGCTATGTGAGTAGCACTTCCAATTAGATCCGCTTGAAAAGTCTGTTCAGAAATCTAAAGCCCTCCTAATGCAATTTATTACATTAGGCTGTACAACAAAAGATGGGCTTCTCTTAGCCCAAACCGCATTACAGCCTTGGTAAGTTAGTCCAGTCCATCTTTTCTGACAAAACTTCTTAATCCTGGCAACAAAATCATCCTTTTTTCATCTGTTTTCTTCCTCTGTCATGTGCATGTGTGCGCGCACACACACACACACACACACACACAACTTTAGCAATTAAAGCAGGATCCAATCGATTTACAACTGGGGTCCTCCCCTCCTCTCTAAATGTGGAAAATCTCACACTCCCCACAGGCACTGTCTTCCTTGAAACTGGAACCTATAAGCAAAATGATCAAAGGGTGAGAGAAAGACCATCTACATCTGATTTCCATTTTGGGTAGGTTTATTTAGGTGTTTTCTGTTTCCATAGCAAAAAAGGAAGCAGCAACTGGAGCAAGAAGATGATAAAGAATTATGATGTTAAGTTAAAATTTGTTGAACGGAAATTAATAAAACCTGATGACACTCCAGAGTTTTCTGTTCTACAAGTAAGTTTATAAAAGGTCCTTTTGTGGAGTTTCATGGTGGCCTAGTGGTTAAGGACTTGGTGGTGTCACTGGGAACTTACACATGCCGAGGGTGTGGCTCAAAAATGAGGGGGGTGGGGTATATTTGTGTCAATGTTTTCCTTGTTTGCTTGCTTTTTGTTATTTTGATTTTTATGTTTATAATACAAGCATTTCTTTCCAACGTGGTCCAGAACAAAGGGGTGGAGTAATGCTTGTCAAGCTCTAAGGACACATATAGAACAGTCTGGGGAACTCCCTGGCCCTAAATCTTGGAGGATTTAGATCTGAGAAAAACAGTCATTTAATTGGGCTTTAAAGACAATGAAACTGAGAAAGGCTGTACTTGGTCTTTTATATAAAAAATTTAAAACCAAGAATAAGAAATAGGGAAAGGGAGTATGTGTCTGCCTCTAGAGGGAAGAGAATAATATCCTTTTCAGAACCAATTGATTTTAGCGTGAGTTCTTTTTTTTTTTTTCTTTTTAAGGTAAAAATAAAAAGAACAAAAAAATCATCTGAGGAGAAACTAGATGATTCTGCCAAATTTACAACAAAGTATTGCTATTTGAGGTATTACTAAGAATAGATCGGAGCAGGGAAATTCAATTAAAATTGGTTTGGGGGAATCAAGGGAGTCAACAATTGAGAAATAAGAGTCCAGATTTCAGTCTGGGGACCTGCAGAGAAAACTGTTCTACTTGCAATTAATGAATGGCTTTGGGGTCTAGCAAAAAAGGCTGAACTTGAACTACACAAGAGCCAAAGACACTAACTATCCTAAGAGAAAAAGAAAAGAAATAGTTAATGAATAAGTTAACAAATTGTGTGTAGTTAGCAACAAGAGTATGTGCTAGATGTGTGAATGGGGGTGAGGTATATATTTGTGGTATGTGTGTATTTGGTGTGGGTGCCCAGGTGTTCCGACACTGCAGCACATGCCCTTGATTGCAGGAACTTTGCAATATTGACAGGCCCTGAATGTGGTCTGTCCTGGGGAGGAGGAAGTGAAGGTGTCCAGAGACATGTGGTTTGGGGTGCCTCCCCTTTGTAGAAGGAAAAATGCACATATATTTCTCTGATTATCGGAGCACTATTCTTATCCATCAAGTGGTCACAGTCACCCCTGAGTCTTGTTCTTGACAGCAATTTAAAGTGCCATGTTTTCAGCAAGGGCGACTAATTCTGACATTTTATTTTCAACCATTTGGGTCAGTTGACATTTGACTAGCTCTCAAGTTTACTATCAAAAGATGTCTTTTACTTCTCTGCAGTTAAGAATATTTGCTGAACTAATTTTTATCAAATTTTTTTAAATGTCATCATCTTTAGCCAAGGAAAGAACAAGGAAAAGCTTTCTTCAAGTGAGAGCTCTTTTGTATTAGTTGAACACAAAAGGTTAGAATGAAAAGTTTTGGCCATCCTAGATGTGGCCATAGCCTCTACTTAAAATTTCCATTTTATTTATTTTATTTAATCTGCGTGGCTAAATTGGAGCTACTTAAAGTGAAAGCTAAGTAGTTGTATGGAAAATTTTTATATGGTTAAATTAAATGATGGAAAAGAAAAAGCACCAGTCTTTCTGCTCACTTACCATAAGTTCCAAGAAATCATAAGAAAAATTTTCTAAAATGTAGTGTCTAGGGAATTCCCTGGTGCCTAGTGGTTAAGGACTCAGTGTTGTCACTACATTGGCTCAGGTTTGATCTCTGACCCAGGAACTTCTACATGCTGTGGGCATGACCAAAATAAATATAAAATAAAATAAAATGTGGTAGCTAATCTGTCATTCCTAGGCTATCCAGGGATCTTAGTCACTTATAGTTCATACATACAAAACACACTTATATCCTGCTGAATGCTGCTTAGGAAACAATTAAATGCGTTAAAAAACATTGAAAAAATGAAACAAACTGAGAAACTTGATCTGACAGACCACTTAAGCAAATATAAGGAAACAAGCTGCAAAAACATACAATCAGAATTTAAGCAGAGGGTAGGGATGAGAGAAGCAAGCTTCTGTGGAAAAATAAGCTAGAACCAAAAATGGTCCTGTTATTACCAAGCTTATAAAAAATTTGTAAGAAAAATTTGTAAGAAAAAGTGGATATTGCAGAATCTGAGGAATTTCACTTCTGCTGAGGATTGCTAACAACATCCTGTATACCTACAGTTAGTGGTCACACATATCTCCTAGAAGTTTTCTTCACAAAAAGGAAGTTAAACTTGAGATTGGAGCCCTGAAAAACATACTGAAAATCACCTTCATTTTCCTTTCAATTCCAGGAGGGACCTAAGGGAAGCTTTCTTTGCCTAGGACTGTTGTCCTCTTTCTTTTACTTAAGTAGTTTCTTGGGTTCTAAGTTTGTTACAAATTCTTAGATATGACCCAAAGTTAGGCTCAACTACACTAGAAGGGACTAACACCCCCCTAAAACTTTTCAGAATGAGAAATGGTTTAAAGAATATTTTAAGAATGTACAGCAAAGAGAGAAGATCCTAGGAAAGCAGTGACATAAATAATAAAATTATTCATTTTAGAATGTAAGATTCAGAGTTCCTGTTGTGGTGCAGTGGGAACAAATCTGACTAGGAACCATGAGGTTGTGCATTCAATCCCGGGCCTCGCTCAGTGGGTTAAGAATCTGGTGTTGCCATGAGCTGTGGTGTAGTTCGCAGACACAGCTCAGATCCTGCATTGCTGTGGCTGTGGTGTAGGCCGGCAGCTGTAGCTTGGATTGGATCTCTAGTCTGGGAACCTCCATATGCCACAGGTACAGCCCTAAAAAGCAAAAAATAAAAAAATAAAAATAAATAAAATGTAAGATTCATATCCTAACAAAACAAAAGGCCTTCCTTCATAGCCTAGATGGTGATCATTATTGTCTGGACACTGGCTTTCTGCAGGGTCCCTGATAGGAAATGCATCCAGATCTTCTTTGTTTTTTTAAGGACTACACCTGAAGCACATGGAAGTTCCCAGGCTAGGGGTTGAATCAGAGCTATAGCTGCTGGTCTACACCACAGCCACAGCAATGCCAGATCTGAGCCATGTCTGCAACCTACACTATAGCTTATGGCAATGCCATATCCCTAACCCACTGAGTGAAACCAAGGATCAAACCCAAGTCCTCATGGATACTAGTCAGGTTCATTACGGCTGAGCTACTATGGGAACACCCCAGGTCTTCTAAATCCTAGGACCTTAAAATGTTTTGTGCCATGACTGTCTTGGGCCATCTGGTGAAGCCTATGTGTTCCTTTCTTCTCAGAAAAATATTTTGACAAAGACAATCAATTATGTTGTATAGGAACCCCTAGTTTCAGAACATATTTGTATTCTATTCATAATATTGATGTATTTTGAAGCTGGGGCCAACAGAATGTCCTGATAAACTGGATCTGGCCTGAGAAAGGAAAGGCTGAAAAATGACTCCAAGCTTTTTGGGGAGAACAAATGGGAGGATGGAGTGTCCATGAAATTGACCTATCTGTACTCGATACTTAGAGAGATACAGGGGAAGAAACAGTGGCTTGTTGCCTTTGAGAATTTTTTCTCATATTTGGCATCCACTAAGTTGGTGATTGTTACTGGGCTTTCTTTTTTTTTAATTCTGCAGATGGAATTTTTTTTTTTTTTGGCATATGGAAGTTCCTTGGCTAGGGGTCGAATCAAAGCTGCAGCTGCCAACCTACACCACAGCCACAGCCACACTGGATCCAGATCCCTACCCACTGAGCAAGGCCAGGGATTGAACCCATATCCTCATGGATACTAATCAGATTCTTAATCCTCTGAGCCACGATGGGATCTCCCTGCAGATGGAATTTTTTGATGAGCCTTGATGAGAAAGGAAATGAGTAAAAGGTGGCCATTTAAAAGTTCATCCTTCAATGCAATGGAATTTATTTGTTCTATCAATGCTTTCCTTTATTGGTCATTGAGTTATTAAATCTTTTTCATGCTGTAACAATGCTAGTTCCTTACATGACTGCTACTCACGACCAGATATTCTCTATGAGGGTCTGTTCATGGACAGGCCTGGTTTGATGCTTGATAAAGTGTAAATAGTGCAAAAAAGCCACTGAAGGAAGTATCACAAGCACTCACTGTGAGCTCAGCAAATTCAACGTAACGTTGACATTGATAGTACACCTTTATTTAGAACACCTTATATTTGGTTTTATTTCTGCGTATATCTGATCATTGTTTCCTGTGTTATTCTTTGGAGTAGTTAATGAAACGTTCAAGGTCAACTTTCATCAAGGAACAAGAAACTGAGAAGTGTCAGCTGACAGCCTCTCCATTTATAGCCAGCTAGCACAAAGGCCAGTGAATGAATGGCCCTGCTCAGTACACAGTGATAGGATATTGAGTCAAGCATGTAATGGGGCTTCAATTCCTGAATCTAGTTGTCTTGGCTGGCTGGGAGAAGAGGAAATGGGGAGTTCACTGTGTTTGCCTTGAAATGGTCCTTTCTTTACTTTTGAAACTGCTGGACTTAAAGTCCAGATTGTTTTAGAAATCCCTGTTCTCTGTAACTATTTGGGGTCATCAGTAGTGAGTGAAAGGACCATGGAGGTAAGAGACAAAGTTTAAATGGAAAGGAGAGTGATGCCAATTTACACCATGCTGGGATTTTTTGAATATGTGTTGGCTTTCCTTCAGTTTGGGGCCTGGGGTTTCAAGTTTTGAAGTAGGCATATTTTTACAGTATTGCTCTACTTTTCCTGACAATATATATGTGAATCTCTTCTAGACTGATGTGTGCCAGAGAAGGTAAAGTCATTAAAAAGTGTGTGTTTGGCAAGGGGTATTGTGGACTTAGAAGTGGGAGAAAAGAGAAGGTCACTGGGATAGGGAAAAGGGAGGAGGAGACAGACGACAAGAAATAAAGGGGGAAAGCATCTGTTTCTTTTCCTTTGTGCAATTCTAAAACCATTGGAACCGGAATGAAGAAAACCACAGAAAACAATGTATTCCCTTTTTACCATGTACAATGTGTAATTCTCTCCTTCACTTAGGTATATATAATACCCACTCTAGGCAAAAGTATAAAGTAAATGAAATTAGTTCCAAAATCTTCCTATTTCCTGTTTCATTGGGTGTGGTGATGATACACACAATGGGACTCAGCTCAGGCGCCTTGAACATTTCCTCATGGATGGGCTCTGACCTCCACATGGATCCATTTCCACATGGATCTTCTCTGACCTCCCTCAAAATATACTTGTCCAGTGTCCCAGACTTTCACAGACCAAAATATGACTAGAATTAATTAAATCTTGTAAAAAAAACCCAAACCCTCTAAATCATATAATTAAGCCTTTTAACTAGATAATTATCTAAATAATAAGTAATAATTTCTAGATAATAGCTGAGCTCTTAACTCATTCTAGACAGGATTTTCACTTTAACAAGACACATACATGCCTTACCCAGGAGAACTAGCATGACCACTTCAGACAATTTAAGAGATTGGCAATAAGGATGTATTGTGATATGATAGTCCTTCCAGTTTTCTTTAAATCTGACCTTTAAGTGACAACCTGTTCAGGCCCAGGAAATTGTATAGGCAAACAGTAAGACTATACTTTTTCATCATACAGACTATAATGGGTTCTCCAGATTTTCCATCATTAAAATTACAAAATGATTGGGACATACCTTATATGAAGACAGTGTAAAGAATTTGAGATTATTTATGCCAGGAGTAATTTTGTTAATAACATTAAGAACTGTTTGTGAAGTTATTAATTTCTTAATTATTCCACCCCTTAGGATTAACATAAAAAGGCTCTAATTGTAGCAGAAGAAATTTTTAGAAATTTAGGACTCAAGGTTATTATTTAGGTTCTACCTTCTGAAATCTCGAATTTAAAGAATTTTCAACTTCTACCTCTGTAGATTTTCATGACCAGGTTAAATAACTCTCTCGGCTGGCTGGTTTGCTTAACCTGATAGCTTACTTAGGTTTCTTTCTATTACTAGGATTTGGAAGCTGTGGCATTTCCTAGCACTGTCCTCCCCTCATACAACTCAGGGGCAACAAAAATGGTGATTCTTTCTTGATTCTGAGTTCCCTCAAGGAATGTCAAGAATTTACTGAAATATCTGCCTAATTGCAGAGAATAAATTCTCATGCTGCTCTTTTGCAAATATTTCAAATTATTTGCCTAACAGTAAATTAGACCTGACATGTTAATTGGTTTAGGGAGCCATGCATGATGTTTGCTCATTTGTGACTAATTTCTAATACATTAGTATGTTTGGGGAAAAAAAAAAAAAGATCAAGTTGGAGAAAACTGGGCCTAGAATGCAATCATCCTGCAACTTCTGTTATCAGGGAGACCACAGACACTAAAATTAGTGTGAGAAGCACAAAGGTGGCTCATTCCAGACCTGGCTGATGATTCATATGACCTCAAACATATAATTTTACTTCCTCTTTCCTGGGGTTTTTCCTCCAGTAAAATACATCTAATAATACCACATACCAGCCTCATAAGGAAATTGACAGAATTAATGAGATAATAAAAATAGTGTGGAATGGTTGTTGAAAAGACCTCAGGGCCTTGTATTCATATTCTCTCCTGCTGTGTGAAAACATCTGACCCATCCAAACCCATTCTTTCAATGACTGTTGAGCTAAACATAATCTCTTAGGATGGAGAAACAGCCCCTACCTCCCACTCAGGTCCTTCTCTGCCTTCCTAACTTAGTGACTGAGTCATTTATCACAATGTTGAACCTAAATCTGCTTTTTGGTGGAAGATATATACCAATATCTGTGCCTTTTTCAGTGAACCTGGCAAAGATCAGCATGCTTGCAAAATGCCACAGATGTACTTTTCATTTGGAAATAGTACATCTTATAGTCATGTTTTTGTATTTTTTTTCCTTCAGTCTTCTTTTCCCTAGGATTAGTGTTTGGCAAATGTTAGAGTAGAGTTAGACACATCAAAAAGCAGAGTCTCACAATGAACACAATTTATTCTTCATTTGAGTCATACTATCAGTGATAAACAGAGACATTTGGTAGTTTTATAAGTTTTCTGTAGCCACTTGCATACTAAAAAAATATTTTTAGCATAGAACTACAAATAGTCTAGAACTTTTCATGTAGTTAAGGAAGTTCGTGGCATTTCAGAACTACTTTGAGAGGTTCACAAACTCAGGCTATGAAATACAAATGGATGGACCATAGGTAGATAAAGATATAGATATCAATATAAATTTAGGTAGTTATATAATGATTTTTATTGGTGGAACATCAAAGGTAAATAGTGTCTTATACTTATCAATAATTCCATTCTGTGGTCTAGCGAGGGAGCTAAGGAGATGGTATTTTCTTTGAATTTCTAATTTTGTCTGGAGAAATTGAGGCATAGACCCGACACACACACACACATACACATGCACAAAGGGCTAGAAATATGTGCGATGAAAGACATTAACTGCTTGTGCTGGTTGGATAGATGCATTGTGTAATCATTTTTAGGATGAGCAGTGAGAGATATTTAAAAATTCATCTTTAGTTGAATTGAATTGTTCTTGGTCATTGGTGTTCTATTTTGTATAGTCTAATTAATTCTTACTGCTTGAGTCTGCACCCTGGGGTGATTTTAAATAAGTAAATACATAAAGACTTTATTTGCACCAAGATGAGATGTTGACTCACTGAGTGGTCCTGTAGGTTAGCTTCCATTTATTCAATCTGGATTCATCCCTTCTCTGCTCTCTCTTTACCAACACCAGACAGACAGACACACATACATAGACATACGCACTGATTATTAAATACATCTTCTACTAAATTTGTGAGTGCACTTCTGCCAAAATTTTTATGATTTATGAAAGACTGAATTAATATGATTATTTTTAGAAAATTATAATTTCAAGTTACACAGATAAGCAACTACAGGAATATAGGTTTTTTTTTTCCCTGATTTTTTTTTTTTAGCATTTTGAGAAATATAGCCTTGAAAATCCTAATAGCGATTTGATTTTAGTGTACAGTTTTACAAATTCTACTTCCTACCAGAAATAGCTTGCAACAAAATAATGAAATTAGAGCCTTCCAAGTACCAAGTGTATTTGAATGCTATTCTATTTTATTCCAACTCAAGACATTTTAGACATATCAAATTATTACACTTTCCAGGAGGAAACTGAAGAGATGGAAAGATTGCTGCCTTCTAAAATTTGCGGCAGGGTTTGTTGAGCCTACAGCCGAGCATGGAGTGGATTATGAAGCCTTAAGGTAGGATAAACCATGTGGCAGATACCCAAAGACCTGCAGAAAGCTTGGATGGACAAAAGCCAAGTCAGCATGAGGGAGTCAAGTAAAGCTACATCAAAGTATTCACCAGCCAGGGGTGAGCATCCAACTGAGTGTGGTATCCAGTGAACAGTGGGTCATCACGCCAGAGACCAGATGATGCTCTTCATGCACTCCTGGGGACATGCATGACCCCAGAGTTCCCCTCTACATTGTCTCATGTCAGTAAGACACAGGCCACACATCATATCATGTTCACTTGGTATCTTGGGGAAAAAAAATCATGGAATGGAGGAGGATATCTGTGAAGTTGAGCTTTTTTGTTGTTCAAGAAAGACCAATATAGCCTGAGAGGACTACTTTGATTATTGAATCACACTAAGCTTAATTAAATATCTATTAAATGTCTTTTTTCCTGCTAAACAGAGGATATTATCCTGAAGGAAACCATAGAGACAATCAAGGCAACATATTTTCTCTGCATAGCTAACTTAGTGTACTAAATTTTATAATACTGCTACGTGTGATGGAGATTAAGGAGAAATTCTACTACTACTTAACAAGTCCCAATGAATACAATCTGTTTTTGTTAATATATTTTGGAAAACTACCCCTTCTTTGAGAGGGATGCTATTTCTGTGTATGGAGTGGTGGGAGGCTGCATACATTAGTTTTCCAATGGAAAAATTAAAAAAGAATTCTGCAGTCTTTCCAAACTGTTTGGTTCCTCTATCTCTACACCTGGGGGTTACCTGGAAAGCACGAAAATATACTCCAACCCTAATCAATTGAGTCACAGAGTCCCTCTGCAGTTCTACTGTTTAGCCAGGATTGAGAAGTATTGGTCAAGTTCAGCAGAGAGATGCTTGTGAGCCATAATTGCATCACTCTTCCATATTTGGGATAGTTTCAGTAACATTAGCACAGCCGGAATGGCTGCCAACTTTGTTCTGCACACTTAGGAAAGGTTGACTTTCAAAACGGTAAATGTTTTTTAATTCTTTAACATCTGCTTAAAGTTTAAAGTTTAAAGTTTTCCTTCCTATCTTAATGATTTGAGGCCTGACATAAAGGACTAGAGTTTTATGATGTTCTCACTTGTGTCTGCGAATTCCCACCTTCCACTCAGAAAGACAACTGCAGTTTAGGTAAATGAAGGAAACCTGGGGAAATGCTGGTCTCTTACCCATTGTTCTTTTATTTATTTATTTATTTTCATTTCTTGGGCCGCTCCCAAGGCTTATGGAGGTTCCCAGGCTAGGGATCGAATCGGATCTATGGCTGCTGGCCTACTCCAGAGCCACCGCAAGGCAGGATCCGAGCCGCGTCAGCAATCTACACCACAGCTCACGGCAATGCCGGATCCTTAAACTGAGCGAGGCCAGGGATTGAACCCGCAACCTCATGGTTCCTAGTCCGATTTGTTAACCACTGAGCCACGACGGGAACTCCTACCCATTGTTCTTTTAATCAATAGAGACAACATCCTCTTTGGTCTAACAGATAAAAAAGACCTGGTGATTTAAGTATTAATTCTGTGTATCTGGTAACTGGCACTTCTTTTCTTTTCTTTTTCTTTTTTGGCCACACCATGGCATATGAGTTCCTCCGCCAGGGATCAGATCCCAGCCACATTTGCCACAGTTGTGGCAACACCTGATAGATCCTCTAACCCACTGCACTGGACTGGGATCAAACCTGTGTCCTGGTGCTGCAGAGATGCCTCAGGTCCCATTGCCCCACAGTGGGAACTCCTGGTGGTTATTTTTATAAGGTGAGCCATTTATAAAATCATGAATCCAGTATTTAGACAGCCAGGGGATCAATTTGAATCCTTATCCAAGACTTTCTTTCTGAGCAGAAAGATTTATATGGATGCTGAAGCTACATTCCACTCAAAGAATTTTTCCTTTAAAACCAAGGGCACTTTGGCTTATTAATTGGATTTAACATTATGTTACCAGTACTAAGTACCTTTTTTGGATGTAAACTTTGAACTTTTTCTTAAAGTATTGGTTTTGTAATGGAGATTTAACCACTGATGGAACTCAGCAAGTTTGGATTTGCTTAACTTTGACACAGTCATAAGAACATGCTGGCAACCCCCTTGTGCATTCAAATAGCCTTGCCTGAAAAGCTGAACCAACAAATCTTTAACAGTTACAAGAGTAATGTGTATTGAGAGGCAGTTACTGGATAAAAATTGGATTCAAGATGATTTTCAATCGAGCTGATTCAAACAAAACCAGAGAAGTGTCATAAAAATATAATTTCACACACAAGTAGCACATTCAGAGGCTGATGTTGCAATATTAATGGACATTCTCCCCCTTCCTATTTCCCATCAAAATTCTTAGCCGTAGAAACTAAAATGAGAGATTGCTATTGTATTTTAAAGCTTGCATGAGAATTTTAAGAGTAGCAGCTTAGAAAAGACAACAGCTTCATATAGTCAAAATATTAAACCTTTTCTCCTGTCATTGGACTTCAGAATTATAAATTATGAAGAGTCTAGGAAATGTAGTGAAATATGTATGAAAAACTTTGAAGAAAAATTTTTAGAAACAGTCTTAATATCAGAGAAATACCTCAGAGTTGTATATATTTAGAAAAAAAACCCAACCCTATAAACTTTTCCATATATATTGGATTTATTATATTTCTCCAAAGCAATTTGAAAGGCACTGAATTATGTTCCCTTTCAGCTTCCAAAAAAATAAAAACACCATAAGTAATAAAAGCAGAAAAGTTGACTCTGAAATTCATTTTCGTATAGATTTATAAGAAAACTGCTTTGATGTCTTTTCCATTCCCTTGCCAGCTTAAAAAAAAAGAAAGAAAGAAAAGGGAATGTCTATTAAATTTAACATAAAAAAAATCCACTCTTCAAACCTCATTTATCTTTGATGAGCCCTGGGCAGAGTGCCATAATAACACTATGCACATTATAAGAATTCTATAATCATTCAGAGTCTCTTCCCTTTCTCTTATAATCAGCTGAGTGTTGTTACTGGCCCTCCCGCTAACAAAGTTAGCAAGGCTGGGCTGACACTTTCCGCAGTGCAGGCTGCCATACACAAAAGGGATCTGAAAGTGGATTTCGACATGTCTCAGTGAGGAAATCCTCATTTCGCTCTCAACACATATGCATTTAGGAAGCTTTCATTGGTGTGTTAGGAACTAACATCTTAATTAAGTGGGACTTCTCAGGGGTGCAGGTGGTCCTACGGGGGTTAGGCAGAATCTGCCAAGGACCCTGGCAATTGGTGGGGAAATAGATGTCTTGGCCCTTTCTGAAAGCTCAGTGTGTGTGAACTGCTCAGACCTCACGGATGTAAGTCCTGGCTGAATCCTGGCTCTCATTGTTTCCTCCAGGCATCATGAAAGCACAAACAGGGAGAGATCAAGTTAATATTTGGACTGTATTTATGTTTCAAACCAAGTAGAAAACCCACGATGAATGGATCTGGAACATCCTAACTTTCTCTCTATTTCTCTTTCTAGCTATGAGAATGAGAATATTTTGGTACATTGAAAATTCAGAGAACTAATCAAAATAATTGAAAAATGTAAAAAGAAAAATGAGGTAATCCATTTTTCTAGGAGCAAAATGTCAGATCTGTCTGATGAAACTATGTTTGTCTGAGTCTGAAACCTAATTTTATATTTACTGTGTTTACTGGAGGAAGTTCAGGTTAAGACAATATATGTTATTTTTGCTGTTTACCCTTAAAAAATTACATACTTGTAAATCTGGTTTATAGACTTGCTGATGATACTAGGAAAAACAAAACAAAACAACAAAAACTTGGGTAGAGGAGAATTGCAATAAATGAGTGCTCTTGGCAAAGGTAGATGATCTCTTAGGATAGGCTGTTCGTTTCCTTGGTTCAAGTCCTGGTCAGTTAATCTTAGACAAAAGTTTCATAACTGCCTCCAGTCATTTATTCTTTCAAAATATATACAGCTGCCAGAAGCTGCTTCCTGAATACAAATCAGATGCTATCCATGACTGTTTATGCCAGTTCATAATCATATAATGCTTACAGTACTTAGTACTTTGATTCATTTTCAATTACTGAGGACAGCGTGATGTAGTAGAGCTAGCTGAAATTAATCCAGTGTGTTTTAGTTGTCTTTTGTTTTTGTAATTTTTTTTCCTGAAGCTTAGAATTCCACTAGCTTTCGATCCTCTCTTTATACCATTTTTATTAGCAATATTGTGAGGTTCTTTGCAGCTTTGCTTTGAAGAGTTTTGCTGAGTTTTTTACTCTTTAATGTGCAGATGCTAAAGAGAGGTTTAAAACAGTGAAGTGACTTGACCAAGGACACATAGTAGATTTTACTTATTGCTCATCGTAGAACTACACTTCTTTTCAGTTAGAGCTATTTGGTTTTCAAGTTTAATTTCTTTAATTCAAAGAAACACCTCTCACTGATAGTTCCCTGATGACTGATAAAACCACAATTGAAGATTGCTGCAATCATTCACACACATCTATTGTAAAAGTGCCAAACTGTGATATCAGGAGCATCTAATTTGTTACATTTCTTGTACACAGGCTTGCCCTCTGAACAAGGCTCCAGGGCACTACTCCTGTTCTACATTTCCTTGTAAAACTGCCTCTGAGGAATCTGATACATGACTTTTCAGGCATTCTTCCAGTAAACCCAGACTAGACCGCCCAACCTCACCCTACTTTATTTCTTGCCTTGGATGGAAACATTAGCATGCGAGTTGCATTACAAGTTGAGAGAGTTGTGAAAACTTTGACAATTTCCTAAATTGAAGCCAAGATGATCTAATTATTTTCTTTGACATGTGTGTTGTGACTTATGCTATCTGGAATCATCATTATAGTTAGCACTTACTTATGAAAGTGGAGTGATTTGGGGATTCTTTCTTAGCACATTTCCCAATTCTAGGTCTTTATAGTTAGTGAGTTTTTAAAAGATAAGTTTAATCAATGTAAAATAGTCTAGCATGAGAGAAACTGTGTAGTTCAGTGAAAGGATTCCTGGGTCCAAAATATGTTGGCTCAAGTGTAGGATCTGCCCCTTAATAGACCTAATTTAGACCATGTTGTCTATGTTCCTAATTTTTTGTTTCTCTGATTTTTGAATGGGAATTATAATCCTTGTCCACTATTATGGGGACTTTGTTAAAACAAAATAATACATGCAATTTTTAAAAAATTGGAAAGTGGTCATCAAACAGATCTCATATTCTGTGTAAATCCATCTCTTAAACCAAAACACTAGAAAACAGACTATCGAAAATAGACAATCATATAAATGAGACAAGGCCATGATTAGATATAAGAAAATAATTATTTGGATAGGAACAAATTAACAGAAGTTAAAATCATGATAAAGTTTACATAAAAATAGTCTTCTTGGTTTACAACATCCAGTGAAGTTATAAGGCTGATATAGAAAAATAGAGTTCATATAATTTTATGCTTCATTAATAATAGTATAGTGATAAAGCAATAATCTCAATGGATTCTCCAATGGTCTGAGCATAGCTAATATATTGAATTCTGTTCTTGGCACCATGATTTTTAAGACAGTCATTTTCAGATTTCCACATGCCCAGAGGGAACACCCACATGGTAAAGTTCTATAAAAATGGAACTTTCATGAAGAATGGCTAAAGAAACTAGAGCATAGATGGCTCAGAAAAGAAAAGATTGGGGGACAGAGTACAGCTGTGTTCAAACACTGATGAGCTCTCAGGCAGAAAATGCTTTAGACCTAATCTCAGGGTTTTCTTGAGACCAAACTATAATAACAGTTTCCTGGAAATATTAGGGCACCCCAACTACTATCTTTTACCACTCCTTTGACTATTAGGCTACAGTAACTTCATCTGTAGACAGAGTAGGTGTCCCCTCCCCACCCCCACCTGTCTATATAAAATTTGTTACCTTGTTGAGGATGAAAACTTTCTTAGAAATCATTGACCTCAGCAGAACCATGCTTTCCTTACTTAAAATTCTTTATTATATTTTATTTGTACAATTGCATCCATATAAAAGAATATTTGAAATTGATCATATGGGAATGAAGTTAAAGGTAATGAGAAGGGAGGCTTTCGGTGTGTTAACCTGGATGATAATTACAAGGATGTGATCACTTTTTGATGAGTTACTGAGCCTCATACTTATGATTTATATGCTTTCTATGTGTTCATTATAATTCAAAAATAAAGTTTAGTTTAAGAAGGATATAAGGAATATATACTTAAGATATAAAACGTTCAACAAAACTAAGGATTTCTTAAGCTCATATAAGCACTAGGAAGCTGTTATCCAAATAAAGAACTTAAAATGATCAGTAATATTGAATTTATTTGTCTATGTGATCCCACTTTATTCATTTCTATATCCTCTTCTCAGAGATAACTGCAAGTATTTATTTGCATTTTTATTGATTTTCTCTTTCTTTAAAAAAATAGTTTTGGAGTTCCCGTCCTGGTGCAGTGGTTAACGAATCCGACTAGGAACCATGAGGTTGTGGGTTCGATCCCTGGCCTTGCTCAGTGGGTTAGTGGTGTAGGTCGCAGGCGAGGCTCAGATCCTGTGTTGCTGTGGTTCTGGCGTAGTCTGGCGGCCATAGCTCTGATTAGACCCCTAGCCTGGGAACCTCCATATACTGCGAGAAGCAGCCCTAGAAAAGGCAAAAAGACAAAATAAAATAAATAAAATAAAATAATAAAATATTAAAAAAAATAAAATTAAAAAAATAGTTTTTATACCAAGTGTTTGTAATCCTAAACAAAACTTGTTTTCTTTTGCTGTCTTTCGAGCTTTATCAAATGTGCTTGCATACTATGTGTGCTCTTAAGTGATTTGTGTTTTCCGTATTGTTACATGGATTTTTCTTTCCATTGATTTATTGGGATAAACCATCATTGGATAAATGCATTACAAATATCTTCTGGTTTGTGGCTTCCTTGTTTCCCCTTTTAAATGATGTTGTCTGATGAATGGTGGTTTTAAAATTTTAAGTGCATCAGTTACCCCATAATAAACCGGTCTATTGATTTGAAAAAAGTTTATTACTTTTCCTTAAAATTAATGCATTTTGCATATTATTGAGGAAGTCATTTCTTATTTTAAGGTCATACAGATATTCTTCTGTATTATATTCTAAGTTTTAAAGAGTTGTCTTTTTCACATATAAGTCAGTCTATCTGGAATTGAAGTTAGAAGTATCCATTTTCATATGGACAATTATTATGTGAGCACCACTTGTTGAATGCTCTCTCACTTAACCATTCATTTGCAATAGAACTTGTGTCATAAAGCATTCATGAGAAACACAGGCATGTTTCTAGAATTTCTATTAAATATTTGTCTTTCTGTATACCAATATCACATGGTACTATGTTATCATAAATCCATTATGCCATGATAATTTATAGAGCAAGATCCTTTACTTTTTTCTTCTTCCTCAGAATTGGCTTGGCTCTAATTGACCTTTTTCATTTCTATACACATTTTAGTATTAAATTATCAAGTTTCTCATAAGACCCATCCATGCCTGTGACTTTAATCACATTAAATATTTAGCTCAGTGTGGATAGGTTTGATGTCTTAATAGTGTTGAGTCATCTTAACCATGAAGGGCATGTGACTCTATTTCACTTAGGACTCTTTAATGTTATTCTTTAGAGTTTTATGGTTTTCTCCACACAGGTCTTTTACCTTTTTGTATTTTATAGAATTATTCCTAAGTATTTTTGTGGTATAGATAGGAAATTGATATTTCTATATTGGCATTTTCTAGCTACTTCTAAAACTCTTATTAATTTTAATAATTTATAAGTGAATTAGTTTGGGTTTTTTATGTAGAAAATCATATATTTATGAGTAAAGACCATTTTTTTTCCCTTTTCTTTTCAATCTTTGTGACTTTTTTCCTCTCTTTACTCTGTGCCAGGATCTGCAGTAAAACTTCAAATAGCAATGGTTATAGAGGGCAGCCTTATCTTGTTACTGATTTTAATTTAAATACTTATAGGATCTTCTTCTACCAACAATGTTTCATAAGACACCATCACTCCTTAGAAATCACTCAAAATTAGCAACAAATTTTTTTAAATGAAAAAGACTCATAATTTCTATCTGTATTAAAACTGGGGAATAGAAATAATTCACAGACACAAAAATACTTAATAAAAGCTTCCAAAAGTAGCTCAGCAAACAGGAATAAAATCATGCTGAATTAAAGAAAGAGTTTTGTGAGAAAAAAGCATTCTAGAAGACATGAAGCAGGCATCCAAATGATGCAGAACTGCAGTATCTGAAAAAAAAAAAAAGGAAAAGAAAATAAGTCCCAGATACAATTAAAAACAAACAAACATAAAACAATGGTACAGAAAATAAGTTCCAGATACAATTCGAAAACTTTATGTTTAAAAAACAAAACAAAAATGTGTATCTACACATCGTAAGGACACACTTTAGCAAAAAACAAAACAAAACAAAATGAACCCACAAAAAACAAAAAAGAAAGAAACTGACCCAGAAAATTCAACATTGGGACCAAACTTAGTAAATTTCTTGAATTTTAAAGATAAAGACTCTTTGGACAGGTATATAAAAAGAATAAGGCACCTTTAGGGGGAAAGAATCAAGCAGGCCGTGGATTTCTCCACAGAAACAGACAGAGGGGAAGAGCTACAAAATACTCAAGGGAAGAAACTGAACCAAGGATTATTTTAAAAAAAATTTATTTAATCAAGATGTTCTTCAAGCATAAATACCTCAGATAATGTAAAACATGTAATAAACCTTGATCTTTTCTTGAGAAAATTACTGGAAAAATTAATTTAAACCAGTAAATGAGCTGGGGAAATTGTGGCAAAACAATCTCTTGAGCATTGAACATAGGTAGCTTCAATACCAAGACTCAAAGAAATGTGGGGCATATGGTGACAGAACAGAAGGTGAAAGTTGCATGCCTATAAATGTAGAAATGAGACAATTAAACAAATTTGGAAGGAATGAGAAAATAACATGAGAGATAAGTCCATTGATTAAAAGATACTCTATTAGCTAGGAGTCAAAGGAATCCTTCACAGCTGAAAAACCACTAATATAATTATATATGTATTTAAATATAAATATTGGTAAAGTTAATATTATTGACAAAAACAGAAAATAAAGAGGATTTAAAACTGAATACTATTTTATCCATATTTAATATCCATATTGATAATTACTGTCAAAACAAATGGAGTAAATAGGGATGTTAAAGTCATAATTTCAAGATAATGACTAGAACAAAAAGGATAATCTTTTAAAACTATTAGAAGAACTACACATAAAAAGGCGAAGTGAAGAGAGAGTTCCTGCTGTGGCTCAGCATGTTAAGAACCCATCTAGTATCCATGAAGATGTGGGTTCAATCCCTGGCCTTGATCAGGGAGTTAAGGATCAGACATTGCTGCAGCTCAGATATGGCATTACTGTGGCTATGGTGTAGGCCAGCAGCTGCATCTTGGATTAGACCCCTGGCCTGGGAACTTCCAATTGCCATGAAATATTTTTCATATCAATAAATTTTTCATATCAATAAAATTGACTCATTTTCAGAAAGAAAACTGCTTTGACTACTTTATGTGTATATATATATATGTATTCTTCACATATGATAAATAACTACGACAAAGTAATTCAGAAAGATTGAAAATAAAAGAATGGCAAATTATATAAGCAAAGGCAAAAAAAGAAAGCTAGAGTCATAATCTATAAATCAAGGCAGAATTCTGGCCAAAAAAAATTAACTGAGACAAAGAATAGTCTTTAATGTTAAAAAGAGCCATTTACAATAAAAACATAGTACTCTTGAATATTTACAAGCCAAATGCCACATATCTATGAGCCAACATCAAAAAACAAAACCTGCAAGATATATAGACACATATTAGAAGAGTTTAACTCACCTCTAGCCCATGATAGTGGTTAAAACAAATTAAATATATAAAAAATAGTAATTTTGTAGGAAAGTATAATTTACAAAAAAATAAGCAGTAAAGAAGTAGATAATTGGATTAATTTTCAGGGAAGAAATGGAGAGAGTTGTCACTTTACAACTGGCTTTACTTTCTACCAAATCTTTGAAAAATAGATTACCAATGTTATTTCAGCTGCTCCAAAGAATACAATATGTCACCAACTGCATTTTGAAAGTCAATTAAGATATCATTTAGTTCACCAAATTACATGTATCTGTTGGACGTCAGGTGATCAAAGGCCTTGAAGACTAAATTACGACAAAGAGCATGAGAGTTGACATAATCCAAAATGTGCAATGAAGGTATACTGCTGACACTTCCTGTTAAAAGAAAATTGCTCTCATGGCTCTTTATAATTGGTATAGGGGAAAATAGCACAGTTAATTTCTGAATTGATTTGCTTCACACCTAGACCATATCTGAAGATCCCCCATATGGAACAGCAGCTGCAATTAGAATTAGTGATAATTAAATTTATCATAATCTACAGTTATTCTCCAATACCCATCTGCCTTTTGTATAGAAGAACATTAGGGGTTTGTAGGTATCATCATTGCTACATTTAAAAAAATTTAATGATAATAATTTTGGTAATTTCCATAAGAATGCGATTTACTTTTGGTTTATTATTCTGGTGAGGTCAGAGAGTCAATGAGGAAATCCTACTAGTCTATTTCAGTTACATGTTCTGGAAC
Source organism: Phacochoerus africanus (assembly GCF_016906955.1). NCBI lineage: Eukaryota > Metazoa > Chordata > Mammalia > Artiodactyla > Suidae > Phacochoerus > Phacochoerus africanus. Next base: position 74,215,595 of record NC_062552.1, read on the forward strand.
TCAGAAAGTAAGCATGGACATTTGAGCATATTATAAGGCAAATCTAGATCAAAATTCTGTATACAATCTAACAGCGTAAGTTTCTGCTTTGACTAATGGTAGAGCAGTGAATTTAAGATTCCTAGAGTTTTTCTGGATATATATATATATATATACATATATATATATATATTAATCAATGAATCCATTTTTATTTCACTCCTAAGGACACTATAGTTATTTAATTACTATCAAATATCCTTGTCAAAATGGGGATCCCTATCTGATTGTCATTCTTTCTCTCTGCCTGTTACATTAAGTATACTCTTCTTTTCATAGGCATTTGGCCTCTGCCACTTTAGATCCTGTGCTTCCCATTGAAATTAGAGAACTTAGGTCAATGAGCTCTCTCTCACCATTATCATGCCTAGTCATCAGAGGACAGACACCACAGAGTTTTTCAATCATGTTGGTTCTCCCTTCACTAATGCATCTTCCAATGCCCAAGAAAATGAATGCCTAATGCGACCTTTTGAAAAACAATAGGAAATGGAGATCATATAGTAAAGTAAATCCACTCTAATGTTTCTATCTGCCTAAGTCTCTGAATTTCTTTCTCTACATAGGAAAACTCTGTCAAGTATTGCATATAGGTTGCCACTAGGTCCTGGTTTAGTCAACTCACAAAGCCAACTATCAGAGTGATTTCTACTTGCTCAAACTAAGACATTCATTTCATGTCGCATTAAATTCCATGGATAAAGTGCACCCAGAGTGAAGAATTTGACTCAATGCAATATTATATCCCACAGACTAAATTCCTATCCTTATTCTCCAGGTGTGTGCCAATATAAATTAGAGAAATCTTGCATGTACTTTGGTGTTTAATATAGCTTTCCCTGGGTCTAATTTTGCACTTGCTCTCATTGAGGAATGTGTAAACCTATTCTAGTTATGTGTTATGGAAGCAATGATGGGTGGAGAGGTTTTCTTAAGGAGAATATTTATCCTCTTTCAAGGCAACTGCCTTGGGTAAGGTTATTGTAAGAGCTTCAAGCAAGAGTAGGTAAGTCTCTTTAGTCAAGAAGGGAGGAGTTTCTCTTATTTGGCCAAGATTAGTCTACCCAAAGGTTTCCATTTTAAATCTCAAGGTCCCTACTCTTTCCCCATCAATGCTTTTACTTTCCAACAACACATTTCACAAGGGTCTAAGTTTAACTTATGTTGAAACATAGCATCTTATATAACTAAATTTTAATCTGATTTTCAGCCATACCTCCCTGTCCTAAAATAAGTGAAAACATCATTCTTTAGAGATACTGCGAACAATTTTTGACCATGCATTGTGCAGGGAATTTAAAGATTTAAATTTGTGATTTTATTTCTATAAACTCTCTAGAAGCAGACATTTCACCCCACAGTACTTAAAAATCACCATTGCTACCATAGCAATTCAATGCAGCCTCTAACTGTTCTCCCAAATTATTGCCTTCTGTAGCCAGTTTATCTCAAGTAATCTCAGTTGATAATTTAAGAAATCATGATTCCAGTGCATACCATATTTATTAGTATATAATTTTCTGTAGGTTTTTCATCCTTGCATTTAAGCTCACAAAACTCAGCCACTCACTCAAAGAGTCTGATCTTGGTGAACTGTTTGTTGGCTTACTGTTATTGGTAACAAGTACTAGATAACTTAGGGTACAGTCAGTAAAAGAGAAATGATGCTTTATTTTTCAAACAGAGGTGTTTTCATATAGGTAACCAGTTACAAATGTGTTGAAGAGATGAGAGAACAAAAAGGGGAAGGCAATGCAATCCAGCGTTGAATATAGGATGCAGCCAATATCCTTAGTCTGGGGTAACAAAGGAAAAGACTTGGACAAGTCAAAGGCTCAGGACCTATAACAGACTGTGAATTGTAAAGTGAATTAAGGATATGACTAAATCATAATGTACAAGCATGCTCTTTGTGTGATAAAGCTGTAGAGAAATGCAGACATGACTGTTATAAAACCACTTGGAGGTCACTGTGGTGGATGAAGGAAGTGTGACTGAGATAGGCATGTGGAGGGACCAGTGGAAGACTGTTTTTACATGGGTAGTGAGTATAGGGTGGCAACCCATAAAATGTTTTATGTCATATACTGGTTTTCTGTTATCTGTGTTTCATTTAACAAATAAAAGCAGTCTCAAAAATTAAAAAAAAAGGAAGTCAGGAACACCCCTCTGCTGTGTGACTTGGGGTACAGCAAGGACTTGGCATACGAGGAGGGACTCTCCAGTCAGTACGGAACCATGAAGCAAGAGTTAATAAGCAAGTACTGGAGCCAAGGGGGTTCTGGGCAGACAAGTTTCTAAGGCTGCTAAAAGGGGTGATAGACTGGAACGAGGACTGAGGAACAGCCTCTGCCATATGGGTGCTGGATCTATTAAAAGGTGCTCTTGAAAGGAAGATGTGAAAGAGAAAAGCATCATTTTCCCCCCTTCTCATTTTTGAGTATCCATCAGCAACCTACAGTGGCAGAAGTAAATCAATAAGACAGGTTGTTTCCTGCTAACACAATAGAACAGAGAAGGGTGGCAAAGGAGGCAAAAGATATTAACATAGATAACTTTGTCTCACTTTTCTTAGCTTTCCCAGTATCAGGGTAAATTCTGTTCTCCTGGAATTTGGAAACTTAGGCACCTACTTCTCTTTACAGTACGTTTGATTCTTACTTCAAAGTGCCACTCTGACTTTTAATCCATTTTTGCTACTATTGTTATCTTAGTCTAAGACCCTTCCATCTAATACTTGCCTTGTTTTAACCTTCCAAATGGAAATATACTACAAAGGTCCATAAATTTTTATCTTCAAATTCTTAGAATTTTTTAATGTACACTGGACTCTATGCTAAAGAATTATTGATACATTAATCAGGATATGTAGCTATGAATTTACCCTTTATGGTTTGTTTTATTGTGAAAAGGAAATAAAACATGTAGGAGTACAGAAAGGCAAATAAAAACTCTGCATAAAACAAAGAGCTGTGTCACTGTCAATTCTAAAGCCATAGAGTGCAGAAGGTAGATTTACTACATCAGTGAAACCTATTAGGTCAAGGAGTATATAGCTACTGTATATTATGTTTGCAGTCCTTTAAATTTACTTTGCACAGCCAATCCCTGTTCTATATCCCTTAGACATCATTCACAGTGGGCTGTCTTCAGAAACAACACACACACACATCTCCACAAATCATGCTGTTCCAGTTATCTTTTCCCTCTTTTCCTTCTAAGCTACTCAATACTCAGGTGTTCTCACATTTGGGAAGCTTTATCATGTCACTTAGAACATTTCCAGAGTATTTGGTTCACACTATTTGAATATTTCTTATCACATGATGTTTTTAACACGTTAGCACAAAAGTGACATAATAAGCAAGGTGGATTTTTCCATGGTATGGTTTTCCAAGTGAACCTAACCAAACAGGAGTGTCAACATTGTGTTCAATCTCTGGTGCTTTCTATCTCCTCCATTAAATTTTGAGCTCTACTTTGAAGGCAAGAAATAAATGTCATTTTTATTTCTATTTCTAGCATCTATTTCAATGCTGGGTGCATAGAGGGTTTCAATAAATGCCTAATGTAATTATATATCAATGGAAGAATGCCAAAGTCATATATTATAATGCTTTTGGATGGTGTGTGTATTTCTGATTTTCCTACCTGTTCTGGTCTGACAAGTACCAATTTTCTCACCTTTAAATACATCTTTAAATACATTATTTTAAAAAGTTAATATTCCTTCTTGAAATTACTTAACCATTTCTTGCAGACATTTGAAAACCTGAAGAAGCACATATTATTCCAATTTTTATGGACGTGGATTAGTTTTACCTAATTTCTGTCTGTTAGAGTCAACCCAGTATTAATCTTATACCCATCATATGGACAATTTATGCGGGAAATATTGCAAGGCCTTCTTTAGAAAACTGACCTTTCAAGGGGGGGGACTTACATAGTTGCTCACTCTCTCTCAAATCATATTCTTGGTTGGATTATGGTACCATTTTGGATGGCAGTGATAATACCTTATATTTAATTTTTTGAGCAGAGGCTTTGAGATGACTCTAGGCCTAGAAAGCATAGTCAAGAACTATACAAGGTTTTTCAAACAGTAGCTACAATCATGAGAGGGCAATTTTTGTCCCAGAATGGTGGGAACATGAAGCGTAATTATGCCTATACACATGGATATCAGTTGTCATTTGTGGTAGCATCTTAAGAGTATCAACAGCTATTTAAGCTCCACTTTGGTTAAGCTATTTCATTATCTTTGATTTCTGAGTATTTCTGTTCTTAAAATCAGAAAGTCCCCATAGAGAAAAATGCTAATAAAAGAGGAATGTGCTCTATACTTAAACAGAGATAAGGGTTAGGATATTTCATCTTCAGAAGCTGGTATGTCATCATAGTGAACAAATGGACTTTCTGTCTGGGCAAAGGCCTGTTTGCCCTTCTGGCTGATTCCACCCTGCCCACTAATGGATGCTATGCTAATAGTGTCCAATTTTCTTTTTCTTAAACTCATTTCTTTTCTCTGCATCTTGACACCATATCAGTTTGAGGCAAGCTGTGGCAGGCACATTGCCTAAAAGGATACCCATGTTGGGAATCAGCAGCTGAAGGCGCAGTGCCAGAATTAGCCATTAGCAGTAGGGGGAAAAAACATTCTCGTTGTAGTCTTGTTTGCTGGAAGGCTACCCACTGGCATTTGAAATAGTTCTCTCCTGTCAATCAAACAAATTGTTTTGCAGATCTACTAGGTGTTTAGAGGATACACGAATAGAATTTTCAGATCTTTAGGAGCTTTTTCAGGAGGCGATCTGTGTTTTGCGGTGAAATATGATTATTTTGAAAAAAAGGATGGTTCTCCCTTCAACAGTGATAGTAATGTACCCATTGTGCCTAGAGATTACAGGAAATACTAGTTTTCAGAGGGCTTATTAAAATTGCCACATTTTCGGGGGGTGTTAATGAAAATTTGCATATAAGAATATTTGTACACCTATAAATGTAATAAAATTCATTAATTAAAAAAAAAGAATATCTTGGCGTTCCTGACATGGCTCAGTGGTAATGACACAACTAGTATCCATGAGGATATAGGTTCGATCCCTGGCTCTGCTCACTGGGTTAAAGATCTTTAGTTTAGTCTCCCAAGATATCTAGGAAGCCTGAGTTATCAAAATAAAAGATAATGATATCAGGAAAAGCTATGATAACTTTCTTCTTTTATTTTATTTTTTTTGTCTCTTGCTATTTCTTTGGGCCGCTGCTGCGGCATATGGAGGTTCCCAGGCTAGGGGTCGAATCGGAGCTGTAGCTGCCAGCCTACGCCAGAACCACAGCAACGCGGGATCCGAGCCGCGTCTGCGACCTACACCACAGCTCATGGCAACGCTGGATCGTTAACCCACTGAGCAAGGACAGGGACCGAACCTGCAACCTCATGGTTCCTAGTCGGATTTGTTAACCACTGCGCCACGACGGGAACTCCATCTTCTTTGATCTTTAAATCACCTTTGCCCCTGACTCCATAGTTCACATTTGTCTCACCTGTTTTCTCTTACCTGCTTTCATTGGCAAAAGAGATGCCAGTCTATAGAAATGGCTGGGAATTGTGCTTATGAAGAGTTAGAGATGTACCTTAATGTATTAAAATTAAATAATATAAAAAAGAAAAATGGTAAGCCCTACAGTGAATAGTCACCTTTGTAATGCAAATATTCCTCCTCTACTACTATTTCAACTAGAAGTGTTCAACTTTTATCTCTTTTATTTCTTTACACTTCCACATAGAAGCTCCTCTCTATGTTTTATTTATTTCTACTTCTGATTAAGATTTCATCTGAAGAAAAAGTTGCATTACTAAAAAATTATTTTTTCAAAACACTGAACTATACACATTATATGAGACAGAAGTAGGTAAAATATCATTCTTCAAAAATCTTTGAATTAAGGATGCCCATCTGAATTGTTTATCACAATGGGAATTATCCTGTGAAAGTCATAGGGTCATTTGAAGGATTCATCACCCTTGTAATACCTTATGGAATTTCCTAAATTTTGTTGGGCACATGTCCTCTTATTAGTATTTACTAAACTCTCTGGGCCATAGAGACCCAAATAGTTACTATCTATATACAACAAGTATATTTTTATAATGCTTATGAGTTTTTTGTGTGTTTTATTTTGTTTGTAATAGAGGTAGGGTATGATAGTCATGGAACATTTGAGAACATAGTTTTGTGATTTTGTATTGTGTCAACATACCTAAGATGGAACTAAATTTCCCAGAATTTCCTTCTGTGTGTCATTAAGTTTGGGGCTGTCTGCAAGATAAATTTGCGCGAGATCTGGAACATGGATATGAAATAGTAGTCATTATACTCTAAAGCATGGTTGGCAAGCCATGGCCCATGCTCCAGATCCAACACCTGCCTGTTTTTATCAATAAAGTTATATTGTAATATAGCCACACGTCTTTATATATTGTCTTCTGCTATTTTCATGCTATAGTGATAGAGTTGGGTGATCACCACAGAAACCAGATGACTTGCAAAGCCTAAAATGTTTGGTTTTATGGCCTAGAGATTCTGTACCTATTACTATGTATTTATATAAAGAAAAAATTTGCTGAACTCTGCTCTCTAAGTGCTGTGGCACCTTGCTCAGGCTGGTTTCCCTTGTCATTGTAGAACAGTTGGATTTCTCTATTCAGCTTCTGAGTCCCCATCCAGGCCTGTGTATAGTTCTGTCTATAGGCCATCTATACCATTGCAATTAGGTATGGTGAGAAATACATAGGGTTTGCAGTTTGTCTTTGTGGATTCTAGCTGTCTTCATATGTTCATTTTTTTAATTTTTAAAAATTTTAATTTTTTTTTTCATTTTTTAAAAAGTTTTATTGAAGTACAGTTGATTTACAAGGTTGTGATAATTTCTGCTGTACAGCAATGTGATTCAGTTGTATACATATACACATCCTTTCTCTTTCAGGTTCTTTTCCCACATAGATTATCACAGAATACTGGGTAGAGTTCTCTGTGCTATACAGCAGGTCTCATTGTCCAATCATTCCATATACCTCAGTGTGCATATGTCAATTCCAAATCCCTAGTCCCCAGCACTTGTCCCCTTTGGTAACCATAAGTTTTTCAAACTCTGTGAGTTTGTTTATCTTCTGCAGATAAGTTCATTTTTATCCTTTAGATTCTACATATAAGTGATATCACATAATATTTGTCTTTAACTGTCAAACTTCACTTAGTATGATAATTTCTAGGTCTATCCATGTTGCTGAAAATGGCTTTATTTCATTCTTTTTTATGGTTGAGTAATATTCCACTGTACATACATCCACATCTTCTTTATCCATTCCTCTTTTCATGAACATTTAGGTTGCTTTCATGTCTTGACTATTGTAAATAATGCTGCAATGAACAGTGGGTGCATGTATGTTTTTTAATTACGGTATTCTCTGGATAGAGGCCCAGGAGTGTGATTGCTGGATCTATTTCTAGTTTTTTGAGGAACCTCCATACTGTTTTCCATAGTAGTAGCACCAATTTACATTCCCACTAGCAATGTAAGAGCATTCACTTTTCTCCCTACCCTCTCTAGCATTTATTGATTATAGACTTTTTAATGATGGCCATTCTGGCTGGTGTAAGGTGGTATCTCTTAGTGGTTTTGATTTGCACTTCTCTAGTACTTAGTGATGTTGAGCATCTTTTCATGTATTTTTTGGCTATCTGTATGTCTTGTCTTCATATGTTCTAACTTGTCCTAGAGTTACCATGCTATGTGTCCAGTTTTCTTCCAGACTGCCTTCCTGGACTTTGGTCCCAACTCCTTAGATGCCAAGGCAGTGAACTATCTTAGGCATTATTTCCCAGCTTCCTTTTGAGGTTACTTGTTAATACTTTTTTTTTTTATGATCATTCAGCAATCCCCTTCCTGACCATTATTTACCAGAATACACCACAATTTTGCAAGATCTAATCCCTATGATAAATCCCAATTCCTATCACTTAATTTCATTGTTTGCTTTTCTTTCTTTCTTTCTTTCTCTCCCTTTCTTTCTTTCCCACATTTGGGCATATGGAAATTCCTGGGCCAGGGATCAAACTGTGCCTCAGCAGCCACCCAAGCCACCACAGAGACAACCCTAGATTCTTAACCCTCTGCACCACAGAGAGAATTCGTGTTATGATTTTCTTGATCAAATTCTAAATGTTATAGTCATTGGTACTGAGAATGGGGTGCCATTACATTACCCAGGCAGAGTTTGGGTCTTATTTATCTTCTCATTGTCCATATATGGTGCAATCCTAGCACATAGAAGTTGCTCAACAAATGCTGCTTAAAGGGTAAAAAATGAAAGGATCTCCCTCTTCCTTTTATTTTTTGTGTTCTTATAAAATCTATTACTTTTATATCATCAACTTTCAACTATTCTCATTTTTTATAAAATAAAGTCTGTTCTATTAAAGAAATCATGTTTATGAAATTTTCTTGATGTCATAATTAAAGTTTACATGATTGGATATACCAAGTTTTAGACATGTAGATATTTTACCAATTACAATAGTTTGTAATATAGAGATCTACAACACTTCATTTATAACTCTAAAAATTTACACATTCTGAACATCAAAGTGTTTTCTTGTAACTCATCTGGTAATAAATAGTAATAATTCCTGATTTAGTATGCATGGGCACTAGATTATTATAGTCTATTGACCTCTGTTAATATGAAGATTAAATGATACTTGCGTATTTGTACCTCATTACTTCACTAAAATCAGAAAACATCCAAATTCTGAAACATGTCTGGCCTCCAAGGTTTGGGATTGTCTATGTGGACCTGTGTATCTTGTGGATTTTTATAGAGAGCAAATACATAATATGTAGATTACTTGGTAATAATATAAAAATTTATCAAAGACCAAAATTTATAATGGTTTTTTTTTTCCATAAAAATCATTCTATGGTTAGCTATTAAAGTTTTAAAATCTGAACAAAAATTCTGTTTGGTACTTAATAAAGGAAACTATTTCCAAGATTTTGAGGTTATAAATATCAGGAGATGTCTTATTTTTTTATTCAGATAATGACTGGAGACAATAAGCTTTAGTTTCAATATTTTTGAGAGCATACTTTTACAGAGCCAAAAATTACAGTATAGTTCTGGAATTTTCTATACTTACACTGTTTATATCCAAAGTTGCAGCATATTCTGTCTTCTTAATAGTCATAGTTCTACCAGGCAGAATAAAATCATCTTGGAATGATATGGCAGATACTTGACAATTCAGTCACCCAGAGAGGTTCATACTCCAAAAGCAATCATGAAAACTTAAAGTGTGATTCATGCTCAAAGATTGTGACTCTTCCCCAAATTGTGACTGCATTTCCTGTAAATAACTCTGCAGTCCTTCTGTAACCAAGGTTCTGTTTGACTGTAGGAAAGTTTAGCGATGGAAGTGAAGAGAGTCTTCAGTGTGCATTGGCCCAATCCACATGAACAATTTGAGTATGAAAGCACTCACTTCCTAGAATAAATTATCGATGTTACAATTTCAAATTCATTGTGTTGAGTTACTCTATCATATCAGTAAAAAATACAATCTTGTGAACCACCAGTGAGCCAGTAAGTTGTAGATCTCAGAGATATTCCTTTCCAAGAAGTGCCTGATCTGGGGAAGTTCAGGGAGTCTCTATCAAGTTTCAGTGCTTGTTGTCAGTTATTAAGCTATTGTCTTGCAGCATCAGACCCACCCAGCCATACCAAGCTTTGGGAGGCTGGAGTTGGGACTCTGTAAACTGCATTTCTGTTTTGACTTCCAGGTGCACTTGCCTTATAGTAGGCGCGAGAGAGACCAGGAGGCTGGAGGACAAAGAACAGGCAGGGTCCTTCCTGTTTATTTTCTATTCCTGATTTTGCTCCGTCATTGTTACCCTAGCAAAGCTGCCTCACTCTAGCAGCAAAATTGTTTTCCAGTAGTAGCACGCATTTGAGTTTTCTGTTTCTCTAAGCCTCACTCCCCCAAATCAGCCTCTTTGAATCCCTTCAAATATACCAGCAACAGCTGGCACGTCTTTCTTCTCAAAGTCTGAATTCTAGCTTTATAGGCTTTCTCCTCTGGGCACTGGAGATACTAATTCCAGCTGGCCAGACACCCCCCCACTCCTCAGAGGTTCTGAATCCCCATCCTCTGGTCCCCTTCCTCCTCTAAGCTTCTGACTTTTAATAATTCTAACCTCATTCTCTTTTTCCCCCATCCTAGGGACTATAGCTGTTTTCTACTGTTACTGTCTCATTGATGCCTTAGTGAGTGTTCCCCTTTTGATTTTAGAGTTTTCCAATGCCTGGACTACAAATTCCTTCTATTATATCTTGCAATTAAAATAACAGGTATGGTTTCTGTCATCTGACCGGACCTTGACTGATAAGTGACATAGCCATAGGATTGCACTAAAATAAACTCAAACATTAGCTTCAGTTAAGCTTCTTCTAAAATTGTTAATGTTTAAAATCAAATACACCACCTCGATTACTTTCACCAACACAGCAAGCAGTGAGCCTCATTTACAGGTTCATAGTTCTAATTCTTACGGCAAAATTTTTTCTGGTAAACTTTGATTATCTATTAAGTACTTTCACCACTTTTTATCCATTGTAGATGCTTGGTATAGCAAACAAACTCATTTCCTCATATTTAGACTGAATTTCTCAAGTTTATTGCTGAACAAACACTACTCCTTATTAACTAATATATGCTAACACAATTAAGAAAACTTTTTCTTGCCTAAATTCCCAGGTGATCTCCATTTGACCTTTCTGGATACAGAAAAATGTCCAAAACAATATTGCAGTATTTTTGTTTGTTGTTTTATTTTACTCTTTCAAAATCATCTTGTTCCCTGACCTTTGCTTTAAAGTAGATAACTAGGAGCTTGCTTTAGCATTTACAGTTTTCCTGAGACATGAGCTCAAATTAATACTAATATCTGTTTCTATATATCACATTACACTTTTTAAATCTATTCTTAGAATTCTTTACTGCTGATTTGGCATGTGGAGGATGGCAAAAAAAATCATAGAAGACCACTCTGAAGTCTTTGGTTTTGTGGAAATCAGTTTTCGTAAGCTTTTATAGTTCAGCTTCTTTTTTTTATAAGCTAGTCCTAAATGCCCTGAAATGAAAGGTAAATCAAAACAAATCTCTTGGATTATTCTTACCGGTATCACATTATATATGTAAACACTGCTTTCCAGTTGGTAAGCATAAGTAAGACAGATTCTACCCAGAGTGTTTACCAGCTTACAGGGATGCTACAGAGGAGGAACACAGAGAAAAGGCTGTTTTGTTTTTGTTTGAGATTCACAACAGCTGTTGTATTCTTCTTGACTGGTTCCAAATTTAATAAGGCCCAATAAATCTCTAAGAAAATAGCCCTGAGACATTGCTATTGTTTTTATTTTGGTGTTGAGCTCATAGTGCAGTCTCTCTCTTTTCAGCACTCTTTCTGACTAATTTCAGAATAGATCATGCCAGATATAAACCCCAAAACACTAGCCTGGAAAAGCACAGAGAAAGCCACATCCCTGACAATGGATATCGACTAACGGAAATCTTCCTTTGAAACCTAATTCAGACTACTAGCATTTGCAAATCAGGTGTCCGTGAGATGGTTGGTCTGGCTACCCTTTGAGCCTTAAATGCCCTTTTCAAATATTGCTTTGAACTCCTAGATATTGTTCCCTTTTAAATAATTTTTGGGAAAATATCAACAAAAGCTTATGTAATTTTCCTGGTCTGCAAAATGCACCCCAGCCCGCTTCACTGGGATCACTGTCATAGAGATTACACATCCACTGTAAGCAGCCGAAAGGAACATACTACTGATGCGAGTAATATATTTTCAATTTTTAATGAAGTGTTCCTTGTCCACAACATTATCTCTTTTAGGTTCCAGGCTGTGTGCCAGTGATAAACTGCATAGCTCAATGTCTTATCTATTTTTAAGTGACCAGTCTTTAGAGGTAAATTCCCTGTTCTCTTCAGTGAATTGATCCAGTGTTTGGCTACCGTCAAATGCTTCACCAAGTGTACAAGATATAATTTTTTTTTTTTAAAGTGAGGATGGGGACTTCAATATATTTCTATTTCCTCTTTTGTGCAAAAATTTAAGTAATATGCACAGCTGAGTATGCACAACTAAGGCAAATCTTCCAATGAGTTAGAAGCTCTCAGGATTTCTGCCTAAGAGGGGGACCAAGTAAATACGTTAGCAAGTCTGCCCTCAAGGTAAGCAGGTAAAAGGAAGGAGAATCATGTTCTGTGCTTCAATTATTTGTACTTAAGTGCAAGTAACATGACTTCCAGAGAGGATGGGATAAATAATCCAAAGAGTGAGGCTGAATGAAAACAACAACCTCTGTGAAGATGGAAGAGAGCCAAGACTAGTGTCAAGTGGATATTGGATGGAAGAGGGTGGCTGAGGAGAAGAAAGGGAAACTCTGAGCTATTGGACCAATTCTTTAGAATCATAGGCTAATGAGGAAGTTTTTCAGGGACCTCAAATATAATGAACAGTAGATGACTTCAGTATAATGACTTCAGTAGATGTTTTTCCTGCAGAGGCACATAAAAGTCATTGCATCCAGTTTTGAAATGACTTAGAAGGTGAGCAATGGTATTTCTTGAACATATATCTAAGATTTACTGGAGAGCCCAGTGAAATTTCTAAAACTCATAATTTACCAAACTTGTGGCCTACTAGCCAGTCTTTAACATGAGAGTTTTTCTCATTTATTCCTCTGACAAATCTGAAATTCTGTTAGAAACTTAAAGGTTAAAAGGAGGCAGGCTGTACTTTAATTTCTTTTTTTAAGTTTTAAGCTGTAACTTTGGAAAATAAACAAGAGTGCTTGGAAGAGCGCAAGACATCAGAATTTGATATTCTGGACCATCACTGAGGGTACTCAAACAATGGAATTAGAAAAATATTTTGTTTGTTATGATCAAAATAACTTCAAATTAGAATTTGAGGGAAAGGCATTCATGAAATATAAGTAGGTAAAGCTTTGAAACTTACTGTGTGGTTGGCAATGGTTATATCATGAGATAATGATTAAAGAGCAGAATGGCATTTCACAGAAGAATAAACAAAGGAATTCAAGAGCTAAACTAATAGCTTCAGGCAGGGATAATGTCAATATACAATAAAGTTTGTCAAGTGTGCCTTAAGTGTAATATACTAAATATTCTCATAAAGTAGGTGTTACCAAATCTTAATGTTGGAACAGATGACCCATAAATATTTAAAATATTTTGCTTAAAAAACTGATTTGATAAAGATATTAGATAAAAATTAGGAGTTCCCATCATGGCGCAGTGGAAACAAATCTGACTGGAAATCAGGAGGTTGTGGGTTTGATCCCTGACCTCGCTCAGTGGATTGGGGATCTGGCATTGCTGTGACCTGTGGTGTAGGTTGCAGACATGGCTCAGATGCTGCATTGCTGTGGGTGTGGTGTAGGCTGGCAGCGTAGCTCCGATTCAGTCCCTAGCCTGGGAACCTCCATATGCCGTGGGTGTGGCCCTAAAAAGCAAAAAAAAAAAAAAAAAGACTTGCTTTTTGTGTTTCTTTGATGTTACAAGTTAGACACAGATTACAGGGTCTTAGAAAAAAAAGATATTAGATAAAAATTAGAAAATTTCTTAGAACAAATTAGAAGATTGAGGCCTGATAGAGATATTTAAATAAAAAGAGAAAAATCATGAGCTTGAAAAAAAAGCTATGAATTTTGGGGGTAACATGATTCTGTTTGAGTGTAAAATCTCAGCCTTATTATTAGGGTGGAAAGGCATCAACACTCAGGCATAAGTGGAAGCTCCATTCTGCTACAGATGAAATATTTGATAAATTATTGCCTTGCTTAGGTGATAATTTGTTCTTTCTTCAGGGGACTGGGGAAACAACCAGGAGCACTAGTATCCTAGATCAATGGTGTCCCCTGGGACAGTGGAGGGAGGTTTGTTTTTGCAAAATCCTGCCTCCCTCCCTCCATGATATAGATACTCTTTCCCCTTCACATTTGACCACCACTGCGTTAGATTTGCTTCTGACCAACAAGAAGCAATAGATTGTTAAAAGATATGAGATTATCATATCAGATATTTAACATACCAGATACTTAACGTAGTTCTTTGTTACACAGCCCTAACCTTAGGAAAATCGATTATGAAAAATTCAGCAGAAGGGTGGATGCTCACAATTGTTGAGCAATTGCTCTGGTCCTGGCACTGAGCTTGATACTTACATAACTGAACAAAAATTATTTAATATGTTCTTAAAAATCACGAGTATTACATTGTATCATATTATTATTATTAAATTACAAAGAGGGGCGGAAATGAAACTTCAGAGATTAAATCACTTGCTCCAGCTTCTACGGGCAGCCAGAGCAGAGCTCCGATCTGAACTCATCAGTCTGGGTCAAAAGCCCAGGCTTTCTGAGTGTGACCTGTGACCTGAAAACTCCCAAGTCAAATCATCTCTAAAATGCACCTCTGTGAGGCACCTGAATCAATCTTCATAAGGGCACAGGGAATTACTGATGTGTATAGATTTAAAAGGCACATTTGCAAAAGATGAAAGGTGGGCATTCCAGAGGCTGGAATATTCCCAGAAGAGTAAATGTTAAGAAGACTAAACCCAAAGATTTCCAAAATTGAGGAAGACTGTATTCACCTTTTTCTAAGAATGAAACGTGTGCATGCACACACACACACAGAGATTGAGAAAGAGAGCAATTCACTACTGCTTAGGGAAGAAAGCATAATATTATCAAATTACAAGGGGCCAAAAACTCTCTCCTCATCTAAATTCTGTATTCTTCACCATATTTCCAAGTACTGTATAAGAGTAGTAATCTAGTTTGAAAAAAATCCAAGAACCGCAAAAAGTTTTCATTCCATTACCCCCTCCTGATGCTAAATCTTTAATAGCATTTGTAATCTCTTCTGTCATCTGAGGTTTTTCCAATCTTAATTTACCCTTTCTAGTCTCCATTGTGCTCAGTCAGACACAGTCTCTAATTAACTACCTGAGGAAAGTCACTGTGCGCCCACAAAGAGATCCACAATTGCCTTAATTAGAACCAAAAAAAGCACTATTAAAATTAAAGTTTAATCCTGTGCCTTTGTGCATTATAAGCCTTTTATATATGGAAAATGCTTGCATTTAGTCATTTTACATACACTGGATGTAAATTACAAGTTTTATCATTCTTAGTATATGGTCAGTGGCAATGCTCAGTGTATAGTTTGTACTAATTACCATGGCAACTACTTATTTCTATCCAAGTCTTCTTAGCATCCAGCAACTCTAGAGGTTGATGAGTAAAAACTAAAGTCCTAGTTAGTACAATTAGGATAGTAGCTGAGATCAGTATTGCTATTTTCAGCAGAGCCTCTCTTTTTCCTTCTATTTAAAAGTTTTTTTAAATGATGAAATTTTAAAAATTAAAAAAATTTTCAAATGTCTGGAATTAGAAAATGAGGGAAGAGTTGTAAGATTGCCCCCAGTTTGAGCATAGGCCTCTTCCTCAGTGGGAAGTTTGCCGGAACTGAGTTCATCTCCCAAGCAAAGCTTGAGAGTTGTGATCACTCTCTGTGGGCCCTCACAAGTCTTGTTTCACCTGGTCCATTACATTGCTGAGACTCTCAGGTGGTGATCTGTATTCTTTCTGATGGAGCTTTTCAGGTCCCTGGCATCTCTGTTTATTGGCAGTGGTGTTCTGGATCCAGCTGGTATTGTCTCATGACAGCTGATTGTTAAATTTTCAGGAATTTTGTGAGCTGGTTGATGTATGTTGGAGCTTGAAATGGGCCACTGTTGGAGTATTTACACCACGGAAATCAACAAATGCTATGAATCAGTGCGCCTCCTACTCCAAGAACCATTTGTTAAATATTTACTGACCCAGCACTGGTGGTAGGCAATAATTCCTTCCTATTGCACTCAGGGATAATCGGAAGGAACATTTGACTAACTCAAAAAACAATTTTCTTACTCCCCATTTCCGAAAACAGCAAATAACTGAACTAATACAGCTGAAAATTTCTTAGGAAAAAAATTCTCTCTCCTCACCCCTGCCTCTCCACCTCCCTCAATTCCCAAACCTCATTTCCAATCGCTTCCCTTTTAAGTTTGTGCCAAATCAGACATGCTCCAAGATTGTTTATTCTCACGGTATTTTTTACTGAATAATCATTGTGCTCTTTATTTGGTTTCTACCATGTGCCAAATGTGGAGCTTTGTAATACAGCCTTTTAGTTTTTAAAGACTAATCTATTATAGACAGAGACCCAAACTCGGGTTAGGTCACCTCTCTTTTTATTCCCTGTTCTTTTTATTCCCAATTGTTGAATCATTATATAAAGACAAATATAATAAGAGAAGTCTTGGTGTGTGAGGCCTTGAGTCTGAGTGGCCAACATACTCTGATAATTGGGAAGGAGGGGAATTTCCTTGCATTTCCTTCCCTGCAGAGGGTGCTCCACTAGAGCAGCTCTCCTGATTTTTCCTTACCTCCCTGCGTATTACTCCCTAGGGTAGGTGACCTGGTTTTTCTTAGTCATGATTGTCAAAGTGCCACTTCTTATGTGTTCCCTCTAAGGGATCTAGTTGCCAAGGAAAGAGTCATTCTGTTTTTCCCTCCATGCTGTGTATTTTACATGGTGAAATCTCCAGGCAATTCAGTCATCTGAAACTGATGGGAAAGTCTCTTTACTTTTAGACTTCTGTATTAGGAAGCTCTGAATTCTTATAACCTATATTATATTCTTCAATTTAGTCTTAATAATAAAGGTGATAGTCCAGCCTCTATTTACAGACTCCTTTGTCTTCATTAATGGTTCAGAACTCAGAAAAGAGGAGTGTGATTTGTTAGGTTCCTTCAAATACCAAAACTAATGTAATCTTGAGATTACAGAAGTTCTGTTTCTGTGTTTGTAACAAAAGGGAAAGTTACCAGTGTTATAGGGTTCCTTGATTCACCAAATATTTAATTAGTGCCTGTTGAATTTACCAAGTGCCCAGTGTCTATCAAGCACTGCCTAAAGTCCTAGGAACATTATGTCCCAGGCCACTATGAAGACAGCTTATAGACATGCAAAAAACAAATTTGCATAAAGTTTATAATCTAGAAAAGAGCTCTAATATTACATTCTGTGTCATAATAGTAGCACAGAGAAGGGAGTAACTCTACCTGGGGAGAGTTCAAAGAGAGAAGAGGCAGATACTTTTTTCTAAAATTACCTCCCCACAACAAATCTTTTATCAAACTTATTTTTATTTTAGTTCCTACTCACAGTTCCTAAGAAATATGTTAATGAAATAGAAATGGAAAAAAAATTAAGTTGGATAACCTATGTACTGTGACTGATCCTTAAAAATAAATCAAGAATTTACCAAACTGACTTTTGCCAAACTGTGTTAGTTTTCTAGGGCTGCAAAAACAAAGTACCACAGACTGAATAGTAGAAACAACAGAAATTTATTTCTCATAATTTTGGATATCAGAAGTTCAAGACCAAGGAATTGGTTTCTTCTGGTCTCTTTCCTAGGCTTGTAGATGGTCATCTCCTCTGTGCCTTCACACAGCCTCCCCTCTGTCCATGTTTATGTGCTAATCTCTATGTCTTCTGTGTTTTTTTTTTTTTTGCTTTTTAGGCCACACTGGCAGCATATGGAAGTTCCCAGGCTAGGGGTCAAAGTGGAGCTACAGCTGCCAGCCACAGCCATAGCAACGCAGGATCTGAGCAATGTCTGTGACCTACACCACAGCTCATGGCAACACTGAATCCCTGACCCACTGAGCGAAGCCAGGGATCAAACCTGCATCCTCTTGGATACTAGTCTGACTCGTTTCCACTGCGCCACGACGGGAACTCCCTTAATCTTTTAATGACAGCTGTCACACTGGTTTAGGGCTTTTCCTAATACCTCCTTTGCTTGATCACTTCTTTTAGAGACCCTATTTCTAAATGTATTTACATTCTGAGTTAGTGGGGGACTGACTTCAATGTATGAATTTCAGGGAAACACTGTTCAGTCCATTAACAGCCACCTTGCATGAAACTTCTCTAGAAGTAGTGAGGAACTTAGCTATGATCTTGAGAAGCAAGCACTCCTTTCCAGATGTCAGTGATTTGCCAAATTGTCCTTAACAAGTACATCCTTTTTCTTACCTGTAAGTGTTATCCTTTCTATATGACCTGTTGATAATACTGGCTTATTTCAGAGGGTTTTTTTTTTTTTTTTAAGTATGGAACTTCAAGAGAACAGGACCCTATAGTCCTCCCCCTCCATGTCCTCTGCCTTCCTTTTTGTCTTTAGTCAAAGAACAAGATTAATCAGAGAAGTGAGAAAATCAAACAGGACAAAATAATGATAGTTTGGTCAGTAAGCAAAGTCGAGGACCTTTAGTTTCTTCTCAAGGGCTAATGATAAAATAATATTCTGAGCCATATCCTGTGAGCTGTCTTATAGACACTGAAACCTCCACCAGGTGGAAGATGTTAACCACATGGTGACAAGACTGTATCTATGACAAAAGCTGCCACAATTCTGAGAATTGTCCTCAAGGAAATGGGAACAAACTGACCCTGGATGGAACTGAAAATTAACTATACTTGAAACAAGATAACACTGGTCAGACCGCCACCTGACCAATTTCTAGATGACTGTCGGAGCAAACTGTGTTGTTTCTATGTGTTGTCCCCTCTCTTCACCTATAAAAGCTCTTGCTCCCTGATTGTCAGTGGGGGGAATTGGTCTCTGAACAGGAGTTTCCCCATCCCCCCACTCTCTGTTGCTGGCCTCTGAAATAAAGCAAGCTTTCCTTTCCATGACCTTTGCCTCTTTACTGGTTTTAGAGAGGCGAGCAGCTGTACCCACTTTCGTAATTTTTTAGCACCCATTATGAGGCTGCTGCACTCTCGCGATATTAGGCTCTCCTGGAGAAAACCAAATAGAGCCACAGCCAAGACAACGTGCTGGGGTGGCTGTGATGAGCCTGCTGCTTGTAGCTAGCTGGCTCCCAGAGGGGGATTTTGGGGGAATGTTTCTGTTTGCTGCCTAAAGCAATCGTTTTGGGGATCCTCCCAATTTCTCCCCTGCTCAGCACAGGCTGCCAACTTAAGCTTTTCCTTGGTGGAATGGAAAGATGGATCTAGACAAGCTGACAAGCTCCAAGACCAAGTAAGTCCACCAGTGTGTACCTGGGCAGATTTCTCTTTTGAGCACGAAGCACTATTGGGGCATTTTTCCAATTGGTTCTGCTGTCTGTCTGCCATTGAGGACAATTTGTGAGCATGGAAAGCTATCTGGGCATTTTGCTAGTTAGTTTTGACCTGTATCTGATGTTAAGGACCATTTGTGTTGGAGAAGTGTTTGTTTGGGACTGAATCTTGGAGGATTCAGTTCTGTCTTCTGAGGTGTGAATATGTATTCCATTTGTGTGACTGGTATTCTTGTTGCCTTTGTTAAGATGAGAAGTTTATGTTCAATTCATTAGAAAGATTTAAGCTATGAAACAATGACTAAAGAAAAAGATTTTTTTTTTTTAAATACTGTGTGGCCATCAACAGTATTCTTCAAACTCTGGAAAAAATTGGTTAAGATGAAACTCTTTTGAAATTCTCAAACTGGTTATTTTTGCATATGTAGTTAGAGAAAACTAGCTTAATAAATTTTTTTTTTCAGAATTCTGACCCCAAGAGAATGAAAATATACTTAGGAGAAAAGTTGAAGTTAATACTTACATCCTTGAAATACAAACTCAGTCCACTTGCCTGAGACTTCAGCCTTGGTTACTAGTAGAATTTAAAACAAATTTTCCTTTCCACCAGCCTTGCTTCTTTATTGGCTTTAGACTGGTGAGTAGCTGGACTCCATTTTTGGTAACAGAACCATGCAATAATGAAACAGTTAAGAACTGGTGACGTATTAAAATTCTTATCTATTCATTTTTACCAGAAGGAAGAATCTGACCTAAGGGAACCTTGTTATGCCACAGATTTCTTTTTTTTTTTTTTTTGTCTTTTTGCTATTTTTTTTGGCCGCTTCTGCGGCATATGGAGGTTCCCAGCCACAGATTTCTTAATTTCTCTCCTGTTTACTCCTCTTTCTTTCTTATTCCTTGTAATTTTAAGAATTGCCTCAGGGGCAAAACAAAGGTGTAGATCAATCAAGAAACACTGATTTCATGTGTTTTTTTCATCTTGCTGAGTTCTTTATGTGTTTTTCAGGAAATTGTAGAAACTGTTGAAAGAGAGCATTGCAAAAATGGAAAGTTCTTAGCAAATGATTTACTTTAGGAAAGAGATCTTGTTGAAAACATACCTTCTGAAATTATCTGAACTTGAGCATAGAGTTTAATGCATGTTAGAATTCCATTGATTAGAAATTTGCCGTATTCTTTGTCATATCTTTGCTATGTCTCTGGGGCTTGAATTTTACTATCAAGCTGTGCAGTGTGTATTGAAACTAGAACAGATATCTTTTTATCCTTAGGCCTTGTGCTTCCTTGTCATCCTGACTCTGCTTTATCACATTCTACTCTGCTGCATTTATTCTCAAGTGTATTTTATCTTTTTTATCCTCTCTCTTTACATTTTACTTTCCTATTTCATATCTCAGTAGATTCTTTGAAGGAAAGCAAAGGAAAATAGTTCAGGCAGCAAGCCTAGGAAGTAGAAGTATCCATATTAATACACCTCATTTCATGGGCATATGTGACCAAAACAACAATTCATTTGGAGATTGATTCAGTAGTTCAGATTTTACCATGTAAAAAATCTCTAATAGAGAATATCTGAGATCAAATACACATATAATGACAATTTTTTCCCCTTCAATCTTGATAGTGTTAAAGTGTTGAGTACTTTAAATCTAGGGAACAATTAATCTTTGTATGTCTGTTAGTCTCTTGAGATAGTTTTTCAAAAAACTTAAAGGTTAGTGCTACATTAATTGATTTGGGAGAAAAAAAAAAGCCTTGCTGAATTTCGACCACTTTACCTGTAAAACATAACTAAATTTGGGAATACTGAATTAGTAAAAGTAGTTGACAGGCAAATTTATCTTTCTCATTCCCATTCCATTTCCTTCTTACCATGGTTTCTGAAGTCAAGAGTCACTTAGTAAACTGGTGACGAAAATGAAGAATGAAATTGAGCTGTATATTTATCACCCCTTTTCTTTAGAAAAAACATCTTATTAATTGTGTCACTAATACAGCAAAAATGATAGTAATATTTATATTAATATCTATCATTTGTTGTGAACTTATTGCCTGCCAGGTACCATGCATTATTATATCGCTTAAGCTTGAAATTAAAAATGTACTATTTTTAAAAAATTTTACAAAAAAAAATCAAACTAAAACATTAGAAAGACTTGGGTCACACAGCTACTAAATGATAAAACCAAATACCCTGTTTTTCTCCAAGTACTTCTCAGCATTTTAAACCATTTTGATATAAATAGCCAATAGACACATCTAACTTAGGTTATCTGTTCATTTGAAAAGGACATTTTGATGATAAAAACAATTTACTGTCTCAAAAACTCTACTTCTCTGAAATGTTTTTCCAATAAGTATTTAAGGAAAGATATTTTATAAAAATGTAAGTTGACTTAGAAAAAATTAATGTATTTCTCAAATGCAGGTAATAAGGGAAATGGGAATTAGGTATTCTGGAAGAAGAGAGAAATTGTGTTAGAATATTAAAATTTTAATAATGTTCTGTTCCTTGCCACAGATGTAATACTTATCTTTGAATCTTAGGATAAGCCTGGGGAGGTTTATTTCAAATTGGCAAAGAAATTTTCCTTCAGCTTGGGCTTTCTTATTTTTTGGACTTGAACTTTCGTTTATCTGATTCTGTTTATATTTTTATTCTTTTATGCCTTTTCTTGCTTTCTGTTCCTACTTTCTCTTTTATTTTCTTAGTTCTCTTCCCAGAAGATTTCCTTTCAGAATATAGGCATATTTATAAGAAAATGGTATGGGGAATGGGCTCCCCAGAGCTCTGGTCTTAAGAAATAAAATAACTCAATATTTATAAGACAAGGAAGCAGTTCCAGACCTGGTTAAAAGTCTTGACAGAGATATTGAATTGTTGGCCTGCTATTTCCTAACTTCTTCATACCAATTAACACTTCACCTGTATGAAAGTATCAGAAGTCTTTTGGAATGTGAGGTTAATTAAAATTTTAGGACAATTGAGTGTTAATGTTTGGTTTGGATGTCCCGTCTCCAAGAAATTTTCCTTAAAATGCTTTAGGTCTTGAAATATAGCAATTTCCCACATTTTCAAGATATATCATGGAAGAAAGCTGGGCCAGCACACTGGTCCTATGTAGAAGTGAGGATGGGTGTCAAGATTGATTACTGGAGATCTCCCAAAGGGGAAAAAGTTCAAATAAAATAGCACGCAGAACATTAGTATCATTCAGATAACTAATATGTATTTACTGATGGACCTATATTGAATAGTTCAGATTTGCAAAAAATTTGAAACATAAATCTATCAGCCTGTGCATACTGATGGACCTGTGATGACAAAGAGATGCCTCTAACTGTATAGAGTTTTCAGAGTTTCAGTGCGAAAGGGTGTAGTGAATTAGCAAAGTTAAAGCCTCTGACTTTAAACCCCTGAACTTCATGGTTTGATATGAATCTTTGGGTCACCATGGCAACTATTGCCACCAGGAGACAGGTCCACAGGGGATGATCTCTTTCTCAGGCTTCCCTCACCAATCCCAAGTGCCCTCTTATATTCAGGCAGGTGTTTATGTTGGCAGCCCTTAATTTTGTTGTAGGCATTAGAAAAGTTCCAGAATTTGGTGATTTATAGGCAAGAACAAATATAAAATATCTCCAGTTTTTGGGATGATTGCAGTTGTTGGTTACTAAGGACAGTGTTTTGTTTTATTTGAGGAAGTGTTGGTAAATTTTGCTCAGAGATTGAGATTATTTTTGCCAATAGTTTATCTAACATGGCTTTACTGTGGGGATTTCACAAGCCAATAGCATACAGGATAATGTCTTAATAAACCAATAAGGAAATAACACACTCCAAACAAATAATAGAATAATTTACACTCTTGTTCCAGGCCAGGGCATATGAAAGGAATAGAGTCCAGGTGTAGCTCAGGTCCAGGTGTATCTTTTCTACAAGTTTCAGTTTCTCAGGTGAGTCTTGCCTTGAAAGCTAAGAGTTGACATCCATCTGATAGCAAAAAATAATAGTCCCTTGTTGCTAGAGCACGTGACCAGGGAACTAGGGTGCCACTGCTCTGATCTCCTTCTCAGGCCGCAGCAGGGTTTATCACCACTGCCTGTAGAGGATTTGCCTGTATCATAGTAGGAGCTGTGCCCCAAGGTCTTTTGCCCACTTCCAAACTCTTGACTGTTCTTACCGACTCTTGAGTGTTTATAATCTCAATGCTCCCTCCCCATATTTGCTCCTTCATCTGTTTTTATTGATACCTCAGTGGCAGTGGGGGGGGCGCATCAGTTGCTGAGCTCTGAGTACTAATCGAAGACAATAGGTGAGATGATGACATCCTGACACAACCTACTTCACTCTTACATCAAAACAACTCTACTTCTAAAATTAACTTATTTTTTGTCTTTGTCATAAATAAATGGATTAAAACAATTTCACCTAAGTCATAAATAAGTGGATTTGAAATTATATCAAACAAATTCTCAACAGGCACTCTCCCTGAGGGTCTTCTAACTTTGAGACGTAGGATCAAATTCGTTTATCTCTGCCATGGTTTACATTCCACTTTTTGAAACAGAAATGTGTGCCTGTGTCTGATTTAAATCCTTGGGTGACTGATGTATTTTTGCTTAAAGCAGTCTTGGCCAGGAAGTTTCCTACTACTACTTGCACATATACTTCTGTTGCTTTTCTGGCTTTTTTTTTTTTTTTAATTGGAATCTAGTTGCTTTACAGTGTTGTGTTAGTTTCAGGTGTACCTCAAAGTGATTCAGTTATATTTGCTGGCTTCTTCTCCAGTCTCCTTTGATGGTTTCTCCAGACCTAAAACTCACAGAACCACAGGACTCTTTTCTCTAACCATATGATAACTTGTGTCTACTTGCTTGCCCTCTATATCCTGTTCAGAATCCTGCAGTATTTGTGACAATTGTGATAGGGAAAGATCAGGTTTTTCACTGTGCCATATTCTTCTTCATAGGATGTTGTACAGTCTCAATGCTGCCTACACCTGGAAAATTTCTTGTTTTGTTAAAAATCTCTTGGGAGACACAGACAAAATATTTTGAATTTAAGGAGTTGGATGTTCTCTCATAAATGGTAAAATATGTTAATATTTGTGCAAATACACATAAACATAAATAAGAATATATAATAAATATATATGCTTATTCCTATTTCTTTTAAGCCTGAACAAATTCAAGGGTAAAGATTTAAATCTTTTGGGAAGGTAGTATTTGCTGGTGGATCATCTAACTTCTATAAATTTTCAGTATCCATACTTATTTAGAGGCTTTTACCTAGACTGTTTCTCCACAGCAGTAGGTACTCTTAAGAAGATGTTAATCCATGTGGTTATAGTTGCATATATGTGGAAGACATTTATCCAAGAATTTGATTTTAAATCTGTATTCGTTATGGGCGAGTATCAAGATCGTTACCTTCCTCCCTCTGTCCCATTGCTGCCCAGAATTTCTTTTTTTACCTAACTTTCCACTTATCTCTATTTTTGGACTGTGCTCTGGTACAAAGAAAATTGTGCAGTTTTGAATTGCTAAATATTTTTTCACCCTAAATCAATGATCTGGAATTTTGAATAACTTACTTAATAATCTCTTGAAAGTTTTAGTCATTTTTTTCTCTCATAGCTAAGACAGATGATGAAACTAAAAATTCATCTTAGTTTGGGGGAATTGTCATTACTGGATTATCAGAGTCTTGAACAAAATGCTTCAAGCACTGACTCACAGCTAAATGTTTTTAGAAAAATAGTGTGTGATTTCTAAAATATCTGATTAAAACATGTTGAAATATGATACATTGGCATAATAGAGAATGGAGTGGATTTTTTTTTGGTCTTTTTTTTTAGGGCCACACCCATGGCATTTGGAAGTTTCCAGGCTAGGGGTCAAATCAGAGCTGTAGCTGCAGGCCTACCCCACAGCCACAGTAAAATCTGAGCTGCTGCTGCAACCTACACCACAGCTCTTAGAAGTGCCGAATTGTTAACCCGCTGAGTGAGGCCAAGGATTGAACCCTCATCCTCTTGGATACTAGTTGGGTTCCTTACCACTGAGCCATGATGGGGACTCCTGGAGTGGAATTTTTAAAATTGTAATTTTGGGATCATTTTGGAATGTTATTTCGTGCCTTATGAATTAAAGTTAATGACAATGATAGAATGAGTATAAGTAGAGCTATATTAATCACTGACAGTCATTGCCTTTTGCAAAATGTTAGGTAGAAACAGGAATGTTGAGAGGTTGGGAAGACACTGTGAGAAGGAAATTAGATACAGACAAACTAAGAAATACTATCATTTAAAAGATTGGAATAGACATCACCTAAAATATGCTACAAATTTATTCATTAACAAAGGGTATAGCAATGAATTCCCCCTCTCATTTTAAATATTTTGTGTTACTCAAGAAAATAGGAACCCCAGTAGTTGTTGATGTTATGACATTCTTTTCCTTCAATGGGAGATTTATTCATTAATTAAACAAGACCTTTTTGAATACTTTATTGAGCACCTAATATGTTAAAAGCCCTCCAAGTGTTTTTACAAAGTAGAAATCTAGACAGAGTGGTAGAGCTTGAAAGAATCTTGGAGATTGTACCTGCATGTGACTTTTTTAACAAATGAGGAAATAAGAGAAAGGCAATGTCCAATATAAGCTGAAAGAGCTTATAATCTCCATGAATTAAAAAAAAAGACTTGTTCTTATGAAAAATTACATAAGAATATTAAGCTAGTATGCTACAGTAGTAGAAATAGGAACTTTGGAATTTAACTCAGCTACTTATTAGCTATATGGCTTTTGGCTCTACTTTACTGAAGCCTCGGAAGACTTCAGTTTTCCTCATCTGTAAAAACCATACCTTGTAGATTTGTTTTGATAATTGGATGTTATCATGTTTTTAGAATGATTGGACACATCCTGAACATGAGAAATTGTCAATAAATGGTAACTGTTATCATTACCGTTGAGCTAATGTTGTCTTGGACATGCTTTACCTGTGTCTTAGATGTCAATTGCCCTAAGAAATTGGAGTCTAGGAAGGCAGTGTCAGGTCATTTTTTCCCCCTTTGCTCTCTCTTGTACTTTCCCTGTTCTTTTCCCTTCCCATCCCTTTCCCAAATAAAATGACACCATAAAATAACTAAAGAACACACTTTTCTTTTATATCCTACCAGTGTCCTCTGCACAGTTTCCACATGCTCATATCCACCAAATGTTTATTACCCTAGAGGCACAGGCTCTTAGGATATGGTGACAATTTCTTTGTAGACTATGATGAGTTAGCTTCCGTGGCTGAATCTGTCAGAACAATAACATGATAATTCCAATCTTCAGTAATATGCAGCCAGCTAAGAGTAGCTGTCACTTCCCTTTTAGAAAAACTTCAGTATTTTCAACTTTAGTGTTTTTGTGAAACATGTTTTTGAAATAAGTAGTTATAAAAATAATTTCCCAATGAGCTTCATTTTCTGAGGACAAGTAAGGGCTCCCGTCCCTATAGAGATGGAAAGAAGGTAACTGCTCCAAAACCCACCCCTGCTGCAATATCATAAAGTACATCATGCTACTTTTTGATTTCTAAGTGGAAAATTTTTAAAACCATTCTTTCTCATTTCATTTTTCTTTCTGCATGACCTATCCCTTACAACCCTTTTTGCTTGAGGTTTTGATTGCCTTGCTGTATTATTTTTCAACCTTTTTACATATTTATTATTCCATAAGCCTAGATGTTGATTTTCTTTCATACTTGATTTAATTTATTTTGTGAGTTTGTGTTCAATTTATGGATTTTGAGATAAATCTCTCTCATTGGTTCTTTACACTATAGACTGCATAAAATCTGATTTATAAAAGTTCACTTTGTTTTTGATGTAAAAGCAAATATCACATTTGATTTGGCCTCAGTCACATGGGGTTATTAAGGAGGGGAAATGTTTTTGATACTAGTAAAATTAGCCCTTTTGATTTTCAGTTGAAGCAAAGAAGAGGGAAATTGACATTTGCCTGAGTTTGATATTTGAGCTGACTCTGATCTTTGATTATTTTAAAATGTTTATGTAAATCTGAGTCCTGTCTAAGCAATCTACTATTAGCAGAGCTTTAGCAAATTAGCAACCATAGCAGAGCCAGATGCTTTTAAAACTAAAGCCACTTACATATTTTTTAAGAAAAAAAAATCTTTTTTAATGTAAGAGCATAAGAATAGTGGCAATCAAAACAATTTCATTTCAGATTCTATGACATTCTCATGAATGAGTTAGGCAAGTCCCTAGGATCTAGTCTATATCAGTTCAGAATATCCATCTTTCACCTGTTAGGGCCTTCTAAATTAAAATTTGTAATATATACATGGGTATTGTGTAGCCTCAGACATAATGTATATATGTCTTTAAGAGATATGTGGATATATTTTATTGTGATTATTGCAGGGCTCACAATGAGGATATTCTTCACCTGGATCTTTTCAATATTCAGCAAAATTTATCAATTTCAAACATTTTATTAACAATTCTTATATTTTCAAGAGTTTTTTTTCCCTCTCAATATTTTGTCTAGTTTATTTCTTGAGGTCTTATTAATTCAGAGACTTTCTCTTTTTCAATTGTCACCTGTAGTATCTTAAAGGTAAATAACTGTTTGGAGCTTTGGAGGAAGAAGTGATATCAAATGAATTCTTCTAACTAAAAAAGGGGATACAATGGAAAGAAAAAATTACTCAATATAATGCAATTTGAATAGTTCTATAATTATTAAAGAATTGAGTTAATATGTTTAAAACTTCAGAAAAAGATGTCTCAAATATACTCAGATGATATAACTGTTGGATTATACCAAATATTTGAAGAATTAATACCAATTAGACACAACTGCTTCCAAAAAAAAAAAAAACTCTTTCCAGAAAATAGAAAAGGAGGGGACATTTTTCATTCATATTATGAGACCAATATTAGCACGATACCAAAATTGGACAAAGAAAGTACAAAGAAGAAAATTACAGATAAATATCCTCATGAACACAGACGTAAAAGTATTCAACAAACATTGGCAAATTGAATTCAGCAATATGTAAAAATAAACACCACAGCCAAGTGCAAAGCTGATTCAACATTAAAAAAAAAATCAATGTAATCCAGCACATCAGTAGACTAAAGTCAAATGATCATATCAAGTAATACAGAAAAACATTTGATAAAGTTCAATATCCATTTATGATAAAATCTCTCAGTAAACTGGGTAGAAAGGAATTTCCTAGATTTGATAAAACATCTTTAAAACACAAATATCATCATACATATTGGAGAAAGAATGAAAACTTTACTCCCAAAGTCTGGAACAAGGCAAGATTTCTACTCTTACTACTCTTATTCAACATATTGCTAGAAATCCTAGCCAGCATAATAGAGCAAGAAAATGAAATAAAAGACATACAGTTGGAAAGCAAGAAACAAAGCTATCTCTATATGCAGATGACATAATAGTCTATGCAGAAAAATACCCCCAAATGACTCTCTATAACCCTCAAACTTCCCAGAACTGAGTTCAGCAAGGTAAAAGAATATAAGATCAATATAAAAAAATCAATTATATTTCTGTATACTCAGTTTTCCTGGATATCTCTGATGTATACATGTTCTTAAAGATGTTTGATTTTCTCCTTTTAATCTCTGTCATGGCTGTGATGGCAACTTAATTCTCAGACCAGCTTGAAAAATCTAGAAGGGTAAGGGAAAATTTCACCCTTCCTCAAAATCAACATTAACATGTCTGCCTTTCTGGAGCTTATGTTCTAGTGAAAGAAAATAAAAAGATGAATGGATGAAGGAAGGAAAGGATTTTTAAATGTATTGACACACATTAAAACTTTCTAGATTGGAAGATGAGTAAAACTAATTATTCTCTTTTGATAAGACCTCTAATGTTCTATATTTTTTTCCCTTTATTATTTAGAACAAGAAAAACTGGAAGGAGAGCTAATTAAGAGAAAACATAGCCCAAACCTCTCCCGAAGGTTTTTGAGCTATAAGCTGGTATAAATTCAGGACATTGGAAAATCTTTGGAATGGGGTGTGGAAGGGAAGTTTAGGAGCTAAATTCGATATTCATTCCAAGTGATATTAGATGTAGAAAACTGAACTAAAAAGTGACATTGTACAGAATATGAAGGAAAAGGGGAAATAAATCCAGCTAGATACTGTACAGAAGTTACTGAATTTTGAAAAGAATCATCTTTTCCTAAGCATTACGTACATTAAATACAATTTTTTTACTTATGATTGTATTTTCTCTTCATATAGTTGGTAAATTATTTATAGTTTTATTTAATAATATAAGATTTATTTGAAAAAAATAAAAAGAATGTTTTGCCAACTAAGGATTGGCGCTGGTCACCTACCTCTACAAGGATTAAATCATAAGCTGCTGCAGCTGTTGCCCTTCAACACCCCCTGAAAGGAGCTCCGGTGGAGATTAGGAGTGAGGAACTCTGTGCTCTGGGAAAAACTGGCAGAACAGGTCTTCAGATAGAAATTTTCAGGAAAAGATTTTCTGAGCCCAATTCTTGTATTTCCTTATATCTAGAAAAGCACTAAAATCGTTAATGATGCTATCTGCTCCTTGTGACTAGCAGCAAGCCCCCCTCCCAAAATGTGTGCTTGACTGCATGTGTCCCCTTTCATTAAAATCATATAATACCTCTGCCTCTACCATTTTGGAGCAGTTTCTCAGAGTTGTCTGAAATGCTGTCTCCTGGGCTATAGCTCTTATTTTGCCCCAAATAAAACTTAACTTACAACAATTCTCATGTTATGCTTTTTTTTTTTTTTTTTGTCTTTTTCTAGGGCTACTCCCGTGGAGTATGGAGGTTCCCAGGCTAGGGGTCTAATGGGCGTTGTAACCGCTGGCCTATGCCACAGGCATAGCAACACAGGATCTGAGCCACGTCTGTAACCTACACCACAGGTCATGGCAATGCCGGATCCTTAATCCACTGAGCAAGGCCAGGGATTGAACCTGCAACCTCATGGTTCCTAGTCGGATTCGTTAACCATTGTGCCAAGACGGGAACTCCAGCACTTTTTTTCTAATTGACTGCTTTAAGATTTGATGTCTGAAGTGACAATGGTCACAATAGCACTGCCACCCTAACAGCAGTAAGAGCAATTATCCAAGTTGTGAGACAGCCTATGGCAAAGGCATGGTTCACAAGTAGTATCATTTATTGAACATTTATCAGAGATTAACCAAGAACCTTTGAAACTGCTCTGATCTCAGTGATAACACCAAGACTCTTTCTCTTCAAAAAAACCTTCCTCCATATACTTTGTTCAGAGAGGGAAACTGAGTCATATGAATGCTTAAGAGAGTCTGAGAAGTGCATAGGAAAATAGTAGCACAGCTCAGAAAAGTATCAGAAAATCAAATGAAATCTCTAACAGAAATGCTTTGTCTGTTTTAAGAACCCTTGTAGCTCTATCTCTACAATTTACCTTCAGATTATAAAAAACCTGTATGGAGTCCTTTCCATATCCAGAGTCATGTAGGGATATCATTGAGCAAGGTGTTCTTGAGGGTGACAGTGGGGAGATGACATTGTGCTGAACATTTTTTTGTCAGGGAAATGCATTAGGGTCATTTTTAATGTGTAAGTGTGAAGAAGGAAGAGAGTCACTGTTTCCCAGAGCTTCCGTGTTCTAGAATCTGTGGCAAATTGCTAAATTAATCCCAGCAGGTCTCTTCTGGAAGTACAGCTTTATTTAGGTACATGTGCTTATACATGTGTGTCTGTGTACCTTAACCAAAGCTGATGAGGATTTCTTTTCATCATATTGCCTTTCCTAGGGGAAAAAAGTTCTCCCAACCTAATCTTCTACTTGACAGATCAAACTCTTAATGCTTAATGTCTGGATTGTCACATCCAAAAGAGGCCTTATAAATCCAAACTCTATTGTTTATTTTTTTATACCCAGATTTCTCAGCTGACACTTTATTTTATTATGGAGTATAACTTCCTCCACCAGATGAAATCTTATTCAGGGGTCATTGATGTCGACTTCATAAGGTCACTTTCAAAAGTTTATTTCACAGATCCTTTTGCAAAGGGGGATTTCCTAGGAGATGGCAAACATGCACTGGAGTGTGGCTTTCTGGCTCTGCAGAACACAGTACTGTTTGCCTCCAAGCTGGCTATTCTGAGGGAAACATTGTTTGTTAGAAAGAAAAGATAGGATGCTGCTTCAACCTTGAAGGGGAAGGGAAGGAAGAAATAGCATTTTCTCAATATAAGCCTCTGTGATAACACCAAAATGTGAAACTTTATGAATGCTATTTGAGAGATTCTATTTTTTGATAACTCAGAAATTGCATTTTTGGCAGGGTGATTTCAAAAAGGGAACACTCGGGCTTTGATTTGGTCCTCTGTTTTTATCTGCAATTTTAATCTATATACGGGGAAGGTTTTCTTTGACATTTGTAGCAGCATTTCTGAGATTGATGCTGCTGCCTATTATTATACAGGAGAACATTTGATACTAAAGGTTCCCGCAGCTCCCATCAGCTTTCTATAGCAGGTCTGCTCTCCTGACATTTAATGTCCCTTAAGCCTGATTCGGTCTGATAACTTCAACATGCAGCTGCTTTGGGGAGAAATAAAGAACTGCGGTATCCTTGATTCTTGGTAGGCACTGTCACTACGTACATCACCTGTCACCCATCACCCTTTCCCCTTAATATGTGTGAATTGAAGTCTCAGGAAAGTACATGCATTGTGTCCATGTGTGTGTGTACCAAACACACCAAGATTAAACCAGATTAGAGAAAATGTAGTCTTCTTATATAAACACAGCCAAAGGACCCAGCATCTGTCATCTTGTTGAGATGTCTAGATTATCTTTCTTAGGCTGACCTTTCCGTGAGACCAGTTAAAAAGAAATGTTTCCCATGTCTCAAATATCAATTTTTCACAATCACTCTTTTAGTTTGTTTGCCTAGAAAAAAATGTCTTTGCTGCAAATGCCTTAGCTAACAAGAGTTAGGGTTGCCTTTACAACCATAATTCAGAATCCAGATGGAATTGAGGTGAAATAAACTGGTACATCCACACAATGGGTGAGCTGTCAATGGAATAATCTGTGGCAGTAAGAATGAAAAATTTCCCTATACCCTGATTTGAAAGCTTTCCCGGATTTTTTATCAGTGGAAAAAGCAAAGTGCAAAAAAATTGTCCAGAGTCAGCTATTTTTGTGTGTGTATGTAAAATAAAATATTCATATTTGCTTGTATTTGCATAGGACAACATTGGAAATATCTGAGAAACTAGAGTACTAAATAGTAGAGAGGAGGCCAGGCAGGAAGGATTGGATAGGGACAGTAGTTTATATTATTGTTTATTTGTCTTTTTTTTAGGGCTGCACCAGTGGCATATGGAGTTTCCCAGTCTAGGGGTATAATTGGAGTATAGCTGCCAGCCTAATGCCAGAGCTACAGCAACGCGGGATCTGAGCTGTGTCTGTGACCCACACCACAGGTCATGGCAATGCCGGATCCTTAACCCACTGAGCGAGGCCAGGGATCGAACCTGCAACCTCATGGTTCCTAGTCGGATTCATTTCCACTGTGCCACAATGGGAACTCCAGTTTATGTTATTTTAATTTTTTAATCATATTAATATATTACCTATTAAAATTTATAGTTTAATGTTTAAAAATAGTAAAGTCTTCCTTTTCACTGGAGTTTTGTTTAATACCTAACAGTATTAACTAGACTCTAGTAGGAGACCCGGAGTTTGCATTTGGTTAAACCACCGATCTCCAAGTGGTACCACTGAATTCACAGAGTCATTCTAACTCAATTTTGGAGTTTGTGCTTTATCACCAACGTGCTCCTTTTCTTTAGCCCATTATAAACTCACAGAGGTCAGGTACTATATCTCTGGTGACAGTGCTATGGACAGACCTATACTCCTGAATAACACTTTCAGGGCTATGTGTGATATGTCTGAAATAAGAGAAAGAATGACCCACAGTAAAGACTGATTATTTTTTAAACTCCTGGTAGTCTATATCCAAGATAATAGTTTATAAGAATGCTGTTTTTCAGTCCACTGCTCATGAAGAAAATTAACCTTTCTCATTTTAGTCATCTTGAGAACTACTCAATTTCAATACACATGAAAGAACAGAATAAGAACAGAATATGAATTTTCTGAAGTTATCTTAGCATAATCCAAAAAAAAGGTGCATTGTTATGCTGTAGTCAACATGGAGTGAATGCAAAACTTGGGAAATTTTAAAATCTAAGATTGGTAGAAGTATCTCCCTGAGAGCTTTGTTAAACTGAAGATGGAAAATGAAGTTAACTCTTTGATATCTCCCCAAACAAATGCACCTAAGCAACACTATCCTATGATATAATTTAAATGACAAAAATCCTGGAACACAATTAAAAAAAATGAGCAAGGTCTCAGCCAATATCCAGGAGTAACAAGTGTTCACAAAGAACGTGGCACAAAGGATATTTTAAGGGTAGAGAGTCAATGGAGTCAGGAGTAAGTGCAGAAAGATGATTGAATTTACCAGGAGGAAAAAAAAATCAGATGCTTTCTCATGAAACCTAGGTGATCCATGTTATAACAGGACAACATAACTTGAAATTCTTAGTCACTAGAAATTTTGAAAACTTGTCTAGATCAATGAGAGCTTTTGGGGAAGAAGAAGGATAGAACATCTGCAGACCAGGAGTTCACTGTGAAGTAAGCAATTGATGTATAATCTGAAATATTTAAGCATAGTGTTGATTTTTCTGTGTGAATTTTTGGAAATTTTAGGAAAAGGGTAAATCTTTGTAATAATTTGCTTTTTGTTGGGAATGTTCATGGCAACATGTCGACAGGTTATTAATATATCAGCCTTAATATTGAGGAAGTGGAGGAAAAAAGGAGAGAATAATAATCGTGAGATGGGAATCTGATGAAGGAAAAGGGAAATAGTTGCTTCCTGCTGTCATCCTTCGTGCTGTGACCTTGAAGTTGGATGATTTCAGTTCTAACCAACATGTGTCTGTGGAATAGTGATTTTGTGGCCCTTGTGTTGTGGGACGAACACTGCCTAGTGGAGTCTCTCTGATCACTCTTCCTGTTCTGAAGACAGAGGCTTGCTCTCTCCAGCTTAGCCCTGGAATGCCTGCCTCCTGACTGTCGTCTGGACTATTATTGAACATTTTAAAGGGAAGGCATCTAAGAAGCAGAATGGGTAGTCTAAACCTTCTGGTTCCTTGGGTCCCCTCATCAGGATGTGTCCTATTCTACCTTGTCAATCCGTGGATGAATGACTTGTCAGTTAATGGACAGAAGCTCTGACCTCATTCTCTTCACTTGCTATCCCTCTGAGTTTCAGGGAATCCTGATGAAGAAATGCTTTTGGGAGACTAAGGAAGGTTATAAATTCCACAGCCATGTAAATAATTGGTCAAGTTTTATGTTAATTTGCATTCACATAGTCAGGGCTTTCAGAGTGTCTACAACAGACTTTCTCTATTTTCTACTGCCTCTAAATCTCCCCTTTCATTACTGCATTGTCTGATGAACTCAGTAGAAATCACAATTTAAAAAATTTGCTTGGGTCTGCCAAAAACTGTGTTTGTTGTCTGGTCTGTGTATTTCTTCAGTTGGATTAAAAAGGTGGAAATTTCTGCAAGGTGCATGACTTTGTTGTTCTGATTGGCCCTGGGAGGTGACTCAAGAGGGCAATAATGACTGCCAATTCTTTATGCTGTGACCTGTGCTTTTTTCTAGTCCTTGTCAAGATATTCAGTAGATAGGATAATTGTTGTCCCTGAAAGCTCTAGTAGTGGCCTGACATCCCAGGAATTTGCCCAAGTTGCTTTGTGACAGTTGTCTGACTCTGACCCTCACTGTGGGGTTTCACAGGTATAATAGGATTTTACTTTTAAGGTACTAGGCAGGCTGCCTGGGCAAAGAATCTACTTACAGAGAGGATGTACTACCCTTCCCATGCCCTCACTGGGGCTAGGAATCTTTGATTTAGAACACTACAGCTGCTGCAGTTCATTACTGTACATTTCAGAGTCAAGCTCGACTGTATCAGTGGGTTACCCCCTAAAGTGCTATACTCATTGTGATAATAGCTAAGGATATTACAGACAGGAGGAGTGCTCACTGCCTTTGGAGCGCCAGTATTCTCAGCCTTAAGTGGGTTTCCAAATAAGAGGCAGAATGCTACCTGACAGGCCAGCTGTCCCCTCTCACAATGACCCTGTGAATTACGGCTGCCCCACCCAGTTCAGGCTTCTGGGAGTCCAGGTGAGGGGCAAGGGCTTGCAACCATGGCTGCTTCATCCAGAAGTAACTATGGGGCTCCAAAGGCCACACTGAGAGGGGGAAGATAGGGAGCCAGGGCTGAAGAATATGTAGGGGCTTCCCACATCAGTGATTTCTCTGGAGTGCTGTGTGTCTCTCGAGACACCTTTTAGCCACCTCTTTCCTCAGCAAAGAACACGGTAGGTTTTACAAAAAAGAACAATATGATAACGCAGTGTTAAGTAGGAACTAGGCTCTGGATGCAGGTATGTCTATTTGAATCTCTCAGATAAGAAGAAAGTGAGATACCATATCCAAAGATTAAGGAATTATAAGAGAGACAGTGTGGTCCAGTGGATATAACAGTAAGGTGGGAGTCCATGACCGTGGGTCTCTGGTCTTACCTTTGCTGTTGAGTTGTTCTGTGACGTTGTATACAACTTCTTTGTGCTTTGGTGTCCTTGATTGGGAAATTAGGATACCTACTGGTTGATGAGCCTCCTAGGACCTTTCAGAGGGGCACTGCCAAAGAAGGAATTGAAAGTCCTCCTCCTCCTCCCCCCATTGTATTATCAGCCCTGTTTCTGTAAATTTCTATGTCTGTCTTTCTTATTTATTTATTTATTTTTGCTTTTTTAGGGTTGCACCTGAGGCATATGAAAGTTCCCAGACTAGGGGTCAAATCAGAGCTTCAGCTGCTGGCCAACACCACAGCTACAGCAATCCAGATCAGAGCCATGTCTATGACCTATGCCACAGCTCACAGCAATGCCACATCCCCAACCCACTGAGAGAGGTTGAGAATCAAACCCACATCCTCATGGATATAAGTCAGATTTCTGCTGTGCCACCCATGGGAACTCCTGTGTTTTTATTAAAAAAATTTTTTTATTAAAGTATAGTTGATTTACAATGTTCCTTCAATTTCTGCTATATAGCAAAATGACTCAATCATACATATATATACATTCTTTTTTCCCCATGCTATCTTCCATCGTGTTCTAACCCAAGAGATTGGACATAGTTCCTGTGCTATACAGTAGGACCCCATTCATTCTAAAATGTATAGAATATAGGACCCTATACATTTTAAATGTAGTAGTTTGCATCTACCAAGTCCAAACTCCTAGTCCATCCCACTCTCTTCCCCCTCCCCCCACAAATGTGCTCTCCATGTCCATGATATGTTTTTGTTTTGTAGATAGGATCATTTGAGCCATAAGTGACATCATATGGTATTTGTCTTTCTCTTTCTGACTTACTTCACTTAGTATGAGCATCTCCAGTTGCATCCATATTGCTACAAATGGCATTATTTTGTCCTTTTTATGGCTGAGTAGTATTCCATTGTGTGTGTGTGTGTGTGTGTGTGTGTGTGTGCGTATCTCTTAATCCATTCATCTGTCAGTGCAACTAATCTGTGGGAATGGAGGCAAGAATATGCAGTGGAAGGGAGTCTCGCCATGTCTTTAAAACTTACTAAGTATTTGTGTGCTAGACATTCTTCTCTTTTTTTGGCCTGTTCTTTTACTTTTATTATTATTATTTTTTTAGTACTTATTTCCCCAATACAATTCTTTTCCTACTGTAGAGCATGGTGACCCAGTTACACATACATGTATACATTCTATTTTTGCACATTATCATGCTCCATCATAAGTGACTAGACCTAAGTTCTCAGTGCTACACATCAGGATCTCATTGCTAATTCACTCCAAAGGCAATAGTTTGTATCTATTAACCCCAAGCTCCCCAACCACTCCACTCCCTCCCCATCACCCTTGGCAACCACAAGTCTATTCTCCAAGTCCATGATTTTCTTTTCTGTGGGAAGGTTCATTTGTGCCTTATATTAGATTCCAGATACAAGTGATATCATATGGTATTTGTCTTTCTCTTTCTGACTTACTTCACTCAGTATGAGAGTCTCTAGTTCATCCATGTTGCTGCAAATGGCATTATTATTATTTATGGTTGAGTAGTATTCCATTGTGTATATATTCCACATCTTCCTAATCTAGTCATCTGTCGATGGACATTTGGGTTGTTTCCATATCTTGGCTATTGTGAATAGTGCTGCAATGAACATGCAGGTGCATGTGTCTCTTTTAAGGAAAGTTTTGTCTGGATATATGCCCAAGAGTGGGATTGCTGGGTCATATGGTAGTTCTATGTATAGATTTCTAAGGTACCTCCATACTGATCTCCATAGTGGCTGTACCAGCTTACATTCCTCCCAACAGCGCAGGAGGGTTCCCTTTTCTCCACACCCCGCCCAGCCTTTGTTATTTGTGGACTTATTAATGATGGCCATTCTGACTGGTGTGAGGTGATATCTCATGGTAGTTTTGATTTGCATTTCTCTGATAATCAGTGATGTTGAGCATTTTTTCATGTGCTTGTTGGCCATCTGTACATCTTCCTTGGAGAACAGTCTATTCAGGTCTTTTGCCCATTTTTCCGTTGGGTGGTTGGCTTTTTTGCTGTTGAGTTGTATAGGTTGCTTTTATATTCTAAAGATTAAGCCCTTGTCAGTTGCTTCATTTGACACGATTTTCTTGAACCTCATGGTTCCTAGTCTGATTCATTAACCACTGAGCCACGATGGGAACTCTTCCAGGATCAAATTAAAATTTCATTTGCAATCACCTTCTCCTCTTCATTCAGGGATGTGTGTCCCACTCACTCTGTTGAAGGCTGATTCCTCCATTTGTATCTGAGTCCCATCCTTTCTCATCTGCTTAAGGAACTTAACTTTTTATATTATCTTCTTTGATTCCCTATCTCATCAACTTCTCACTCCTTATACATTATTCCTAACAAGTATGAGCATGTGATCTAACATGTTTTATCTTTATAACTTCCCTTAATACCCCACCCCTTTGAATTACTTCCCTTCAGGGCCAGATTTTAGTAGGAAAATGAGAGCATCATGAAAAATCTTGCTTACCCATCGCTTTTCATTGCTACCTAGACCTTTCTTTTACTCCTTTTATACCTATTCTCTGCTCCTTCCTTCATGCCTCCTCACTTATCTCTAATTTCTTCATTACCACACTTCCTCTAGTTTGCCTGATCACTCTCCACAGAGCAACAGGATTTATGTTTTCATTACATATGTTTTATCATATTATTCCATTGTTAAAATTATACAGTGACTTTCATTTTACTTAAAAGATGGTATTATTACATAGTTAATATATAGTACATATACACACACACACACACACACATATATATATAGAGAGAGAAAGGGTTATTAACGATGGGAGAAGGGAATGACTGAATAGAGAAGCCAACCAGATATATTTTCTTTCCTCACAAGACTTGAAATATATTGGGAGAAGCACTAGTATTCAATAGCTATTCACAAAGATAATTGCCATTTTTAATAGTGCAATAAGAGTTCAGGCTGCTCTGAGAATATGTAAGAGCAATTTCTTACCTGTAGAAATTTATAGATAAATTCCTGGGATCTTAGAGAATGTGAGTAGTGATGTGTTAAGGCAGGCAGATGGAACACTGTGCAAATGCCCTGAGGCAGGGAGGGGTGTGGGTTTTTGAGCAACTGACACATGGCCTGTGTGACTGGAACTGGGACTGGAAAGGAGAGATGCATGGGGTAGGGCTAGGGAGGTGGACAGGAGTTAGATCCTGCAGAATCTTGTACGTCGCTTAAAAGACTTGGGACTTCATCCCAAGAACAAATGGGTGTCTTTGAAGGGTTTAAAAGATAGGTGGCATTAGTTTTATTCTTTAACAACATCATTCTGGGTGCTATATGATTATCATATGCACATGAAGAGCAGTGATAGGTAAATTACTTAATTATCATAATTTCCAGGAAGAAGATAGTTGTAGTTTGCACTAGGGTACTTCTATTAGAAATAAGGAAGAATGGATAGGTTCAAGGTATTTTAGAAGTTGGATTGACAGGGCTTAGTAACTGATTAGATTTTGGAGGTAACGGCAACAGACATGGCAGAGATAATAGACTTATCAGGGCTAGATTTCAACTTTCATGAGTAAGTGGATCCAAAGAAAAGCCATTTCCTAAGAATGAGAATGCAGGAGGGGGAGTTGTTTTGGGAAAGAAGACAATGAATTAGAGTTAAACACTGAAATTAAGATTTTTGTGAGAAATTCAAATATAATTAGAAATATGAGATGAAAAAGTAGAAAATATCCTTGATATAGCTCCATGCCTGAACTCCACACAATTTATCAAATGTATCTTTAAATTAAAAAAATATTTTAAATCCAATCACTTCCCACCACCTCTACTGCTTTGACTTTCATTTGAGCTATCATAATCTATCTTCTAGGTTATTATTTCCTAGTTGTTTCTGTTTCTCTCTTATTCTCTACAAAGTCTGTTCTACAAAGCAGCTAGAATGATCCTTTAAAAGTGAAAATTGCACCACACCACATCCATGCCATACCCTTCTATTGAAATATCATATTCTTCCTTTGCCAAAAAAAGAAACACTAAAGGACCCAGCCTTATCTTCCTCCCCAAACTCTTATCCTGCCCTTCCTCCAGTATATCCTCTAGGGGCATACTGACCATCTTCCTATTTTTTTTTTTTAACAAAATTACCCCTGCTTCAGTGCCTTTACTCCTTGTATTCCTTCTGCTTGGAATTTTATTCTCCTCATTATGTGAGTTTTAATTTAAATGTTACCTGAATGATCTACATAAAATAAGCTATTCTTCTGGGCCTGTAAAATTTGTCACTTGAAGCCACTGATACTCAGAACAGAAACTACTTCTTGCCATATCTGTAGGACATATAAAAGGAAGAGGCACTCAATGATTTTTTTTTATATTTACTCAAGAGAATATGTTTTTATTTTATTTAAGATTTTTTATGGCCTATGATGTAGAAAAGGTACACCAGCAGGAAGGGAGGGTGTTGTTGTATGAACAAAAGTGCTTTATCTCTTTATTCATGGAAAACAGATGCTAGTTAACATATGCCTCCTGATCTTGATTAATTGAGGAATGAAATAGTGAAAATTGTGATTATGATCATTTCAGAGTCCTGTGTGGAGAAATGGCTATCAAATAAAAATCCTGCTTTACCAAGGCTTTCTGGCTCTTAGGGTAAAGGGTAGACAGTCAAGATTTTACCATGATTGAGATAATCTTAATAGTATCAGCATTATATGATTCTGCTAGACTTCCCTTAGGATTGTATCTCAGAACCTTATTGGTACCTTGAATAGTCTGAATCTATCACTTTCAAGCACACTTTTTAATTTTGGAAATAAAGGTCTCGGTTGAAGTACAACAGCATGACTGACAAATAGAGAAATGAACATTTAGGGTTAGAATTCATGGAATTTATTGACTGATTAGAAGTGAAGATTTGAGACAGGGAGAAATCTAAAATCCAGTGTTTTGTTTATGAATGTTGTGAAGTTATCCTAGAGATGTCAGTAAGAAGATCCAATTTGGTAATACACTTATTTTAGACAGACTGAATGAGTTACTTCCATTAAATCCACATGGGAGTGTCTAGTATATAGCAAGAAGTGTGGATCTAGAACTCAAGAAAGGAGGGATGATAATGTAATCACTGTTGAGTTCAGGGAAATGTAGATGTTCTCCTTAAGAATGATGTAAAGTGAAAAGGGAATGATGAGAAAGAATCAAATCTGGTAACAAACACATATAGAGAATTAACAGAGTAAAAGTATATCATGGAAGATCTGGAGATAGAGAACCAGAAAAAACAAGATAATGAATAAAAAGCAGTAGTCAAAGAGTTTTTTAGTTAGAGTTTGGTAACCACAACACAAATAGTTTAGTGTGAATTACAGCTGTGTCTTTTTGAAGAGTGAGGAAAATGTCATTGGAAGCTTCTTAATGGATTACTATTAATATCTCTTTGGCTAGAAGTCTGACACATGCCCATTACTAATCCTATCCTTGGCAAGAAGTATTTGAATGACCATAGCATGCATTAATTATGGTTGCTTACTGAATTTGTAGAATGAACACCCCTCCCCAAGCACAAGACTGTGCAGCATCTGAAAAAATATGGGTTCTATAGGCAGGGATGAAATGGAGGCTGGCATTTAGATAAATGACCAGTAGCTTCTATTGTGAGAAGGAAGCAAAAAATGTATGTGTGTGTGGTGGGGGAGAGGAGTGGATGTGGAAGGGAGAGAGAGAGAGAGAAACAGAGATAGAAAGGAGTCATTTTTATTTTCTCTGAAAGAGATGGCAAGGTCAACTCTTGAGTAATAGGGTAAGGGAGAATTTGCTTGAAAGTTTTAAAAGGGTGATAAAAATTGAAAGAGCATTTATGGGTTTGGGGGAGGGGTATGTATAGGAAGAAGATAGAAGAACACTCTACCTTCTGGGAGATGTGAACAATGCTGTCACCAAGGCAAGTGTCATTTTGGATTTTGATTTAACTTAATGTGGAGTCAAATGCAATAGATGTGAAAATGATCCAACCATCCTATCCTTTTCATGCAGATGCAAACTGCTCTTGCAACAGAGGTTTTATGGCTTTGTTGAAACTCATATTAAATATCCTGAATGATAAAATTTCCACAGCTCCCCTTGGGATCCTTCTCTATCATCATAGCTCTGTCTGTCAGGTAGCAATCCCTGTTGCCTCATGTTTTCCTCCTTTATTTCTTTCTATTAGTCATCTTTTTCTGACAAAATAATTCCCCTTCTTCTGTCGAGTTTTCACATTCAAGCTCTTGTCATACCTCCCTCAGGCACCATTTATGCTATGATATATATCTCAATTTTTTATTCTTTCCTTATCCATTGGTTCTTGTACACTTTTTACTGATGAGTACTACTTTCCCCTGTAACACCTATGAATTCTTGGGGCTTTTATGTTTCTCTTGTGAACTATTATGTAATAGGTGAAATACTCTCATTAATTTGACCCCTAGTTATTTAATTCTCCTGATGTTATCCAGCTTGAATCATTCCCCCTGACCTCTCATCCCTGCCTGAAGAAGCCTACAGGGCAGTATCCATTATCATAGGGAAACATATCTGCTATGGACTGGAAGCTTGTGTCTCCTCCAAAATTCATGTGCTAAAATCTAATCCTCAGTGTGATGGTATTTAGAGGTAAAGCCCTTGAGATGTGATTATATTATGAGGGTTCTACCTTATAAAAAGAGACCTCATAGAACTCCCTTGCCCCTCTTGCCATGTGAGGTTTTGTGAAAGACAACTATCTATGAACCAAAAAGCTGGTTCTTACCAGACACTGAATCTTCTCACATCTTGATCTTGGACTTCCCAGCATCCAGAACTGGAAGAAATAAATTTCTGTTGTTTTTAAGTCACCCAGTCTATGGTATTTTGTTATAGCAGCCTTAATGGACTAAGACAGAAATTGG
This sequence comes from Phacochoerus africanus, assembly GCF_016906955.1. Classification (NCBI taxonomy): domain Eukaryota; kingdom Metazoa; phylum Chordata; class Mammalia; order Artiodactyla; family Suidae; genus Phacochoerus; species Phacochoerus africanus. The sequence goes on from NC_062552.1 coordinate 74,258,657, forward strand.
TATTGAGGGTGGGGTACTGTTGTAACAAATGCCTAAAAATGTGGAAGCAGTTTTGGAACTGCGTTAACTGGTAGAGGCTGGAGGAGTTTTGAGGTGCATGCTAGAAAAAGCATACATTGTTGAGGGTGGATGGTTAAGGGTGATTCTGGTGAGCATTCACACAAAAAAGAGGAGAGTCGTAGAGACCCTCAGCCTTTTTAGATTACCTATATAATCCTCAAGAGAATGTGAGAAACATGGATGGCCAAGGCCAGTCTGACAAGGTCTTAGATGGAAATGAGGAATGTATTATTGGAAACTGACGAAAAAGTGATCCTTATTATAAAGTGGCAAAGAACTTGGCTCAAATTTGTTTATGTCCTAGTATTTTTTGGAAGGCAGAACATGTGAGTCATGATATTGTATACTTGGTTGTATAAATTTCTAACATATATGTTCAAGAAGCAGCCTGGTTACTTCTGGTCAATTATAGTAAAATGTGAGAAGAGAAAAATAATTTAAAGACAGAATTGTTAATCAAAAGAGAAGCAGAATTTAAAGATTTGGAAAATTCTCAAACTGTCTATATAGAAAAGAATAGGAAAGCTTGTTTGAGAGAGAAATGGGTATGTGGCCATAGGACTGTTTGATAGGGAGATTAAGCAGCCATCTTGACAGAAGCTAGGAGCTATTGTTCAAGACAGTGGAAGAGTGATCCTGAAGGCAATTCAGAGAAAGTCAGAGCTGCCTCCCCTCACAGGTTAAGAGTACATGGGGCCACTGATGCCCCATGGAGACCTTGGTGAAACGTGCCAGATACCTCCCCACATCACAGACCCCTGCTCCCTTTATACCATTGATGCCTTCCTTGGCCACCCCTGGTGTGGCTCTTGTGGTCCTAGATGCATCTAGGCTATACAGAATTGTGGAGGTATGATTATCTCCATCAAAATTTCAGAGGAGAAAGCATCTTGGCAGAGATATAGGGTCAGGACTCCAATGCCAGAGAGCTGCAGACACATGGAAAGAACTGCTATAGGGTCACCCAATGCCATGAGTGCAGAGTTGCCCAGCAAAACTGAGGGGGCAGAATTGCCTCCTTCTGTCTGGAAGGTAGAACTCACATTCTAGTTGGCCTGGAGGGCAGAGCATGGAGCTAAAGAGAATAATAGTTGACCCTTGAACAACACCATGGTTAAGGGCTCTGATTTCCTCCCCACCCCCAATTCTGCCCACTTTCACAGTTGAAAATCCAAGTCTAAACTTGCAGTAAGCCTTCTGTATCCATGAGTCCACATTTGCAGATTGAACCAGCCTCAGATCATGTAGTACTGTAGTACATATTTATTGAAAAAAATCTGTGTATAAGTGGATCTGCATTTTTGCATTTCAAACCCATGTTGTTCAAGGGTTGACTATATTCTTGAGCCTTAAGGTCTAATGGAAATTGCCCCTTTGGATTTTGGGTGTGCTTGGTGGCACCTGTTACTCCTTTCCTATTTCTTCCTTTTGGAGTGGAAATGTCTTATTCTATGCCTGTTTCACCATTGTGTTTTAAAAGCGTATTCCATGTTTAACAGATTCACAACTGGAGAAGAATTTTCCTCAATATGAATCAGACCTTGAATTCATCCATTTCAGATTTAGATCTTTAGCCAAGATCTAAACCTAGGCTTTTGTGCTGACAATATAGGAGATGGACATGAATTATGGAGGCCAGGGGCAGAATGCTTTAGACTGAAGGTTTGTGTCCCTTCAGACTTCATGTTTAATCTCAAATGTGATGGTATTTGGAAGTGGATTTTGGGGGGTGATTAGGTTATGAGGGTATAGCCCTCATGAATAGTATTAGTGCCCTTGTGAAAGAGATTAAAGAGCTCCTCATTCCTTCCACCAAGTGAGGTTATAGTGAAAAGAGGAACATCTCTATACCAGGAAGTATGCTTCCACCAGATACTGAATCTTTTGATGCTTGAAATAGGGCTTCCTAACATCTGCAACTGTGAGAAATAAATGCCACCTTGCCACCCAACTTAGGGTGTTTTGTCAGAGAAACTTGAATAAACTAAGACTACATCCCACCTTTTCCTAAGATGCCTCTGCCTCAAATCTCTTGAACATATTTCAGACTATTGCCAAATTAACCTTCCTCTAAACTCTGTTTTCAAGTCCATTCCCTTCTTAAAACTCTTAATACCTACTGATCACCTAGATGTTGAAGCACAAACTCTTTAGCCCATTATTCCTTCTGCAGTATGCTCCAAATTATTTTGCAATTCCTCCTCCAACATTATAAATTCCAAACCAGTCAGAATACTCACAGTACTTCTCTTAACTGAAATGCTCCTTGCCACTTATCTGCTTATCCAATTACCAGTCTCACCTGTCAGTTGTCCTCAGGTCCCACCTTTTCCATAAAATGTTTCTTGATTTTTTCCTGTCTCTGAAATCTTACACTGTTACTTCACACCAATCATTCACAGAGATATATTTACTGGTGGCATAGTTTTACTAGTTGTATTGTTAGTTAATTCTTTGTGAGTTTTCTTGAAGTCAGGCTGCATTTCTTTTTTTTATTATTATTATTTTTTTGGTCTTTTCTAGGGCCCCATCCAGTGGCATATGGAGGATCCCAGGCTAGGGGTCTAATTGACTGGAGCTGTAGCTGCTGGTCTACACCAGAACCACAGCAACGTGGGATCCAAGCTGCATCTGTGACCTACACCACAGCTCATGGCAACACCAGATCCTTAACCCACTGAGAGAGGCCAGGGATGAAACCCGCAACCTTGTGGTTACTAGTTAGATTCGCTAACCACTGAGCCATGATGGGAACTCCAGGCTGCATTTCTTATCAGCTAATCTCCTTTATGAAAAATAATAGTCATTTCACTAGGTTGTCTTATTAAATAAACAAAAATGTTTAACTGTTAGGTAGCATATAGGAAGTTATAAAAAGTTATATATTTATTATTTTTAGGGGCCTCACCCATTGCATATGGAAATTTGGAGGCTGGGGCTCAAATTGGAGCTGCAGTGCTGGCCTATGCCATAGCCGCAACAATGGCATATGTGAGTCACATCTGTGACTTAAGCCACAACTCACAGCAATGCCAGATCCTTAACCACTGAGCAGGGCCAGGGATCAGTCCTTCATCCTCATGGATACCAGTTGGGTTCATTACCACCAAGCCACAATGGGGACTTCCTAGTTATACGTTTGCATCCTTCATATGCTTAAAAACCATACTGAGTTTTAATAGATGCTCAATAAACGTTTGGAATGAACAGTGAATTTATTCACTTCTGGTAAATGACCTTTCTCTAGATTTTTTCTTTTTCTTTCTTTCTCTAAATATGTCTAGATTCTGGATGAAATTGATTTGGTCCCATATCCTTTAGAAGATAATAACTGCAAGTGAATCAATACTCATAGTTGTTTGATTTCTTATTTTATGGGAATTGATTCAGTTGTAATCCAGCCTTTGGGGAAGGAATATGGAATAGTAGTTCATGTTTCTTCAGGGGTACTATCTCCATTGGCCATCATCCAGGAAGGATTATGTCAGTTACCCATTTTTTTTGGTCCAAAGTATCTTGTGCATATGGGGATTTTTGGTGATGGTGAGAGAAATGAGCACATAAAATTGATGGGGGTGAAAGAGAAGGGGTGTGTGTGTGTGTGTGTGTGTGTGTGTGTGTGTGTGTGTATACGTTTGTACTTAGGGCAACCGTCTACATATTTGCAGGGTCTAACCAATCTTGACTTGAATCCATGTTTTGGGCTGAATGGACCATTCTCAAAAATGAACTAAGACATACAGTCCTTCAACTAACCACCTGTATTGAATTCTGTTAGTTTTATTAACATTTAACACCTCTCCCTTTAACTTTTTTGAGATTTATCCAGCACTATCTTCTTATCCTAACTTCTCCTTATTTTATAAAGGAGATAATTTCTTAGGAAAAATTATACATGTTCCTAGAAACTTAGGTTAATTTCTCAGGAGTAAAATTAGACTATAGTACCAAAATTGTTGCTTAGTCTTCTGTTAACTGTTGACATATATGAACCTTGGCACTGACTCAAGGAATTATCATGTGACCCTGTGTTTGGAGGACTCTGACCTGAAGCACTATTCTGAACTGAAAAAGTCATCTCTACATTTCCTGGCTAGTTTGCCAAATGAAAGAATAGCTGATTATCCCAAATGCAAGTTTGCTTTACTTCCTTTTTAGCAGGGAAATCAAGCTATTGTAATTAATAATTTTTATTATGAAGGTCTTTTTTTCCGCCATTTCAAGGTGGCTGAGTTTATGATGTCTGAGAACTGATTAGCTAACCAACACAAGCTATGCAGCTTTAACTGTCCAAAGCATCCAAAGAGCTCCAATTAACAGGCTTTTGGGGGACTTCAAACAGTCAGAGCCTTTGAATGTACGCCATTCCCCAAGGCAGCATCTACTCGGCATAAAGTGAAGGGGAGATCTGGCAGTTATTCTCTTGATTTGATCAGTGTAGCTAGTCAGGGTTCTATTTCCCTGCTGAATTAGCTGGTTTGGCTGCCTACTCTGATCAAGTCAGATGGATAATTGTCCAATCTTCCTTGGATTTTGTATCCTATAAACAGAGCTTAGAAAAAAATAGGATTAATGGCAGAAAATAACTGATCTTCCAGCTTTTTAAAGATTATTATTATGCTATTAGTAGGTCAATTGTCCAAGGTCAGAATGTTCTGTTGCTTCGTGTCAAGGTGTTCTTGTTTGGTTTGGCTTCTTCTCTATTTAACTATAAATCAGATTAGCCTATTCAGAGATGTTTAACAGTTTGAAATTTTAGCATAATGCTTAACACCAAATGTGAAAAAGGAAAAAATTGACATGGGAAATATGACATACAAACAAGGTACTACCTGGGTTTCTGTTATTTAAACATAGCTACTATTCTCTACAGTCCATTGAACAGCTCTGTTTAAGAGCTAGAACATAGTCATACTCAAGCAGCATTAATAATTTAGTCTTGGTTTTGCATTATTAGATACTGAGGCCATTGATATTTTATCACTTATCTCTCAACCCAGGGGCATTTGCTAGGACCAGTTTTCCATTTTTAAATGACAGCACTAAGCCATAGAAAGACTATCAAATTGTTATTTTTCTTTATGAATGGTGACTCAAAGACCATTCAGAAATTTTATTGCACTGCTTTTGTGGTGCCCCTTTAAAAGGGGGCTTTAATAAAGACAGTCTTGAAATTGCTTTGCAGAGCTCAGTCTGAATTGGGGGGAGCATATTAAGTGATTTTTCAAATACAAACCACAGACAGTTGTATTTCCTCTTCCCTAAAAAGCAAGAAGAGAAAAGAGAAATAAATGACTTGCCTTGGAAAAGTTGATGTATTCAAATAATAATGAGAGAAAACTAATCCTGGCTTCCTCAAACACTCCCTCAACTAGCATGTGTTCTGGGGAGAGGTGCCCATTGGATTCTGAGTGCAGACTATGAACATGTATATAGTTACACACAGGATAGTCCTTGCATAAAACAATGCTGGTCAATAAGTCTCTCCCCACATATCCCTTTTTTTCCAAGTCCTCTTGGATTTTCTCCTGCATATGTCCTACTCTGATTATTCTTTCTCACACTCTCAATAACTCTTCCGATCTTCCTTTCTTCAAAATGGGTTCAGAACCTTCCCACCTTTTCCAGTACTCTTTCCTTCTTCCTATCCCCCTGCTCCCCAGGCATCAGTCCATTAAACTCAACATTACTTGATGCCATTCATGCAAAACAAGTATGATTTCATGGAAACTCAGAGAGGTATTATTTATCCCCAAAGGATTTAAAAATAAACAAGTTAATTTTAAGCTCTTAATATCAGAAAAATACATTTTCTATGGTCTTGGTTCAATATCGGTATCACTTCTTATAGACTGATAAAAGTGACTGTTCAACATTAGTTCACCCCACATCAGAAATTAAGTGAAGCACAGAAGTTTGATTCTGAAGGCCATCCCAGGTAGATTTTCATTTGAAGGATCTCTTTCTGGTGGTGGTCAGTACTGAATGTGTGTGCATGTCTGTGAAGAGTCTGGTCACTCAGAGAGGAGCAGAAGTAAGTAAAAAAGGAATTGACTTTACCAGGAATGGCAAAAATATGACGTCTGTGCTCCAGTTCCCTAATTCTGCATTTAAGACATAGGTCACTGAGCGAGCATTGAATTCTCTCCCAGGGAGCCAAACACAGTGTGGGTTTGCTTTTCAACACACACTTTTATTCAGTGGCTTCCAACTGGAATTTATGAGGAAAACTATTTATACTGAAGACCTAGACAATCTCTGTTCAATCCTCACAGTCTGTAGATGAATCTACTGGTGTTTTCTTGGGAGATTAAAAACACTCCTTGTAGGCTTTTAATTCAAAATTAGAATGATCTTTACTCAGAGCCTCTTGGGAATTAGACACATCTCACAAAGACTTAGGGAAGCAGTTATAGTTTTGCTTCTCTCTAAAACATCTGTTCCGACTAGTAGGAATTCGGGTCACTGCTTTATTCTTTATATTTAACTATCTAGGGAATTTCTAAGTTTCATATGTAGACAGGCATATGATATATTCATTAAATTTATTAAAATGTGTTTTCTGGAGAAAGAAAAAGAAATGTAGGTGACTTATGATATTGTGTCTTAGGATTGTGTCCTACATTGTGCTAATGTCCTAGCATAATATTAGGATAAGATTTTATTTTTGATTTAATCCTAATCCTCACTCTAACTTCAACTCACCAAAAGTATGATTATTCAATATTGCATAACATCTAGATACATATCTAATGTGTATTGGGGAAAATATATGGAAAGGCAGTGGGACTTAGTGGTTATGAGACTGGTGGCAAATAGCTGGGTTGGAATCCTAACTTTTTAGCTTTGTGATTTAAGGAAGTTTACTTAATATTTTGGTGCCTCTATTTGCTTATATGGGAAAAGAAGATATAATAGTACTTACCTCCTAGGATTATTTTGAGAATTTGTTGATTTGTTTATATCAAGTGTTCAAAACACTATGTATACAATAACATTAGCTACCATAGCCATACAATCAATGCTGAAATTAACCACACAATACCATTCTTAGCCATATTCCACCCAATCAGCAATATGTATCTTTGTCTAAGCCTTCCATTTATTTGTAACTTTACCCATTTATTCCTAGAATATTTATGATTTCAAGGTACTATATATTTAACTATATGTATATATATGACAATAATGCGGCAAACTGATTTAAGCAAAAAAACATTGTATATACCAACTTGAGTGCATGACATATGTCATATGCAGTGGTGAAATATCTAGCCTTTATTACTTACTATCCTGCACTACAGATAAGAAAACTGAGGTCCAGAGGGAAACGTTATTATCCCAGGTAATAAGAGCCAGAGCCAGGGCCGGGATTTAAACTTAAGTCTGTTTACTCTGTCCTCTTTCAGTTGTATTAAGGCTCTGGGAATACATGGAGTGAGAGTCTAGTAAATACTCTCAAGGTACTATCATCTATGAATAAATACTTCTTTGCTGGAATTGGGAGAATCTGACTTGAATCAATATTATTTAATACAAAGCTCTAATTTTCTGAGAAAAAATTTCATGGAAAAAATAATACTCAGATGGCTCACTCCACTGTCATTGTTCTATTTATTTATTTATTTGGGGGGGGTAACATTTTCATCTGGTTAAACAGCAATTTTTCAATTACATTGAAAATAACCAGTTAGTTGATAATGTATTGCCATAGGCTAACTTACCAGAAGTAAATTATTTAAGATTCTATGAATACTAGTTCAAAAGAACTAGAGAAAAACTGTGACAATCACCAGGATTTCTTAGGCTCAACATTTCACACAAGGATTATAGGAACTTGTGCCCAGCACAGGAATCCAAACTCAAACGTTTTTCAATAGCATTGGCAGTTGATTTAAAATCTGGGGTCCCACATCCACTTTGGGCTTTCTCCAGGCTAAGTACTGAGGGATCCCTCTAACAGAGTAAAAACCACAGGGCAAAAACAAAATCTACTCTCAGCTTCATTCCTCCAGGCAACACCCCCAACCCTTCCATTCATCCCCTTTACAGTGAGGACAGTCCTTTTTTGAACACCAGTCTAAATGGATAGCACCTAAACTATCTAATGACCTCCAGATATTAAGCTTTCAAGAGAGGGGAAAAAAATAATAAGGCCTTTGCCATTGTGATTCTGTTCTGAGCAGCTTCAGTACAATTCATCAACAGATAGTTTTCTTCTCCAGATTGAATGAAAAAAAAAAATGAAATAAAATCACTACAGGCTTCTTCTAGTTCTATACTAAAATACCCCAGAGGGTACAAACTCAAGATTGCTTCACAATCCTACACAATTTTTATGGGTGATGAACAACCCTGTGGGAAATAAATTATGATAGTCAGCTAGGAAATGGAAAATGTCTAAAAATTTCTAAAAATAATGATTACATTTCTCCACTGTTTGACACATAGCCATTTTTACAGAAACACATAGAGCCAGTGTTAGGAAGGGCAGCTAGTGCCTGTTGTGAAGCTGTTCTTTCTGGTATTTCTTCACCCAGGATGTTGGGAAGAAGTAGCCTTCAGTTTTATATCCTGCTATAGTTCATCTCGCCTTCTCTCTCCCAAATCAATCTTCTCTCATTCTTTCTATGTCTTGGCAACAAGAGTACCATTACCATCCATTCTTCTTCCTGTAAAAATTAGAGCATGGCTCTAAATATTTAAATATTTGAGTTTTATTATAACCCTTTCCTCAAAAACAGTGTCTATTATGATGCTTTATTAAGGATATACTTGAGAAAAATCTTCTGTTTTTTTTTTTTTTTCTCCCCACACAGGTAAGATAAAGTACATTAAAGTGCATGGAAAACATTTGAAAATACTGAATATGTAAATACTTGTCTTTATTATGCTCTGAAATTGAACTTGAATTTTTCTTGCTGAACTCTTGTTTAATTGATTCTGGTTTTCTATTGTGTTTTCTCTTTATTTTATATGTCTTCTGAGATACTTGCACCGTAAGTATAACCTTTCATGAAAGATAATTTTGTGTACTGTAGTAAAAAAGTGACATCTTTTTCAAAATTTCCTTACTCCAGTCTGTTCTAGTACACTCTCAGTGTCTATATAAATTAAGATATTTCCTTTTAATTACATTATATTGCTTCTGTTTCCTTCATACAGCAGAGAACCTTGCACATAGATGGCACTACAATTCCTAATTGAAGTGGATCTGGCAAGGGGGAAACTCTTTTACCCAGAGGCTCAATCTTTCAAAGGCTGAGGAAGAGGCTTAGATAAAACACTACTGTTTACAAAATAAAGAAAAGAAGCAGTTTAAAGAGAGAATTAACATAGAAGAAGCTTGCTTTAGCACTTGTTAGAGGAGAACAAACAGTTTGGGGTGATTTTTCATAACAAATAAAAGATTGGTTTAGTAAAGCCTGAAGATGTGCTATAAAAGTAGACGTAGTATTACAGACTGTGGCAGAGCTGTACATCATATTATTTCCTTTTTTTTTTGGTTGCTGTACAGTATGACTTGGTATTACTGATTTGTTCTTCTCAGCTCAGTCTTGGTATCTGAGAGACTGTGACTCTTTGCTGCATCATAATGCCCTTTGTTGTTGTTGTTTTTTTTTTGATATTTATGGACAAGTTATTTTGTTGGCTATTTTTGCTTTTAAAGTAATGTTTGTGTTTTTCCAAAGTTTTATGGAATTTTTATCTTACAATGTGTTCTTTCTAGATACCAGCAGCTAGTAATAATAGAAATAATTACTCAATCCTCCCATATTTACAAAAAGGCAAGGGCTGTTTTTTTTGTTTTTTGTTTTTTTAAATAATAGCCAAATTACTTGTTAATTCTGATTTCTTATACTATTTCATTTTTCTATATAATATATGTATTCAATGGTCTTACCAATGGTATTTCACAATTTAAAAGGTAAAAATTTCATATAAAATCATGTCTTCTTCAGAATATTTTTAAATTGGTAATTTATGTGTACTTTTAAAAATTTTAAATGAAAAAATGTCAGCTTTTTATCTTACACACTACATATATGTACCATAGTGAGATGGGTTTCTCAAAACTCAAAGTTTGATGTCTTTTAGACAATGTTAATAAAGAACAAAGTAAGAAATTTACTTACTTTTAAAATTGTTAGCATTACTGGAAAAAATGATTGTATATTAGTTTTCCTTTAGTTTATTGGGGCTTTATGTTGTTGGTTTTCTTTTAAATTTTTATTATATAATATTTCATAATTTATATAATTATTAAAAAGGTATCAAAATGTACACACAGTAATCATCCTTATTCCTTTCCAATTTTACAACTTTAGAACTTCCGTATTCCATCCCATTCTCTCATATTGTAGCTGACTGCTAGATAAACAGAAGTCGATTTTAATATAGAAGTTGATTTTAATATAGTTAAGTTTATGAATCTTTTTAGTATTAAACATGTTTTGTGTCTTGTATAAGAAATTCTACCCCTTATAAAGGTCAAATATATTTTACCTATATGCTATTCCAAATGTGTTAAATTATATCATTCACTTTATGCCTAATTCTCAGTTGATCATGGTCTTTGATCATTTTGATGTACCATTGAATTTGTTTGCTTATATTTTGTTGAGAAGTTCTGCATCTATGTTCATTAGGGATAATGGCCTGTAGTTTTCTTGTTGTGTCTTTGACTTTGGTATCAGGGTAATGTTGTTCTCATAAAGTCATTTTGGAAGTGGTCCTTCCTTTTCAGTTTTTTGAAAAATCTTGAGAAGGAACTGAGTTTATCTTTTCTTTAAATACCTGGTAGAATTCACCAGTGAAACCATCTGGTCCTGGGCTTTTCTTTGTTGGGAGACTTTTGATTACTAATTCAATATCAGCTGTTTTTGGTTTGTTCATATTTTCCTTTTCTCTTCTTCCTTCTCTCTTTTGGTGGGGCGGGGGAGGGGACACCTGTGGTATATGGAAGTTTCTGGGCCAGGGATCAAATCTAAGCCACAGCTGCTGCCCATGCCACAGCTGTGGCAACACTGGATCCCCATCTCACTGTGCTGAGCCACAGATTGAATGTAAGCCACGGGAGTGACCTGAGCCACTGTACAGACAATATTGTGCCACAGTGGGTACCTTATATTTTATATTTTCTGTTTTTTTCTTGATTAAGTCATGGTAAGTTGCATTTTTTAGGAATTTATCCCTTTCTTCTAGGTTATCAAAACCAATTCCTAGGCATGTAATTATGATCCTTTATATGTCTATGGTATTAGTTGCCATATCTCCCCTTTTATTTGTTATTTATTTGACTCTTCTCTCTATTTCTGTCTCTCTTTCTCTCTTTTAGTCAGTGTAAGTAAAGGTTTGTCAATTTTGTTTTTCTTTTCAAAGAATCATTTCTTAGTTTCATCATTTTTTTCTGTATTTTTTGGTCTCTTTCATTTATTTCTGTTCTGACCTTTGTTAATTTTCTTCCTTCTGGTAACTTTGGGTTTAGTTTGTTATTTTTCTTCTAGTTCCTTGAGGTACAAAGTTAGGTTTTTATTTAATATCTTTCTTCTCCTTAGAAAAGAAAATCATGAACTTGGAGAAGAGACTTGTGGCTGCCTGATGGGAGGGGGAGGGAGTGGGAGGGATAGGGAGTTTGGGCTTATCAGACACAACTTAGAATAGATTTACAAGGAGATCCTGCTGAATAGCATTGAGAACTTTGTCTAGATACTCATGTTGCAGCAGAACAAAGGGTGGGGAAAAAAATGTAATTGTAATGTATACATGTAAGGATAACCTGACCCCCTTGCTGTACAGTGGGAAAAAAAAAATAGGCATTTGTTTCTATAAACTTTTTAGAACTGCTTTTGCAGTGTTCCAAAGATTTTAGCATGCTGTGTTTCCATTTTCATTTTTAAAAATTTCTCTTTTGATTTCTTCTTTGATCAGAATTGTGTTATTTAATTTCCATGTATTTTAAATTTTTCTAATTTTCCACTTGATTTTTAGTCTTACCATTGTTTTTGGAAAAGATACTTAGTGTGGTTTCAATCTTCTTAAATTTGCCAAGACTTGTTTTGAGTTTAACATATAATCTATCCTAAAGAATTTTCTATAAAGAAAATCATGGACTTGGAGAATAGACTTGTGATTGCCGAGGGGGAGGGGAAGAGTGGAGTGGTTGGGGAGCTTGGGGTAAATAGATACAATCTATTGCCTTTGGAATGGATTAGCAATGAGATCCTGCTGTGTAGCACTAGGAAATATATCTAGTCACTTATGATGGAGCATGATAATGTGCGAAAATAGAATGTGTACATGTATGTGTAACTGGGTCACCATGCTGTACAGTAGAAGAAAAATTGTATTGGGGAAATAACTATTAAAATAATAATAATAACAACAAAAAATAAAAAATTAAAAAAATTAAGAAAAAAAGAATTTTCTATGCATGCTTGAGAAGAATGTGTATTCTGCTTCGGTTGGCCATAATATAAAGGTTAAAGGAGTTCCTGTCGTGGTGCGGTGGTTAACGAATCCGGCTAGGAACCATGAGGTTTTGGGTTTGATGCCTGGCCTTGCTTAGTGGGTTAAGGATCTGGTGTTGCTGTGGTGTAGGTCACAGACGCGGCTTGGTTCCCACCTTGCTGTGGCTATGGTGTAGGCTGGCAGATAACAGCTCCGATTAGACCCCTAGCCTGGGAACCTCTATATGCTTCAGGAGTGGCCCTAGAAAAGGCAAAAAGACAAAAAAATATATATATATAAAGATTAAAGGACAAGAATACCAAAAATTACTATAGATACTATAGTTCATTAATGAGTATACAATATAAAAATAGGTAAATTGTATACATTCTTTTTTCTCACATTATCATGCTCTGTCATAAGTGACTAGATATAGTTCCCAGTGCTATACAGCAGGATCTCATTGCTTATCTATTCCAAATGCAATAGTTTGCATCTATTAACCCCAAATTCCTAATCCATCTGACTCCCTCTAGTCACTTATGGTGGAGCATGATAATGTGAGAAAAAAAGAATGTATATATGTATGTGTAACTGGGTCACTTTGCTGTACAGTATAAAATTGACAGAACACTGTTAACCAGCTATAATAGAATAAATCAAAATCGTTATAAAATAAAAAAATAAAAATAGGTAAATTGTGACATAAAAAACATAAAAGAGGTAGAATAAAAGGGTATAATTCCCTTCCATATGTAATGGAAGTTGTTATTAGCATAAAATAGACTATTATGTCTATAAAATGTTTTATGTAATTCATAACCACAAAACAAAAACGTGTAGTAGTTCACAAAAGATAAGGACAAGAGGATCAAAGTATATCATTATAAAAAAAAATCACCAATTCACAGAAAGCAGCATGAGAGAAAAAAAGAAGAACTATAAAACAGCCAAAGTAATAATAAGATGGCATTATACACCCTTACATATCAGTAATTACAATAAATATAAATGAATTGAATTCCAGTCAAAATGTACAGATGCCTTCGTGGGTAAAAAAATAAGACCTAACTATATGCTGCCTATAAGAGACATTTCAGCTTAAGGATATATAGTCTTTATGTGAAGGGATGGAAAAAGGTATTTTATGAAAGTAGAAACCAAAAGAGAGGAAAGGTATTTACATTTGTATTAGAACAAATAGACCTAAGCCAAAAATGGAAACAAGAGACAAAGAAGGTGACTGTATAATGATAAATATGTCAAATTATCAAGAAGATGAAAAAATTATAAATATATATGTACCTGACTTTAGAACACTAAATATATTAAGCAAATACTAACAAGTCTGAAATAAAACAACAACAACAACAATAATAGGGGAGTTCAATATTCTATTTTCAGCAATGGATAGATCATTCAGACTGAAGATCAACAGAGAAATATTGTACTTGAAACATACTTTAGACCAAATGTACTTAAGAGGTGTACATGGAACATCATAATTTCTTCTTGCATCTTAGATATCATTTTCCTGAAACACAAACTTTAGAAATTACCTTAGTGAAAGTTGGTTGCTAATAAAAATCTTTTGACTTTTTAAAATCTAAAGATGTTTGTATTTTAGATTCTTAACAACAAAAAAATTATGACTGTGCAATTCTAGTTTGACGTTATTTACTATCAGAATTTTGACAGTATTATTACACTCTCTTTTAGTATCTGTTGTTTCTTTTTGAGACTCCTGTTATTAATCTAGTTGTCTTTTTATGTAGATGATCTATCATCTCTTGCTAAAATTTTCTGTGTCTTCAGTTTTACTACAATGTGTGGATATTTTCTTTTTCTAAATGACCCATATTGGTAGATTCTGTGCTTTCTGTATATGTCATTATATGTCTCTGATAAGCTTTGAAAATTCCTGGCCATAATTCTGTTTTAACAACTATTTCTAGCCATTCTAGTCAAAAGCCTTAATATAAGTCTAAGTACCTTTTGCAAAGGAGGGAGAATAAATGACTTGCCCAAACTCACCTCATCAAAAAAATGTTAGTGATTAGGAATATGATTATGTGTAATTTAGACCTTCTTATTGTATACTTTGCACCTTCTAATTTTTTTCCCCCATATTTTCCTTCTTGCTCTGCTTTTTGTGTTATTTCTATGGCTCTATGCTAGTTCACTAATTATCTCTTTAGCTGTGTCTAATCTGTTATTTACTCCATTCAGGTAAATTTTTATTTATATTTGTTATTCTTGAAAGTTCTATTTTTAAAATTTCTTTGATAATTTTTGATCATTCCTATTTTCTTTTTCTTTTTTAATTCTATAATTCTATATTTTAAATTCTTTAAATATTTCACTTATAGGAAATTTATTTTTCATGTCTGATAATTCTGGATTCTGAATTAGTTTGTTGGTCATTTTGTTTCCCGACATTTCTGTCGACTTCCACTTACGGATGCTTATTTAAATTTCTGTGTTTAGCTACTGAATTTTCATTGTGGACTAATTCTTGAATTTAATCTCCAGGAATTCTGAGGACATATATGAGAGACATTTTGCTCTACAGAAGCTTTGTATTCTCCAAGATCCAGGGGTCAGTACTACCCTGGGACCACTTAACTCCCTTTAATTATTTCATGATTAATGCAAGAGTTTCAAGTTTTACTCCAATCTTGCCAGTGCCTAGAGACCTATTTCTTGGATAGTATTGCTATGAAGTCATCTACCTCAAGGTAAATCTTCCTTAAAATTGCCTGCTCCATTTGCCTCTATTGTTTGCTACTTTATACTGTAGATTCATCCAGGTCCTTTTTCTCATTTTACAAATTTCCCTTATGTTTAGCAAACTTAGTAATTTATTAAAACATAGATTTTTTATACTTTTTCCAAGATGTGGTTACATTTTAGTAAAATCTTCAGAGTAACTTATACACTTTCTCTGACCATTCCTCCTGAACTATCTCCTTTAGAAACCATAAGTTTTTCAAAGTCTGTGAGTCTCTATTCTGCAAAGAAGTTCGTTGTGTCCTTTTTTCAGATTCCACATGTCAGTGAAAGCATTTGATGTTAGTATGCCATTGTATGACTGACTTCACTTAGCATGATAATTTCTAGGTCCATCTATGCTGCTAAAAATGCCGGTATTTCTTTCCTTTTAATGGCTGAGTGATATTTCATTGTGTATATGTAGCTAGTACCTATCCTTCTGAAACTATTCCAAAAAATTGGGAGGAAGGGATAGTCCCAAACTCATTCTATGAGTCCACCATCACCCTGATACCAAAACCAGACAAAGATACCACAAAAAAAGAAAACAACAGGCCAATTTCACTGATGAACATAGATGCAAAAATCATCAACAAAATACTAGCAAACTGCATCCAATAATACATTAAAAGGATTGTACATCATGATCAAATGGGATTTATCCCAGGGATGCAAATGTCCTTCAATATCCACAAATCAATCAGTGTGATAAACCACATTAACAAACTGAAAAATAAAAACTGTCCTAGGAGTTCCCATTGTGGCACAGTGGTTAACGAATCCGACTAGGAACCATGAGGTTGTGGGTTCGGTCCCTGGCCTTGCTCAGTGGGTTAAAGATCCAGCGTTGCCGTGAGCTATGGTGTAGGTTGCAGACGCAGCTCGGATCCCACGTTGCTGTGGCTCTGGTATAGGCCAGCAGCTACAGCTCCAGTTTGACCCCTAGCCTGGGAAACTCCATATGCCGTTGGAGTGGCCCCAGAAATGGCAAAAAAGCAAAACAAAACAAAACAAAAATCCTCTCAATAGACGCAGAAAAAGCCTTTGACAAAATCCAACACCCATTTCTGATAAAAACCCTTCAGAAAGTGGGCATAGAGAGAACCTACCTCAACATAATAAAGGCCATGTATGGCAAACCCACAGCTAACATCATTCTCAAAGGTAAAAAGCTGAAAGAATTCACGCTGAGATCAGGAACAAGACAAGGATGTCTGTTCTTACCACTGCTATTCGACATTGTTTTGGAAGTCCTTGCCACAGCAATCAGAGAAGTAAAAGAGATAAAGGGAATCCAAATTGGAAAGGAAGAAGTAAAACTATCACTATTTGCAGATGACATGATACTGTACCTAGAGAACCCTAAAGACTCTACCAGAAAACTGTTAGAGCTCATCCATGAATTTGGCAAAGTCTCAGGATACAAAATTAATACATAGAAATTGATGGCATGTCTATATACTAATGATGAAAGGTCAGAAAGAGAAATTAGGGAAGAAATCCCATTTACCATTGCATCCAAAAGAATAAAATACCTAGGAGTAAACCTACCTAAAGAGACAAAAGATCTATACTCTGAAAACTAGAAGACACTGATGAAAGAAATCAAAGATGACACAAATAGATGGAAAGACATACCATGCTCTTGGATTGAAAGAGTCAGTATTATCAAAATGACTATATTACCCAAGGCAATCTACAGATTCAATGCAATCCCTATCAAATTACCAAGGACATGTTTCTCAGAACTTGAACAAAATATTTTAAAGTTTGTTTGGAAGCACAAAAGACCCAGAATAGCCAAAGATATCCTGAAAAAGAAAAACGAAGCTGGAGGACTCAGGCTTCAGACTATACTACAAAGCAACAATCATCAAAGCCATATGGTAATGGCACAAAGACAGATATATATATCAGTGGAACAGGATAGAAAGCCCAGAATTAAACCCATGCACCTACAGCCAATTAATCTATGACAAAGGAGGCAAGAATATACAAGGGAGAAACGACAGCCTGTTCAATAAGTGGTGCTGGGAAAACTGGACAGCCACACGTAAAAGAGTGAAATTAGAACACTCCCTAGCACCATACACAAAAATAAACTCAAAATGGATTAAAGACCTAGATATAAGACCAGACACTATCAAACTCTTAGAGGAAAACATAGGCCAAACACTCTCTGACATAAACAACAGCATCTCAGATCTACCTCTTTAGAATAATGACAGTAAAAACAAACAAACAAACAAAAAAACCAAATGGGACCTAATCAAATTGAAAAGTTTCTGCACAGCAAAGGAAACCCTAAACAAAACAAAAAGACAACACACAGAATGGGAGACAATCTTCGCAAATGAATTGACTGACAAGGGATTAATCTCCAAAATTTATAAACACCTCCTACTGCTCAATACCAAAAAAACAAACAACCCCATCAAAAAATGGGCAGAAGGGAGTTCCCGTCGTGGCGCAGTGGTTAACGAATCCAACTAGGAACCATGAGGTTGCGGTTTCAGTCCCTGCCCTTGCTCAGTGGGTTGATGATCCGGCGTTGCCGTGAGCTGTGGTGTAGGTTGCAGACGCGGCTCAGATCCCGAGTTGCTGTGGCTCTGGTGTAGGCTGGTGGCTACAGCTCCGATTGGACCCCTAGCCTGGGAACCTCCATATGCTGCGGGAGCGGCCCAAGAAATAGCAACAACAACAACAACAAAAAAGACAAAAGACAAAAAAAAATGGGCAGAAGATCTAAGCAGATAGTTCTCCAGAGAAGACATACAGATGGCCAAAAAATACATGAAAAGATGTTCAACATCACTCATGATTAGAGAAATGCAAATCAAAACCACTATGAGGTACCACCTTATACTAGCCAGAATGGCCATCATCCAAAAGTCTACAAACAATAAGAGATGGAGAGGGTGTGGAGAAAATGGAATCCTATTATGCTACTGGTGGGATTGTAAATTGGTGCAACCACTGTGGAAAACAGTATGGAGATTCCCCAGAAAACTAAACTTAGAACTACCATTTGATCCAGCAATCCCACTCCTGGGCATCTATCCAGAGAAAACCATGCCTCACAAAGACACATGTACTCCAGTGTTCATTGCAGCACTATTTTCAATAGCCAAGTTATGGAAACAACCTAATGTCTGTCGACAGAGGAGTGGATGAAGAAGATGAGAACAGTCTTTTTTTAAACTTAATAAACTGATTTTGAAGTTTCATTTGCATTCCCGTAGAGGCATTTGGAATACATACAAATGAATAGTAAATTGTTTCTGACGTATTTATTAGTTTCCCTATTCATTAATTATATCTCTTTATTATTCAGAAGATTACTTTGGGGGAAGCAGAATAAATCAGGAATTAACACAAAAACCATTTAACTGCCAATTGAAAATTTTTTTTCTATCACCATCAAAGAGTTATTTCTTCAGTTATATCTTCATACTATTTACTGTGTAGTTTCATCTTAAGGTAAATTAAATTTTCATTGTTTTTATATATATGATAAATGTGTCAGTATGACAGCCAGAGATAAAATATGTTTAGAAACAACAGTTGTTTTTAGAAAACGTTATGACTCTGTCATCAAATGACCATTTTAAATATAATTGTAGTTAGTCTTATGTAAATAACTATAACAAATTTCCTCTTTCCATTCATGCATAAGCATGATGCCTCACCTACAGTCAAAATGTCCTAAAAGTTTAATTACAGTGGAAATAACTATTGAAAAGGCTTTTACTTGTCTTTGTGCACTCGGTATCACCAAATAGGGATGGAACAGTAATCAATTATTTTGAAAATTTCAATGCCAGTGTATTTTAGTATTCACATGGCCCATTTCTGCTTAAGAGATAAGACTATATCCTATGAATAGAGTAAAAGTTCATCTGTTTTAAGAAGAAATTTAGATGTTTTAAATAAAAGAATTAAGAATTAGTGTTGTGGTAGATGACTTTTAGAGCTCACTGTAAAAGATGGTGGTTTTTAGTTGTTGCCACTGTGCTCTGCTTTCTAGAGCCAAACAGACAGATGGATGTTCATTATTTCCTTGACTTTTTATATTTGTTGATAATTGTTGTAATTAATTTTTAATCTGAAGACTTGTAAAGCAATACTTGGGGATTTAACAAATCAAACTTGTATTAATGAAGCACAAACTGTCCAAATAGTCTTCCTATATCAAACTTTACTGAGCTGTAATAACTCTTTCCTGGTCAAGGGCTGATCCCAAAGCATCTGGGGAACAAGATCCTCTGGAACAATCACCAACAATCTGCACACACTGTAAGGGTGACAGAGTTCAAAGCATTAAATCAAAACAAAATTTCAAAACTCTCTTAAAACAAAATTACTATTATTATTTAGTGAGTACTTACTTAATACTGAGTGTCCTAATTCTAGATTTATAATCATGAAATTATTGAGGAACCCCTTAGAAATATACACATTTCACATATATTAGATTATTTACATGCCTTTTTCTTCATATGTCAACTGTATATTCTGACCTTCTCCCTCCTCCAGTAAGAAACCAAGAAATTTGAATAATTTTTCAAACTCAGGGATGATTAGTGTTCAAAATAGGAACCCACCATTTTATTTCCGGCATTCCTAATTCATGATCACGTTCCTTTTGAGAGGAGACTTGTCATGTTAATTGGAAGAATAACAACAATGAAAGATACTACCTCTTGAGAATTACATGCCAAACATTGTGCAAAAGGTTGCACATACATGATCTCATTTAATCTTCTCAATGCTCTTCAAGTTCCCATTGTGATGCTGTGGGATTGGCAGCATCTCTACAGTGCCAGGATGTAGGTGTGATTCCCTGCCCGCCACAGTATGTTAAAGGATCTGGTGTTGCTGCAGCTATGGTATGGGTTGCAACTGTGGCTCGAATCTGATCCCTGGCCTGGGAACTCCACATGCTGTGGGGTGGCCAAAAAAGAAAAAAAAAAATCTTCCCAATGCTCTGAGAGTAAGCTTAACTCCCTTTTTTTTTTTTTTTTTTTTTTACAAAGCAGAGACATAGCCAATAAGTAACTTGCCAAACACATATCTTCAGAAATCCAGAAATCCTCAGAAACGTTAACCAAAATTTCAGCGTATTATATATAAGCCCTGCTTTTCCATGAGCCTATGTATGAATATGGCTTAACATGTAGCACATTCACAACTGTGATAGACACTGTCATGAAGTATGAAGTATATGTGCTCTCCAACCAGTCAGTTCATGATTTTAATTCAGTTTTGCATAAATTGCAAGAAACATCTTGAAGAAAACAGGAGGCTCATTCTGAGACAGATACAATAACATGAGTGGATTTCACTTGTTTTCGTAAGCCTTAAAGGGAGCTTTGGAAAATGGGATAGATAGGATTTGTCAGATGAACAATGAGAAATTCAAGGGGTAAAGAGAAAACATTCACCCTTGCCACCTTTTTTAAATTTTCTCATTCCTGTCAAGGACTGGCTGTACATTTTGCCCAGGATAGCCTTCTAATCCTTGTGTACAAAGCTACATGTATTCCTTTATCAAAAACTTGACTCCATACTAGCATCTCCAAGGAGCCCTACCCTGAGGATAGGTGGGAAGAATTCATCCTCTGGTGCCTCTCTACCAACAGCATGCCCTAAACACCTTTCACTTAGAATTTTAAACAGTTTGTTCAAAAACAAAAAGAAAATTATTATCTGATTTGTCATTCTGTTTTGTGTGATTGTAAATTCAGGCATTCTTCTATTTTTTACTACATGAAGGTCAAGAAATATTTAGTGCATTAAATAGTTAATTTGGTGGAATAAAGTCTGGAATATTTAGAAATGGCTTGTAAAAGGGATAGAATGTACATTTCTGTAAAAGCAGGCAATTCCTTCATCAATAATTAGGACAGAGTATCTTAGCTATAGTGTGTCATTGATGGTGGGCCATTGTGGAGAGAGATTCATTCTTTTATTGGGAGCCTCCAGGAGGGATGGAGTAAATTCAATCCACACAAAAATGCAGGGAGGGAGTTCCTGTTGTGGCTTAGCAGTACTGAACCCGATTAGTAACCATGAGGATGCGGATTCGGATTCTGCATTGCTGTGATGTAGGCCGACAGCTGCAGCTCTAATTCGACCCCTAGCCTGGGCACTTCTATATGCCACACATGTGACACCAGCCCCACTGCCCCCGCCCCCCGGGAAAAAAAAAAGGGAGGAGAGCAAGGAGCTTCCCTGGGTGGAGAAAATGACAGTCATTTTAAGAGATGATGGAGGACGTCACAATTACTTTTTTGTATCCACCTTTTCGCTCTGTGTATTCATATGGAATCAGAGGGAATGAAACATAGATGAAGCCTCTACAAAGTACATACATACTGCTTGAGGTCCCAGAATGGTGCAAAGTGGAACTCTTCCATTAGAGGATGCAGGCAGGGATTCTGGGGGGAGGGCTATGTGACATGAGCATTCATGCTAGAGGATAGGTTGCAAAGTTGACCATCCAGAAGTAAGAAATTATTCAAAGACAGAATGTGGAACTATTACTTTTAAGAGTTCATTTGATATTATAGCATATATCTATAATGATGATGTTTAGAATCATATCATCCTTAGATATTACTATCCAACAGTTGCACTTAATCATATGTCATAAAAATAAGTACCTGTGCCATATATAGAGCAGGAAGGGGAAAGACTGTATTTGTTTTTTGATTCATAGAATTCTCAAGAAGATGGTAAAATAAGGGGTGAATTCATAAGAATAACATTCTGGTCCCTTTCTTGTG
The DNA here is from genome assembly GCF_016906955.1 of Phacochoerus africanus. Taxonomy (NCBI): domain Eukaryota; kingdom Metazoa; phylum Chordata; class Mammalia; order Artiodactyla; family Suidae; genus Phacochoerus; species Phacochoerus africanus. The sequence continues at coordinate 74,280,727 of NC_062552.1, forward strand.
GTGATAGCTAGAAAGTTATAGATAATGCTTAAATAAATTCACTTTTTCAGAAATTGCTAGAAATTTTACTTTTAAGAGTTGCTTCTGACACACAGGCATTGATCTCAGAAGCTATGGAATATACCCTGTTGGTTAGAAAAAAGTCAGGCTCCATCTATCACTATTACAGGAAGAATGTGTTCTCGGTGGAATCCTTTAAAGCCTAGGAGTTCACTTCCTCCTCGCGGTGGCAGAGTGGGTTGTATTTATCTGGCCATTGAATATGACTCCCCACCAAGTCTGAAGGTGCATGGAGCACACCCAACAGTCTGCACACAAAGAAAGATCAAGTTGGCCTGCCTCTCACTTTGGAGCTTGGAGCCCACTGATCTCAGTAGTGTGTCACTGTCCCTTTTATGACAGCGACTCATTTCCCAGGCCTGCTGGGTTTCCAGACTGCCTCCCTATTGTATGTGTACACAGACTGATTATAAGTTCACCACTTCCTTCCACCTTTTTTGTACAGGGTATTATCTATGACAGATGAGTGCAATAAAGTGAATCCATTTTTTCCCCCCTCTTGCAGGCAGCACAGTGAGTTCTAACCAACAAAGGCAACATTGAGGTAAATCTTTAACAGTGTCACCACATTGACTTTCATCATTTTCACCTTTCCTTTCACTGATTTCTATCCCTGGAGTTGTAAAACATAGTTTCACATTGTGACCGTCCCCTAGTCCTCAGTAGAATTAGTTACACAGACAAGAACATACTCTTTTTCATAGACACTCCATCACAGCTCAGACTTCATTGCCTCTCGCTCCACAAATTCTATTTTATAGATAAAAGCTCAGAGTTTCAAAGGATGAAAAATTTTCAAAAAAAGTCAAGCTTTCATTTTAAAAAGATAATGCAATACTAGGAAACTATTGGAAAAATGTGATGGAATATTTATTTAATAAGAAGGGTAATGTTGTCTATGTATTAAGAAAAAATCCAAAACAGTATATATGCAATTTTATAAAAATTTTATAAACTCCATACTATATACATACAGAAAAATATGTAGTTGTCTGTCTTTTTTTCTTTTCTCTCTATGACATATTTGGTCTCAAATTAAGATTTTAAAATGTGTAAAGGCAAAAAGGAAAACAGAAAATAGGAAATAATGAACACTGCAAGGTTCTTTTTTCAAGCTGTTTAGCCTACATTTAAAAAAATTTTGAAAATCAAAAATTGGTACATATTTATTGTTTTATTCAATGTTTACTGCAAAAAGGAAAGACATTTCATGGAAGAGAAGGCATGTAAGAAACCACCGCTCTAATACCAGATGGATTTCTATTTTTCTTAAGTCACAGGCAGTTTTAAAACAAAAGAGGGTGCTTTGTAGAGAAAGCACATTTGAAGGCCTCAATGTAGGAATACTGTGAAAGAACCTACTGGAAAAGGGATATACAAAACCCAAAAGCTAATTTTCCCCATTTGACAATTTAAATAATTTCTATCATTGCATTGCAAATTGTTATACTTTAAAGGACAATTATTATGTTTGAATTTTGGATTACTTTTTCCTTTCATTTAATCAACTGAGAAGGAACCCCTACTATGTTGCTTTCATTAAAATCTTTCTGTGATATTCCTTTTCCACCATGCTCAGTGGCTGGCAATCTCTGTAAGAGAACTGATTACGAAAAGAAATAGGGAGTTCCTGTCGTGGCTCAGTGGTTAACAAATCTGACTAGGAACCATGAGGTTGCAGGTTTGATCCCTGGCCTTGCTCAGTGAATTAAGGATCCGGCTTTGCCGTGGGCTGTGGTATAGTAGGGAACCTCCATATGCCATAGGAGCGGCCCTAGAAAAGGCAAAACGACAAAAAAAAAAGTGATAGGGAGGTAAATGGTAAGGACCAAAGAGGGACCTTTGAAAGGGCATATTCTGCAAAGTACCTGACTGAAACAGCAGGGAGTCATGGAGATTATAGACAATTTGGGAGTTGATTTTTTAAAAAAATGGAAGAAAAGCAAATATGTCATATGAGGCAAAAATTCTTGGAAGGCAGCTGTACTCACCACTATACCACCAATGAAGCAAAAATTCTTTTAAAGGAAACTTGAAGCCCAGATAGAGCCAAATAATTAATTTGCAAAGACCAAAAAGTAAAATTTGGGTAGCTTGAAGAACTTGCTTCAAATAATCAGGCCTCACACTAGCTTGTGCCTCTGGGAGTCTTATACTTAATTCTAAATAATTTGTGACTGAACTAGTCAGGATTATATCCTCAGTACTAGAATTAGTACGAGGATGTTATAAGGCTTGATAGATAATCTATCCTTGACAGCCTTGTTTATCTGATGTAAGATGAGAAGACGATTAGACCTATTCTATATTTAAGAATTAAAAAGGAATTCCTGCTGTAGCATAGTGGATTAAGAATCTACTGCTCAGGATGCTGTGGAGGCGTGGGTTCAATCCTCAGCCGGGCTCAGTGGATTAAAGGATCTGGTGTTGCCACAGCTATGGTTCAGGCTTAATCCCTGGCCTGGAAACTTCCATATTCTGCAGGTGTGGGCACCAAATATATATATATATATATATATATATATTTGTGAGATAGGTATCTATGTAAATAAGTTGCAATTATAATAAATTGAAATTAGTAGGGTTGCCAAATTTAGGAAATAAAAAATACAGGACTGCCAGTTAATTTGAATTTCAGATAAAAGACAATTTTTAGTCTATATATGCCTTATGTAAAAATACTATTTACTATTTATCTGAAAGTCAAACCTAATTGAGCTTCCTATATTTTACTGACAACTCTAGGATATAGGAAAAGAATTAGGGAATGATTAAGATTTGAGATTATTGTAATTTCTTTGGAAAAGGCAAGGAAGAAAGAAAAGAAGGAAAGAAGGAAGAGAGTGAAGAAGAAACGGAAGGAGGATATCTTTTGAAGTTCCAAGGAAAGATGGCAAGCTATCTTCCTACCTTTCTGAGAAAATATAAGAAAAAGGATAAAATGTTGGAAGATGAATACTTGACTATTTTATAATGTGGGAAATATTTTTCACAGTTGCTTCAAGCGTAGGACTGAATAATTCAATTCAGAAGGTTATATTGAAAACAAGATTTAGAGATTGATTATATGTTTTTAATTTAGTTTATTCAAATACAGTTGGTTTACAATGTTGCATTAGTTTCTGGTGTATAGCCCAGGGATTCAGTTAAATACACACACACACACACACACACACACACACACACACACACATTCTTTTTCGTATTCTTTTCCATTTTAGTTTATCACACACAGGATATTGTATATAGTTCCTAGAGTTTGATTATATTTTAATACCATTTCTTTTTGGCTTTCTATTACAATATATTTCAGACACATATAAAAGCACAATATGCAGTGCAAAAAATACACATGTATCTCATCCCAGATTTAAGTAATTGTTACTATTTTTCATATTGCTTCAGATTTTTTGTAAAATAAAAATTAAAACTAGAATTGAAAATTCTTCTATCCTTTCTAGTCCCATTTGTCTCATTTTTTTCATCAGACATGTCACTATTCTGAATTGTCTTCCTGACATATTTTACACAGTATATAACTTATGTAGAGATCAGTAGTGAGATGCAACAACCACAGTAGCCAATGGAAAGGATCCCTAAGGACCTGAGATGGGCACCAATGAAGTTTTCTACAATTAATATATTTTCATAATAAATAACTTTTCTCTGGTAAGGCTTTCACATTCTTTTTCTTGTTCAGAATGAATTTAGCTATTCTTGGACCTTTTCTCCATAAATATTAGGGTCAGCTTATTAGGTTCCATAAAAAATGACATGTACTTACTTAACTTTTTTCACATTATTCAATAAAATGCACACATTTTTGCCTATATGTTTTATATTTACTTTGTTAGATTTATTCCCAGATTCCTCTAAGTTTATGCTGTTATGAATGAGACATATTTACACATAATTTCTAATTGAGTATTGTAATATATGCATCATTTTAAAAAAAATCTTTTAAATTTTTTAGTTAATTTACAATATTAGCTTCAGGTGTATAACATAGCAATTCAATAGTTTATAGATTATACTCCATTTAAACTTCTTACACAATAATGGCTATATTTCCCTGTGCTGTAAAATATATCCTTGTTGCTTACTTGTTTTATACCTAGTAGTTTGTGTTTCTTAATCCTATGCTCCTTTCTTGCCCTTCCCTCTTTTGTCTCTCTACTGGTACTGCTAGTTGGTTCTCTGTATCTGTGAGTCTGTTTCTGTTTTGTTATACACATTTTTTTAGATTCCAAATATAAGAGATAACATAGAATATTCGGCTTTGTCTATATTCACTAAGCATAATACTCTCCAGTTCCATCCACATTTGTTATAGATGGTAGAATTGCATTCATTTTATACATCTTTATGTATGTATATATATACATCTTCATCCATTCATCTGTTGGGCACTGAGGTTGCCTCCATGTGTTGGCTATTATAAATAGCGCTGCTACGAATATTGGGGTGCATGAAGCTTTTTGAATTAGTGTTTTTATTTTTTTGGCTATATACTCAGCAAAGAAATTGCTAGATCATATGGTAGTTCTATTTTCAGTTTGTTTGAGGACCCTCCATACTGTTTCCATAGTGGTTGCAAGAGTTTATATCCTCACCAAGAATGTAAAGTGTTCCCTTTCATACACATTCTGGTCAATATTTACAATCTCTTATCTTTTTGATGATAGTCATTCTGCCAGGTGTGAGGTGATATCTCATTGTGGTTTTGATTCTCATTTCTCTGATAATTAGCAATGTTGAGCAATAAATGCCATTCCTTTATATATTTATTTAGAATTCTGCAATTTTGCTCAACTCTTATTAGCTCTAATATTTTGTATACATACATTTTCTATGCAAATAATTTAGTTATCTGAAAAGTTTTATTTCTTCTTTATTTATTTTCTTCAGAATCTTGCATTGCATAGGAATTCCTGAAGATGATGAAATGGAGAGAATAAGTACCCTTGTTTTTTTCCTGTCTTAAAGGGAATGTTTTGAACCTTTCATCTTTAAACTATGTGTCAGATTGATATTCTAATATTGCTTTGAGGTTTTTGTTGTTGCTATCATTTTTTTTTTTCTTTTTAGGGCCACACCTCCAGCATATGGAAGTTCCCAGGCTAGAGGTTGAACTGGAGCTGCAGCTGCCGGCCTATGCCATAGCAACACCAGATCCAAGCTGCATCTGCAACCTACACTGCACCTCAGGGCAACACCAGATCCTAAACCCACTGAGGAGGCTGGGGATCAGACCTGCATGCTCATGGATACTAGTTGGATTCTTAAACCATTGAGCCACAATAGGAACTCCTCATAGTTGGTTTTAAATATTCTTAAGTTATTTCTATACTGTTCTGAGCAATTGAAATACTTAACTTCATCTTAGATCTCTCATCCCCATTTTACATACAATTTTACCAAATTAATCATTATGATTAGTAGTGTTTATATCTAATGACTATTTAGATATCAACATATTTGTCACTTTCTTAATTATCTTGCTTCTTGAATTCATCCATTTTTTCTAGTTCCTATTCTTATTAATTTCATATTTCATCAAGGATTTGTAAGAAGTAAAATCTCTCAGCTTCTATTTGAATGTTTAAATTTTTTTCTTCCTCTTGAGTAGTTTAAGTAATGAATTCTACACTGACAGTTATTTTCCTCAGCACTTTGAAGCCATTATCCCAAGGTTTTATGATTATTTATTTAGTTATTCTACATTTTTCACTGGTTGCTTTTAAGATTTTTATCTTTAAAATTCTGCTTTTTCATAACGCTATAGTTATTTGTTTTACTTTATCTATTTCATACTCATGTTACTTCTTTTAAGGACTTGGCTCTGACTTTAATTCCAGAAAAAATTTTGACAATTTTTTCTTCAAATGTTGCCTCTCCACAATTCTGTAATTATTTCTGAAGAGTCAGTTGATACGTTTCACTTTCTTGTTTTATCCTTCATTTCTCCTGACAGTTCTGTCACATTTCCCCCTTTTGTAGCTTTACCCTGTATACCAAATACTTTTGTTTCTTTTTTTTTTCCTTTTTAGGACCAAACCTGTGGCATATGGAAGTTTCCAGGCTAGGGGTGGAACTGGAGCTGCAGTTGCTGGCCTACTCCACAGCTACAGCAAGGCTAGATCCGATCCACATCTGCAACCTATGCCATAGCTCACAGCAATGCCAGAGCCTTAACCCACTGAGTGGGCTCAGGGATCAAACCTGCATCCTCATGGATACTAGTCAGTTTCCTTACTGCTTAGCCACGATGGGAACTCCCTCCACTACTTTTATGGGTGTAATTTTAGCTTTGCCTTATTTGTTGTTTAACCTCTCTATTGTATTGTGTTTTGTGTGTATGTGTGTATATTTCAGTGGTTAGATTTTTTTTTATTTCAAGGTTTTTTTAGTGTTCAAATCCTCCAATTTCAAATAATACAGTTCTTTTCTTCCATTATATTTTCTAACCTGTTTCTAACTTTTGTACTGATTATAATTTTTTAAAATTTATGGGTTTATTACTTGTTGTATGGTTTCATATCTTGGGGTTTTAACTCTCCTCTTTTGCCTGCTGATTCTCTCTCCTAGTAGACAGTTATTTCCCCCCCAGTGCTGCATGTATGTTTGGGGATGGGTTTATTTAATTTTTTGAGAACCCTGTCAGCTAGGTGTGTGTGTGCATACACAAATTCTTGTGTTTAAAATAGTGAATACTTCATAAAGCTGTTTCTTTTTTCTTTTGACAAAGGTGTTAAAATAGTTTTATGAAAATTTTCAAATTTAGTAATCAAATATAAGATATTTGGTAACTGATTTTAATGCTATTAACAGGGATCTTTGAGATAAGGGTTAATCTGGGGGAATAAAATTACAAGTAGCCTGTCCATAGATGCCATACATCTTCACGAAGGCCTCAGAGAGTCAGGTTCATTTTCTCTCTACTTCACCACCCTTAATACACAGATTACATCCTTTGACGTTAGAGCTCAAATTATTGCATCCTTCTCAAGAGAGGAAGCAAGGATGGTGGGAGGGAAAAAAATTAATTGCCAGCCATCTAAAGAGCCTTCAAAGACATAATAGAAAATTAGTCAAAACTTTTCAATTAACCACACCTAGCTGCAAGGTAATACCCCACCCACCCAAATATACTAATTTAACTGGAGATATTCTCAACCCAATAACATCGGCATCTCCTTTTTTAAATCATTTATTTATTTATATATATATTTTTTCTACTGTACCATAGGTGTCTTCTTAATAAGAAAGAGGGAGAGAATGGATATATGACAGATGCTAGGCGGTTTCTATAAAACCTGATCAAGCAGATAAAATAAACTGGACTTCATACTCATGTGTACTGCTGGTCTGCAGATTTCATTTCTTAAAAGTGATATTTTCTTCACCTGTGGTCCTAGGTAATTTGCAAGCTTAGCTGGAGCGTCTCAGGCTAGTGGGTGGGATTTTCTAATTCCCTTTTGCACAGATACAGTAATTCTTTAGTATTTTGTTCTAAATACAGGAGATTCAATTACAGACATGACTTTCTCTGAGTTGTACCTACTTACTTGTTTTCCTCTGATTACATAGAAAAAGCAAATTTTGATACTGTGCTTTAACCAGTTTTTCTGTTTAGTGTGAGGTAGGACTATCCATATTAGCAAAAATGTAGTCTATTTATAAAAATGGACTTTTAACCTCAGGACACTTGTTGTCACTCATTCATTTATGTATCTTATTTTAAATAAGTAAACTAAGTATTGGTGATACTTCTGCCTCAGCAGAGAATATATTTGGTTGAAAAAAATTGCTTTTCACATGTAAATTCATGTATATTAAAAAGATATCTCTCATCAAATAGCAGTATGTGGGAGTGGGGCAGTAGGGAGTATGGGCAAATTGGCAAAAATAAATTAGAGACTCAAAATATACTTGTAACCCCCTTAATCCTGATAAAGGAATTTAATAATAAAAAATGATAGGACTCATCTGCAATTCTCCATGACTACACAGTGAGTTAAAAAATCACTGCAAAAATGAAAATATAAAGAGAGTCTAGATAATTTCATTAACTCATATGACTTCAGGAAAGTCACTGTGTTTTTCAGTGACATTTTCTCCATTTAGAAGATAAGATAAATATTTTCTTTTTTTCCAATTTAATTTTTATTTTATGTTGAAGTATAGTTGATTTACAGTGGTGTATTAATTTCAGGTATACAGCAAAGTGATTCAGTTTTACATTTATATATATATATATATCTATTCTTTTTCAGATTCTTTTCCTGTATAGGTTATTACAGAACATTAAGTAGAGTTCCCTATGCTATATAATAGGTCCATGCTGATTATCTATTTTATATATAGTAGTATGTATATATTAGTCCTAAATTCCTCCTTTATCCTCCACCCTTCCAGCTCTTCCCCTTTGGTAACCATAAGTCTGTTGTAAAAGTCTATGAGTCTGTTTTTGTTTTGTAATAAGACCATATTTATCATTTTTTAAGATTCCACATGTAAGTGATATCATATATGTCTTTGTCTGACTTAGCTTAATATGATAATCTCTAGGTTTATTCATGTTGCTGCAAATGGTATTTTTTTTCTCATTATTAACTGAGTAATATTCCATTATACATGTACCATGTCTTCTATTCCTATTCATGGACATTTAGGTTGTTTCTATTTCCTGGCTATAGTAAATAGTGCTGCAATGGACATTGGGGTGCATGTATCTTTTCAAATTATAGATTTCTCTGGTTATATACCCAGGAGTGGAATTGCTGTATCATATGGTAATTCGATTTTTAGTTTTCTGAGGAACCTCCATACTGCTTACCATAGTAGCTGCACCAGCTTACATTCCCACCAACAGCAAAAGAGGATTCTTTTTTGTCCACATCTTCTACAGCATTTATTATTTGCAGACTTTTTGATGATGGCCATTCTGACTGGAGTATACTCACTATGGTTTTGGTTTGTATTTCTCTCATGATTAGTGATATTGAGCATCCTTTTATGTGCTTTTTGGCCATTTGTCTGTATGTCTTTGGAGAAATATCTTTTTAGATAATCATTTATTATTATTTTTTTGTTTGTTTTGGCTACTGAGCTTTATGAGCTGTTTGTATATTTTGGAGATTAATCTCTTGTCAGTTGCTTTGTTTGTGAACATTTTCTCCCATTCTGTGGGTTAGTTCTTGTTTTGTTATGGTTTCCTTTGCTGGAAAAATCTTTTGTTTGATGAAGTCTCATTTTTTAATTTTTGTTTTTATTTTCATTATTCTAGGAAGTGGATCCAAAAAGACATTTCTGTTTTTTAAGTCAGAGAGTGTTCTTCTTATATTTTCCTCTAAGAGTTTTGTAGTATATGGCCTTGTGTTTAGGTCTTTAATCCATTTTGAGTTTATTTTTGTGTATGGTGTTAGAGCATGTTCTAATTTTATTCTTTTACATGTATCCCTCCAATTTTCCCAACATCACTTATTGAAGAGATTGTATTTTCTCCATTATATATTGCCTCCTTTGTCATAGATTAATTCAGCATAGGTGCATTGATGTATATATATTTTTTTGTTTTGTTTTGTTTTTTTGTCTTTTGTCTTTTTTTTTTGTTGTTGTTGTTGCTATTTCTTGGGCTGCTCCCGTGGCACATGGAGGTTCCCAGGCTAGGGGTCCAATCGGAGCTGTAGCCACCCGCCTACGCCAGAGCCACAGCAACTCGGGATCCGAGCCGCATCTGCAACCTACACCACAGCTCACAGCAACGCCGGATCGTTAACCCACTGAGCAAGGGCAGGGACCGAACCTGCAACCTCATGGTTCCTAGTCGGATTCGTTAACCACTGCGCCACGACGGGAACTCCATGATGTACATTTCTGTTTTGTCAGTACCATATTCTTTTGATTACTGTAGTTTTGTAGTATAGTCTGAAGTCAGGAAGCCAGATTCCTCCAACTCTGTTTTCCTTTCTCAGAATTTATTTGGCTAATGTTTCTTTATTTTCACACTTAAAAAAAATTACAATTCAAAAATTACTTTAACTCCAGCCAAAATGTTGAGATACTGTCTTGAAGTTAGCTATTTTGAAGAAGACATGATAACCCAATTATATTTCTGTAAGAACTTTCTCTTAAAACAATGATTCTGATTCTCACGAGCATCTAGAATCTTGTCAATATTGGAGAAAATAAGAAAGGCCATAGAATTTGCTAGCATCTAACATTTACTATGTTTGGATTTTGTAGAATCTTACATTCAGCACATATCCTTAATTTATAGTAGTGAAGAAAACAAAGAAAATGGAGGTGAGGGTTAGGGATTAGGTTTTAGAATACACTAATAATCCTATTTAAAAGCTTCTTGAAGTTTGCCATCTTAATCAGTGGTTTAATTACTCAGGGTCTCCTATTAAAGAATGTAAAAAGTTGGCATGCATGCATCTGTGAGAGATATGGAAATAGCCATACTTAGGTAGACATACAACTGAGCATTATGCTTTATCCTTCTATATTAGAGCTTTTATGGGGTACTGTTCCCACATATGTCCCCAGAGAACAGAAATCTTGCTGTAACAGGATCTTTCAGTTATAAGTAATAGAATATTAAATTAAAAGTAGCTAAATAAAGGAATCATTACTTAGTAGAACAAGAAGAGTCCTGATAAGACCCCTGCCAATTAAATCAGTAAATCAACTAGATCATTGTAGATCAAGCTCTCCCTAACATAATCAGAAATCATTTTAGTCCTTAGAATTGTCCCCTTGTGTTCATAGATCTCATGATTCTGGGCCACATCCAGTGAAAGAACAAAGAGGTTTTTCTCTAAGGGCATCCTTGTGTCACAGAAGAAAATACTCTCCAGAATCTGTTTAGCAGACATTCTCTTACATCTTATTGGGCAGAATTGGCTCTCATGCCCAAACCAGCTACTGGCATAGCTACACTATGATTGATTTAGTACAATACAGACTCACTGTCTTGGGCACATCAGTTCTCTTAGCAGAGAAATGAAGGAAATTGCTATTGAGAAGGCAGTCTATAGCATCTATCATAGCTGCACCTACCCAGAGTTCTATGGAGGGTTTTTGCCTCTGACGTACATCCTCTGGACTGAATTACATATAGACACAGGGCCTGAAATAGCCCATCTCTCTATAGGGTAAAATACAAAATTATAATAAAAACAAAAACCCTGAACCAAATCTCAAGAAATTTGGAATGGGACATCAAAACCTGCTTCATTTGGTTACAAATGAAATTAGTGGACATGTGTGGAACACCTGAGATAAATCAATAGCACAAGAGTAAGAGGCTCTTAATTCTTGCTGCCAACTAGGCTGCCTTGATGCTTACTTCCTGAATCTGGGTACTCAGCATTTTCTGTATTTCCATGAGAAATCTGCCTATAAAAACCTCTTTTCCTCCAATACCTACATCCTCAGACATCTGCTACAACTTTATTTGATCTAGTTTTGAATTGGATTTTCATTTCTTGCCATACCTTTTTTTTTCTTCTACAACAGAAATAGGTAGCATACACCCGCATAAAGAATGTGGGACAGGAGTTCCTGTCGTGGCACAGTGGTTAACAAATCCGACTAGGAACCATGAATTTGGGGGTTCAATCCCTGGCCTTGCTCAGTGGATTAAGGATCTGGCATTGCTGTGAGCTGTGGTGTAGGCCAGCGGCTACAGCTCCAATTCGACCCTTAGCCTGGGAACCTCCATATGCCGTGGGAGTGGCCCTAGAAAAGACAAAAAGACACACACACACAAAAAAAGAATGTGGAACATTGGGAGTTGATAATCAGGACTACAAGAACATTGATATTCCCTTCTATATTCCATGATGGGAAGTTAAAAATCCATGACGTGCAAAGAAAACACTACTCATGAGGCAAATTATGGAGGTTTGGAGAGGCAAGAGAATAAACCTCAGTCTTAGAATGCTTGGCTTGATGTGTGTTTGAAGCAGTCTTTCTGTAACCTTGATGCAGGAAGACTTCTTTCTGCAGCCAACATGCTGCAGCTGCCTAAAGATAAGGTCAGAAAATAATCTTAAAAGATATCAAATGGCAACACTAATTTATTTCCTAACCATGGCAGGTTTCCATGATAAAGGTTGAAATACAGATTAGCAGAGATTTTGACAATTAAAATAGGACTATTTGAGAGAAATCAGATATGCCAGAGGAGTTGACAACATTGTTGTTCTTACTATGCAACATTCAATCTCCTATTCTTTGGGTAAGAGCATCTTAAGTTTCTTTTAGGTGGGATATTCAGGTGAGGGTGTAAGGATAGCACATAATCCAAACTAAACTAATAACGGCCTCTACATTGGCCTTATATCATGAACAGAGTGACCAGAGTTTGTAAAGTGGATTGTGATATTGATTCCAGATCACAATTTTTCCACTAATTCCAACTGCCTAGATCTCCAGAGCTTCTCTGTTTCCTGTCATTTCTGAACCAGTACCTTTTTTTTTTTTGTCTTTTCTAGGGCCACTCCCCTACAGCTCCCACACTCTAATCGGAGCTGTAGCTACCGGGCCTACACCAGAGCCACAGCAACGCGGGATCCGAGCCGCGTCTGCAACCTACACCACAGCTCACGGCAACGCCGGATCCTTAACCCACTGAGCAGGGGCAGGGATCGAACCCGCAACCCCATGATTCCTAGTCAGGTTCATTAACCATTGAGCCACGATGGGAACTCCACTGAACCAGTATCTTAAGCTATGATTTTGATTTTGGGAGGTGGCCATATTCTCCAGTGAATTATCTATTTGCTTAAGTTGCTTTATAGTACCTCAAATAAAGTTATTTGGAACAGGGTGTTGCATCCAATGTGGAGATAAGTGGATGGATTCTTGATATTTTAATGTACAATCTATAGTATTTTATGATTGGTTATAGTTAGAGGATGAGAGAGAGAACAGTTCAATAGCCATTTTCATACTTGAGCAAATGTGAGGGTAGTGACATTTATTGGGATAGGGAATAAGGAATAATAAAGAAATTGAAAAAATTATAAGTTTAGTGATAGACATTGAGTTGAGATGTCTTTGCCACAATCAGTAGTAATAGGCCACATATGGTCGGAAGTTTAGTAGAGATTTTAGAATAGGAATTTTTGGTAACTTCCAGAATGCCTTTGCCATCCTGTGACACCTTGACTTTTAAGATAAGTCCTATCAAATAGGAAAATTCAAATGAACAACCTCTGAAATCTCCATTCTTAACATGTAGAATATTGAATTAAAAAAAAACAAAAAAATCTCATAGAGTATTTTAGAAATTATTGCTAACATAAAAGACCTTAGAAATAAATGCATGATGTATCAGTTAAATTTTTGTAAAATAAAATTTTATAATAACCACAAAAACTTCAGTGTCAGGTAAGAGTAATAATTTATTTAGGTCAGAAAGATGAGATTCAGATGATTATCTGGGCTCAGCTGATGTTAGCCAATATTATCTAAGAAAACATATGGATCACAAGGTGACTCTGTTCATTTGGACTATGGTGACTCTTATGTCTGGGTGGCATTTTGCTGTCAACTGATCAAGGATAGCCTAGCCTGGGATGACTGGGGAAACTCAACTCTGTTCTATGCATCTCATCCTTCATTGGCTAGCACATGCATGCTTTCCTAGAGAGGACAAGAGAGAAAGTAAGCAGCAACATACAAGGTCTTTTGAGACCTATGCTCAAAGTTGGGACACCATCACTTCCATTGCATTCTACTGGACAAAGCAATTCACGAGAACATCCCAGATCCAAAGGATGGGAAAAAAGGAAGAGTGTGAATATAGGGTGGGGTGGAGTATTAGGACCATTAAAACAATTAGTCTGTTGTACATGGCGTTTCTCTCTCCTTCCCATTTAATTCATGTTGGCTAGTACAAAGGGTTTTTGGTATGTTGATGTTGATATATATCTAGATACAGGTATAGCCATAAATTACAGTGTAGTTATCAAGGTGTTGACCTTAATTCTGCTTCTCTTATGGAAGTAATTTCCTTCTCTTCCAAATTAATAAGAATCACGGCACTCGGAGCATGGTTATTGATTTTGATAACACACTTTTGTTTGTATCTATCAATCCTAAAAGTTTGGCTTCACTTGTCAGGCTAGATGAATATTATTAGTGTGCTTTTCATGGAGAAGTTAACTTTATAATGAGGTCTGTGACACAATTTAATTAATGAGGAACTTGACCACCCTACCACATTCCACTAGTGTACATGATACAGGTTTATTGTAATAATGATGCCAACACTGACACTTTCTGAAGGACAAACAATTGAAATCATCTGTCTTGGTAAATTATATGTGTCTAGAATGATGAAAGTGATAAAAGATAAGTCTGAAAAAACACAAGGTACTGATATCTTGCTAGTTGATTGTGGCTCCTTGGTTTTAATAGTTTCAATAGTATATTAGAATATTCTCTCCACAACTTAGGAATAACTTGCGTAAATTGGGTGTCATCTGACATATTCACCAAGCTAATCAGGCCTAACAGCATGTTATCTTCAAGTGGGAGTGGCATTTTGTAAGTTAGAAATGTCTAAGACTATAAATAAAAGTGTATCTTAATTCGTCTTGGCTGGAAAAATAATGGAGTTTATCATCTCACATGGGAAGCTTACATGGGTAGCGCCTCCAAGCTCTGCTTCTCTGTGGTTCTCTTAACTCTGTCTTCTTCTTGTCTGATCATCTTGAGGCTACAGCTTGATAGATGTGGCATTGTTTGATGCCAAAGGCAGACATTGTCCAGAGATACAAAAAGCAGATAATTTTTTTTATTACTCAATGAATTTTATTACATTTACAGTTGTACCACAGTCATCACAACCAAACTTTATAGCATTTCCATCCCAATCCCTAAGTGCATCCCCCTACCCCTCTTGGAAACCATAAGTTTTTCAAAGTCTGTGAGTCAGTGTCCGTTCTGCAAAGAAGTTCATTGTGTCCTTTTTTAAGATTCCACATGTAAGTGATAGCATTTGATATTGGTGTCTTACTGTCTGACTGACTTCACTTAGCATGATAATTTCTAGGTCCATCCATGTTGCTACAAATACAGTTATTTCTTTCCTTTCAATGGATGAGTAATATTCCACTGTGTATATATACCACATTTTCTTTATCCACTCCTCTGTTGATGGACATTTAGATTGTTTTCATGTCTTGGTTATTGTGTATGGTGCTACAATGAACAATGGAGTCCATGTATCTTTTCAAGTCATGATTTTCTCTGGATAGATGCCCAGGAGTAGGATTGCTGGATCAAATGGTAGTTCTATGTTTAGTTTCCTGAGGAATCTCCATACTGTTTTCCACAGTGGTTGCACAATTTATAATCCCACCAACAGTGTACTAGGGTTCCTTTTTCTCCACACCCTCTCCAGCACTTATTGTTTGTAGACTTTTTGATGATGGCCATTCTGGCTAGTATAAGGTGGTACCTCATAGTGGTTTTGATTTGCATTTCTCTAATCATGAGTGATGTTGAACATCTTTTCATGTATTTTTTGGCCATCTGTATGTCTTCTCTGGAGAACTATCTGTTTAGATCTTCTGCCCATTTTTTGATGGGGTTGTTTGTTTTTTTGGTATGGAGCTGCAGAAGGTATTTATAAATTTTGGAGATTAATCCCTTGTCAGTCAATTCATTTGCAAATATTTTCTCCCATTCTGTGGATTTTTTTTTCTTTTTGTTTAGGGTTTCCTTTGCTGTGCTGAAACTTTTAAGTTTAATTAAGTCCCATTTGTTTATTTTTGTTTTTATCATCATTACTCTAGGAGGTGTTGCTGTGGTTTATATTGGAGAGTGTTTGGCCTATGACAAAAGCAGGTAATTTTTATTTGTATCTCCTTAAGGGAAAGGAAATATTTTCTAGAAGGCTTTAGATACTTTTCTAAAATGGATGACAAGCCCCAGCTTCCTTCTGCAGAAGTTCCATTGTGTTATCATCTTTTCAGGCATCAATTACTGTGTGCCTTTTGTGTGCCACAACCAATACAGGCACAGTCCTCCTCTTATGGAGCTTATCATCTGCTTATTCTACTCTAGGAACAAAGTGCATGTACCATCCTCTCAGAACACAGAGGTTCTTGTATTAATATACTTTAAAATAAGTAATTCTTAGCTTGTTGGGTAATATGGAACTGAGTGCAAACAGATAATAAAGACCTATATCAAGTTGCTCATAGGTCTATACTTGCCCAATTACAATTTCACCTAAAATTTCATCAGGTGTTTCTTATTTCAGTTTAGAGGATTTTCTGATTGCATTGTGTAATAGCTGGCACTAGTACTGTGTAGAATGCTAAAATATTGTAAGACCTATTGTCTTATTTCAGGCTGCTGGAACAAAGTGCCAGAGACTGGGTGGTTTGTAAACAATGAAAAAACTGTTTCTCACAGTTCTGGCAGTTGAAGTCCTTGATAAGAGTGCCTGGATGGCCAGGTTCTGGTAAAAGCTCTCTTCTGGGCTGTAGACTGCTTTTATTTTCTTGCATCCTCGTGTGGGGGAGAGAGGGCAAGGGAGCTCCCTCAAGTCTCTTTCATAAGGGCATTAATTCCACTGTGAATTTTTCGGGGGACATAAATACCATTGAGTTATGCTTGAATTATGGAGCAAAATGAAAGTAGTCTTCTTAAGCAGAACCATAAGCAATATCTCCATGGTTCTATATCTAGAACACATTGTATAAATAGCCTACACCCATCCTCTAAGCTCTAGACTTGTATTTCCAGCAGCATACATTAGTTCAATTTATCTTAAAACTTCCTCAAACTCATCATGTCCAAAATTAAGCTCATAGTCTCTACTTTATCTCCATATTCACTGTCTTAATGCCAAGTGTAACTTAAGCATCCCAACACTTAGGATCATCTTACTCCTCTCTGAACATATGCTCCATTATGCAACCTTTCATCTCCACCATATTACTATCCCATCATCACCATAACTTACCATCTTATTCCTAGACTTTCCCAGGGTCCACCTCCCTTCTTATTCTACCATCAGAGGGACCTTTTAGAAACATAAGTATAGTCATGTGCATGTCCCTGTTGAAAACACTTTGGTGAGTTCCTTTTGTTTAGAAGATGGAGATTAAATATTCTTGATGTTCCTGTAAGGCTCTGCAGGGTCCTGTCTTCACTTACATTTCCAGCTCTATCCCACCACTCCTTGCCTTCTTTCTAGTCTAGCCCACTCTTATTTCCAAATGGGAGTCCCTTCCATTGTGGGAGGAGTAATCATTTGTCTTTAGGAGAACAAAAGTGCATTCTCTACCCACCTTCCTTTTTTAGACCATCATCTATGGATTTAATGACTGCATTATACACACAATAATATGGTACCTAAATTACCTCCATCAAGATATTCTCTCCTCTGTGAAAGAAGTAAAGAAATACATTGGCATTCATGGACTTACTGACTTAATTAGTCACCCCATAATCCTCTAACATCTAACTGATTTTTTTAAAAATTTCTTTTATTTCCATTCACCATTTTTACCCATTTAAGCATTAGAAGAATACTTTAGTAGGTTTTTGATAACATTTCTTAACAAAATATATTTTCTTTTGTCTCATTGATAATGCTAAATATTTTCTTCATCCTGCAATATTGTCAAGATGTGCTAAAAATATTATGCTTAATTATAATTTAGCAAGGCCTTCAGACACTAGTATGGCTCTTAGGGATATTTTCCTACACTCAAAATGATGCCAGGGCACAGTTTAATTTCTTTTTTCCCTATAGTCTTGTCTTTCAACAGCCATTTTTCATTACTATCAATGTGTATTTTTTTCTGCTTCTAATTGGCCTCTATGTGTTTCAAGCTATTCTAAGTGAATGCAATGTCTTGGCTTCAAAACTTTCTTATAAGTAAAATCTTGCATTTTATGCCTTTTATTTGAGCTGAAAGGTTTAATTCATGATTTTCTAGTTTCAGTCTCTTTTCTGGGTAATTAAATTTGTGGTAGACTGATCTTCAAATAAATCAAACATAAAGTTATACTTTTATTTTTTTAGCCAACGCACATCTCTTTAAGGCTGGCACAACTTAGTGATATTTTATATTATGGAAACTATCATAAAGTTGATTATCTCTGAATAATTGAATTTTTTTATCTGTGTATATATTTTAGAGTGAAAAATTCCAGCCAAATCAAATGCTCTTAGTGTTCTCTTTGTGATGTCCTGGTGCAATTCATTTTGTGAAATGCCATTTAGCATAGTAAGATCTTTATACTAATAACTTCCTAATCATCTGAAGGAATTAAGATAGTTTTAAAGATGACCACATGACTTCCAGAGATGTCTTGTGATGTTATATTTCTCTGGCTTGTGGGCTTGGTTTGAGAATCCTAAGCATTGGGATCTTAAGTGAGAGAAACATCTTTTTTTACTAAAGTATAGTTGATTTACAATGTTGTGCCAATTTCTGCTATATAGCCAAGTGACCCAGTCATAAATATATATACATTCCCTTTCTTATATTATTTTCCATCATGGTCTATCCTAAGAGATTAGATATAGTTCTCTGTGCTACACAGTAGGACCTCATTGCTTATCCATTCTAAATGTAAGTTTTTATATACTAACCCAGAACTCCCAGTCCATCCCACTCTCTCTTCTCTCCCTCTTGGAAACCATAAGTCTGTTCTCTATGCCTGTGAGTCTGTTTCTGTTTTATATATGTGTTCATTTGTGCCATATCTTAGGTTCCACATATGAATGATATCATATGGTATTTGTCTTTCTCTTTCTGACTTACTTCACTTGGTATGAGAGTCTCTAGTTCCGTGCATGTTGCTGCAAATGGCATTATTTTGTTCTTTTTTATGGCTGAGTAGTATTCCATTACATATATGTACCACATCTTAATCCATTCCATCTGTTGATGGACACTTAGGTTGTTTCCCATGTCTTGGCTATTGTGAATAGTGCTGCTATGAACATAGTGGGTGTATGTATCTTTTCAAATTGTAGTTTTGTCAGGATATATGTCTAGGAGTGGGGTTGCTGGATCATATTGTAGTTCTGTATTAACTTTTCTGAGGAATCTCCACACTATTCTTGATAGCGGTTTTACCAATTTACATTCCCACCAGCAGTCTAGGGGTATTCCCTCTTCTCCACACCCTCTCCAGAATTTGTTATTTGTAGACTTATTAATGACGGTCATTCTGACAAATATTAGGTGGTACTGCATTGTAGTTTTGATTTGTGTTTCTCTAACAGTGAGAAACATCTGATTGTTGATATAGGGGTTAAGAAAATGAAGCATGGATGTTTACATAGCATATCATTTGCATCTATAGTAGCCCTGAAAATTAAGATGTGGGTATATGTGCAAAATGGGAGAGAGAGGAGCAGAGGGGATCCTGTGTATTTGTTTTGAGAGTAATGTGGCCACTCATTATTTAGTGTCTTGCATCCTATCCTTTTCTTAGTCTATCGTCCTTCCTTCTTTTGTTCTCTGCTCCCCCTAATCTCTCCATCATCACTTTCCTCTTCCTCTTCTGTTCTTTAGCAACTATTGGCCCTCTTCAAAATATAAATTAATTTGTGGACAAATTATAGTTATGCTTGGAGAATGCAGGAGAAAAACGTTTGGCTCCTTCTCCCTTTTTTAAAGCCCTGGTTATCCCTACTGTGGTTTAATTTCATTTCTAGGATTTGGATCAATAAATTTGTAGGAAACACAAAGCCAGTTTTCTCAGTTTATTGACCTTCTGTTGAAAGCAGACACAATTTAGCCAACATCTGGACAGTATTTGTCAAGGCCAAGTGTAACTCAAATCCAGGCCAGAGAAAGAGTTGGTGCATTTGTTAGTTAAGTCATTTGATGGACTTATACATAAGATTAAAATGTAAAAATAAAAAAGCCAGCTGCTTTTAGTCCCATGCTAGGTTTATTTTCAGCAAGCATTGGTATTCAGGGTGAACTGACATGCATACACCACGTTTTCTTTCTTTTTTGCACCTAGAGTCTTGAACCCAAGATTCTTCTACTGACTAAACTACTTACTGTCTTGGACATTGGCCAACTTTGGCAGCTGCCTTATCTCTTTAAAATGTTATCTTTCTGTTTATTTACAAGGACAATTATAGATTGTCAACTCTCAGACTGACCTGGTAGAGGTGATAAATGGAGGGCCTTCTGGCTGCATTCAGTAACTTGGATTTGCTATGGAGGGCAAATGGGAATTGAGCAACAAATCGTTGGAAAGATGCAAACATGGATTATGAAAGGTCATTCAAGGGGAAATTGGGTTATTTATGTACAAAGAAAATAGCATCTGAATCTATCAAGGTAGTGCCAAGTATCTGTGACCTAAATGGAAAGGGAGGCATCAATCTTTGCATCTGAAGCTCTTTAAAGGTAATACAATATTCAGGTCCCTCATTTTTACAGTTGAACTTATGGACAGAGGTTGAATGGCACCTGACCCAGGGTGGGAGGAGACTTGCTAGCATATTGTTAAGTGAATGTATTTTGCCTTTTGCCTTATTTTCGCCATTTACATCAAAGTATGTGAGGAAATAGACCCCCAACTTCTTCTGGATGTAAAGATAATATTAGCCATAAAGCAAATAACATGGCCCTTCAAATTCCTTTTGTATCTTTTCATGTTTCCTGATTTAAATATTTTTCCAAAATGTCATTTCATTTCTGTCTCTCTCCTAACTAGTGTATGTGTATGTGTAAGGTTACACAATATCTGGACTTGAGAAAGAAGGTTCATGAAAACACTTTCCCATTATACTCCATTGTGGCAACACACCTCGAGAAGAAGCCAGATTGCTAATCTTTAGAGTTAAAAGGAGGACAAAGGGTTGTTCTGAAGGGGAATTACTGATTCCCATTTCAGCTTGGCCAGGACGGCCACTTCATCAAAGATTGCTGAAAGAGGTGGAATTTTTAAAAACTCATTTGCAGTTCACTTTCAAGTCTAGTAGGTCAAAATTTTAGACTAAGGTGTACAAAGTTAACTGGCTATTAACTCCTTTGATCAGAATCTAATCAAATGGTGTGTAAAACAGGAAACCATTAAAGTTCCCAAAGGAAGGATTTGATTATTGGGAAATGCCCTGGTGGATGACCTTTGCTTTACCTTTTCCTTTTGGCCATCTTAAATAGATACATATTATTATTTCAAAGTCTCTGCAGTGACTGATTTGATTTTTATCTATTCCAAAAATATTTTCTCCCTCAGCAGAGGCCTAATTCTCATATTAAAGAAGACTGGAGAATAAAATGGCATTCATCTATTTCTTTGGGTAAGCAATTTTCTAACAGCATATGAGTTCTTTCCAGCATTTTATGAGTGCCTTTACCGTTACTTCTTTAAAAGCAAATGAAAATCTATTAATGAAAGAATATGGTTAATAAATCAGTGAAACTTCAAGAAAATTCATATCCCTTTTTCAGAATCTAAAGCTGGAAAAATGTACTAAAGCGCATTACTTAAGTTTCTGAAATATTATTTACCAGTCATTAACATTCAGACTGGTGGTTTTTAAATTTCTAATTCCATGTTTCTTCTAGCCACGTTTATTGCTTGTCTAAACTTCTTTTCAAATTGGTAATCTCGATTACACTTCTTTGAATTTAACTGAAGACAAAATAGCTTGCTTTTGGATGTCTCCATGTAATTACAATTTAATTTTGTCTGGTTGATATGCTAAAGATAATGGCTTCTATTTTGCAAAATGTGACCTAGCTACATGCAACACTACTGCCAGAGCTTATTTCAGATGCAGGAGCCAACTGTTCGCTCATTCCTGCAGAGTTCAGGCTTTCAGATTTTGGCAACATTTCCATGTTTGAACAGAATGAAAATTTCCGTTGGTCTCTATAAAACTCCAGCCTCCCAACTCAGTGATGTGCATTGTGGATCAGGAGCAGGATGCTGTGCCTCTGCTGCAGGCAAAACTGCAGCTGAAACTGGGGAACAGTTGATTTTTTTCCCCTTTCAGTCTATTGTCCAATAAGAATATTGCCTCTTCTCAGGTCTAATCACTACCATCAACAGGGATTTTGGAAGACAGTCACTTGACTACCCCTAACAAATGTTAAACATTACCAAACCCACTCATTGAATAGGATAACATTCAAATCTGAAGAGTTGAATCTTTTTCTAACCTGATACATTCATGGTCCTTTCTTTTAGCTGTCATTGTAGATCTTACTTGGCTTTTTGGTTTCTACCATCAGGATTATCCTCGCTCATGGAACACATACATTTTATATTGATCTAGAAATCAGTGTTCCATTTGGAAGCCAGGGCAGCTGTTCCTGTCAGGCAGTGCAGTGTTCTGTGTAGTATAATGGAAAAGGCACTGTTTCCCCCTGCAAGAGTCAGAAGATGGGCATTCTAATCCTGGATCTGTTAATTTACTCTGAGACTTTAGGCAACTGTCTTCACCTCTCTGAGTATCATGTTTCCTCAATTAATTAACTCCAAACATCACTTTCATAGATTTGCCTGATTGATTCTGGAGGGAATTAAAAATAAACATATGCTGACTCATTTTTGGAACTTTCTTATTGATTTATTTTTCCTCCCCTTTTTTTCCTTCCCTTAATGTCTACTTGAAGTCATTGCAAAAGAGGGAGCAACTTGGCAAAGGGAAGTTGATGAAATCAGTTATTAAGAAAACCAACAAATATATTGAAATGTGCAGATGGACCCATTTGAAAATTTCCCTTATCTTTAGGAGAAAGTCCACTGACTTATTTAAATACATGTGCACAGATAATGAAAAAACAGGGCAGTCAAAAAGTAAAATACCTTCTCAATAATCTTAGTCAAATATCTAGAAAGAGAACTAGATCTATATCCCAGTCTAAGGATCAAGGAAAAAAATTAAAAGTTCCTTAAAATACTGATATAAAACAAACTCAAAATGGTATCTAACACAATTTTATTATCTTAAAATTATCCCATCTTGGGAGTTGCCATCTTGGCTTAGCAGTAACAAACCTGACTAGTATCCATGAGGGCTCTGGTTCAATCCCTGGCCTCACTCAATGGATTAAGGATCAGGTGTTGTCATGAGCTGTGGTATAGGTCACAGATGCACCTTGGGTCCAGAGTTGTTGTGGCTATAGTGTAAGCTGGCAGCTAAAGCTCTGATTCGACCCTTAGCCTGGGAACTTAAATATGCTGCAGGTGTAGCCCTAAAAAGAGCCCCCCCCCAAAAAAAATTATCTCACATAATAGAAATTGGTTTAAATGTTATGATTACCCAAAGTTATTTATTTCTTAATCAGTTGGGGTAGCGAATATTTTTCCACTAATGGCTTAGTTTTATAACTCCCCAAATTTGTTTATCTTCAGTCATGCATGGGTTACAATGAGAACATGAAATCTAGTTTATTTTCATATATACTGTTTGTAACTTAATACTTCATTTTTCTATAACTCTTGAATGATTCTACTACTTTTTCATCATTAAACTTGACAGGTGCCAAAATGATAAAAGGGCTAAAAATATGACCCATGTGATAATTGTTTTAGTCACACTAGCTTGACAAACAATGCAATAAAAATTATGATTTAAAATTCAGCATAGAACTTGTGAAACATGTTATCAAGTACTGTATCAAATGCTTGAACATGTTTTTAATTGGCAAAACTTTAATGCCATTAAGAGTTTTGCATATGCTTCAGCTAGCTTTTGTGCAGTTGAGAAAAAAAATATCAATACCCATCTGTCACTATGAGTGGAGCACATATGGTAACAGAAGACCTTAAAATACATCAGATGTGGTTTCTATTATCCAAGTCACTTAAGCTCCAAAAGGAGTTCAGCCACCTTGATATAGCTTTGGCTATTAGAAGTTTAATTTTGCCAATTAAAGTTGTTACTTTGCATGTAACTATGACAATATTGCCTCTATTCCTTTGCTGTGTTATTAATAGTCATAAGTTGGAATTTTGAACATGCATAAATCCTTCTGTTCTGAATCAGATTTCTGTAATACTAAAGGCAATGACTCTGCTTTCAAGTAGACACCCTCTGGATTGGTTAAGTGATCAGTGTTGGCAGGAGTCCTTTGTAAATGCTTTCTGTCCTTTCTGGAACTTCCCTAGTTTGACTTCCAGAGGAAAGTGAAAAGGGAGAATTGAGTCAATATTCCAGATATTTAAAGCCCCAAATAAAAATGTGCAAAAAGGAAGATTTTTTTCTGACATAAAAAGAGAGTTGTATAATCAGGACTCATTCATTTTTCTAATAAGGGGGTTCTCTATGGCAGGCACACTGATAGGTACCAGAGACGAAAAAAAAAATGGATTCATGGCACCTGCCTTGAAGGGCATGTAAAGATCTGTGAAGAGGGGCAGATATATAAACAGTGCAGTATCTGATCCAAGTACTAACCAGGCCCAATCCTACTTAGCTGCTGAGATCAGACAAGATCAGGTGCATTTGTGATGGTATGTCCATAGATTAAATAGTGCAGTCTAAATCCTATTATAGAGGTATCTAGAGGATGCCCTGGGAACACAGCAGAAGAAAGATTTGTAGGACAAAATCAGAGAAAATATTAAAGAGAAGGAAGGGAACATTGGGAGAAATGCTGCTAAATTTCGTAGTAAGTGCACACCTAAAGACATAAACATGGGAAAGAGTGTCAGAATTTATGAGAAGGTAAGTAGTTCATTTGAGTAGGAGATGAGGGGAGTAGGAAGAAAGGCTGCAAAGGCAGCAGAGACTAGACTGTAAAAAGTTCTCTATTTCTAGATTTGGAACTGTAGCTTAAAAATATTAGAGATCTTTAAAACACCCTTGAGCAGCCAAAGAGCATAATCACGTTTCCCTTTGTAAAAAGCACTCTTGATTTACAATGGTCTAATTGGAGGAAGCTGGGATTAGAGGCAGTGAATTTATTTTCAGGGGACTAAGAGGCAGTGGCAATGTGGTGACAGAGGAGACAATAAATCAGAAAAAAATAAATTAGATGATGGAATCTATAGACTCAAGCTTACCCTGTTTCCTCCCCCCCCCCCCCCCCCCCCCGTTGAGTTTACCATGTAATGTTTGACCTGGTCTTTGCTGTGTCAACATAGACCCTGAGGTCTGATTACTATAGGAACATGGAACTTGGAAAATTAGACACTGCTTTTTTTATATATCCTACAAGTTGGGTCAATTGAAGGAAAAACAGAATTTATAAGTGGTGCTATATTTTAATTACATATGAGAAAGGACACCCCCCCCACAAATTTATATTTTCCCAGTTATTTTGTAGCAAATTAAAGATGAAACCATCATGATCTTTCCTAAATAATTTTTCACTTTGGTGGTGTTGAAGTTCTGTTAATCATTTTCAATGTTTATTCTCAATTTACCTTAGCAAAAAGCTCTATACTAGTGCTGAAGGGAGTTAGTCCTAATAAAGTAATAAAGTAAGAAATGGAATGATCATCCATATTAGTTAGCATAGGGGTTCACCTGCTGTCACCAACACCAATGATGGCAGTGATCTTCATAGTCCCAGTATAAGGAGTCCTGTGCTGGTTTGGAGACTTGACTATATCAGGGACACACCTTTCCCTCTCTGCCAACCATAGAGTATTCCTTGGTCAGCATGATCCCAGCTGGTTCACTATTGCATCCTCATTCCAGCCAGTGGGAGGGGTTACAGGACTGAACCTTTCTTCCTTTGAAGGACATGCATCATTTCCACATCCATCCAAAATATCCCATGGCCAGAAATTGATCACATGACCACATCAAGATGCAAGAAACAATGGGAGAAGTGGTCTTTTTTTTTTTTTTCTGGGGGTACTTGATCCCAACTAAAAATTATTTAGCTTAGATGAGGGGAATGGATATTGAAGGACAAATGGCAGTTTCTGACACAGTACCCCTATGACATTTTTATTGCCACAGTAATGCAAGATCGGAGGTATGTTCTGCAACAGATACCACAGTTCACAGCAATGCTGGATCCCTAACCCACTGAGCGAGGCCAGGGATCAAACCCTCATCCTCACGGATGATAGTTGGGTTCATTAACTGCTGAGCCATGATGGGAATTCCTTTTTTTTTTTTGGGGGGGTCTTTTCTAGGGCTGTACCGTGGCACATGGAGGTTCCCAGGCTAGGGGTCCAATAGGAGCTGTAGCCACCAGTCTACACCATAGCCACAGCAATGCAGGATCCAAGATGTGTCTCTGATCTACACCACAGCTCACAGCAATGGCAGATCATTAACCCACAGAGTAAGGCCAGGGATTGAATCCACAACCTCATGGTTCCTAGTTGGATTTGTTAACCACCAAGCCGTGACGGGAACTCCTACTATAACATTTTTGATTCGCCTATTCTAGATGGGCTGTGCTACATCATGCTGCCCCTTCTTGTGAACTGGATTTCAAGAGCAACCAGTTCTTTTACAAAGACATCAATATTTATGATCTCACTGGTTTCACTAATTCAACTATCATTTAGTGAACACCTACCTTGTGACAAGTTATGCTATAAGTACTGAAGATAAAAAATTAAATAACACTCTGTCTTTTCCTCACACTAGATGGTAGGTGCTCTCCTCAGAGCCTGCTGCATCCCTCAGGGCCCCAGAGATGCTGATTTCTGAGTCCTCACTTCCTTAGGAGGGTAATGTTCCCCTTGCCTTCCTTGCCTTTCAGGATTAGAAGATTGAGTTATGGAGATCTGAGTTCTGGTCTCTCTGGCATCAGGCCATTGTGAAAGGTCCTTTCCTTTCAGGCAGAAAACAGACAAAGTCAGGCACTTTGCTCTGAGGCTTTCATTTGCATTTCTAAGTTGATTGCCTAAAACTGAGACCTCTTTCCCTGTGGGGAGAGGGATGGACTGGGCTTCTTAAAGTGTGTGTGTGTGTGTGTGTGGGTGTGGGTGTGGGTGTGGGTGTGGGTGTGGTGTGATCCCTGAGAAAAAAGGTGGAACTTCATGCCAAACTGTTGGAAAGAGAAGAGAGGGCAGAGTGTGGGTGGGGTAATAGGACCCTGTGTCCTTCTTTGATGTTGTCCCCTTAGGGAGCCCTTATTAGAGCCTTCTATAGCCTTCTTCTCTCTAGTCCCTTGTAACTAGCTTCACCTCTGTTACTTTCTCCTTTCACTCCACTGGCCTCCAAGGTGTTTAGCCAGCCAAGCTTGCTCCCTCCTTATGGCCTTTATGTTCTGTGTCCCTTCTGTGTGGGCCACTCTCCCCTGAGTCATGAGGTTAACCTCTGACTTCCTTCAGGTCTTTACTCACCTTCTCTGTGAGGCCTTCCATGGCCACTCTTTCAAAACTGTCAGCCTTTCATCCCAATGCTCTATACATTTCCCTGCTCCACTATGTCTCCTGAGCACTCGCTATTGTTTACTTAATTTCTGCTAGAAACAGAGCGGAATGGACAATAAAAGACAGATAATCTCCAGGGGAACATGGATTTTTGTCTGTTTCTTTCTTTCTTTTTTTTCTTTTTACAGCTGCACCTGTGGCACATGGAAGATCCAGGGCTAGGGCCTGAATCAAAGCTGCAGCTGAGGCCTATGGCACAGCCATGGCAACATCTAAAACCTGTGCTGCAGCTTATGGCAGCACTGGATCTTTAACACAGTGAGTGAGGCTAGGGTTCAAACCTGCATCCTTACAGAGACTGTGCTGGGTCCTTAACTCCCTGAGCCACAATAGGAACTCCTGTCTGTTTTTTTCATACTCTATCTTTAGAATAGTTCTTTGTACATGGTACATTCTTTAGTAAGTATTTGTTAAGTGAATGAATAATGACAAAATTCCCTAATTCTCAGCTAGACAAATAGGAAGTATAATCTCCTTCATTTAAATAGATCATATGATTTGGACAATTGGAATTTCAGTAGAAATTCTTGACTTTAGAATTGAAGACTCCCCTAAGCTTGTTGGCTAGTATAGGGAATCTTAGTAACAAAGGGCATAAAGTCACATAGTTTATGATAGTTTTAATCATAGTTTATGATTTTTTGAAGATGAAGGAGATGTGGCATTTCTTGCATCACAATGTTTTGAGCAAAGTGTAGCCAGTTCACCTTGAGTGTGCACAAAAGCCAGCCTTGCCGCCTCCTGCTAGCTTTTGTTGGTGCAAGTATGCCTGGCAGTTTGACTTGAGAATGGCATTAAGGACTTGCCATGGTGCTGACATGAGAAGTGAGAAATGGCAAGTGCATGGAACTAGCACAGGGAGCAAAGGGTCAGTGTTTCAATACCAGCCATGGCTTAGTTGATAAGATACTGCAAATGAGTACTTCATGTGTGTGTGTGAGTCTCTGTGTGTCACATAAGAAGCATATATTGTGTTATGTGCACAATGGCCAGTGAATTTGATGCCTCTGTTATGGATGCTATTGGATGTGTCAGCACTTCTTCCATTCCCTTCTGTCTTGAGGTGTGTGGAAATTTCTCCTGTGCCATCCTTTACTTTGATAAAGGAATTGAAAATAAGGTCTCCTCTCTTTGCTTTTGACTTCTCCATTCATATAATTGGTTTTCCTCCTTTGCTCAGTGCTCCCTATGGTCACATCATATTACAAATTATTATATAATAAAAGTTGTTGTCTTGTATTTTCTTTCCTACCTGTTTCCTACAGAACTTGGGAGAAATAAAAGGAATTGACCCAGGTTAAGATGACAAAAATAATTATCCCTGGTTTAAAAGAAGAAAAGTTTACATTAATAGACTAATTCAGATTTATTTAATTTTGCACAGAATTAAAAAAAGCAGCTCACTGAAAAGTAACATGAAAAAGAATATTAAAATTCTTGATAAGTTAAGGGGTTAGAAACTACCATTTATTGACTGTGTATAGGGTACCATCTAGAAATTCAGTAACTGAGCTGAGAAATTGATGTTATCCCATTTTACAGGGAAAGAAACCAAGCTTCAGGGATGTTAATAAATGCTAAGGACATATTAGTAGGAAGTGGGAGAGGCTGGATTTGTATTTAGATGTGTCTGATTCCAACTAAACTTTACTATGCTGGTTTCCAACTATCTTTAAATTCAGAGTGTTCTTAAAATTTCAGTACTGTACATTCTAAATTGAAAGCACTGTATTTCATTTCTAAGTAAGATCATCTTTTCCCTTTGCCAGAAATAATATCTTTGATTGCTCTAGCGCTTGGTTTGTATGAATTGCTTTCCTTGTTTTCTCAATGCCATGCAGGGATTTAAAGTTCCTTGCTGTTAAAAACAGAGATGAGTTACCTCATTTTTGAAATTCCTACACTGAGTTTCAAAAGCAAAAACATGTCATTAGGAGCTCAGGCTCAGAATCTGAATTTCATCTTCTCTGCTTACTTACTGCATAATAGTGGCCACATTCCTTAATTAGGCTGTGCCTCAATATCTCTATCTGTAAAATAGAGGTAATATCATCAATATAAAGATTAAAATAGTTAATATGTGTTAATATAATTAAAATGCCTTTAAACAGAGCCTGACACACAAACATCACCAATAAAATTTTTATTTCTACCCAGGCATGGCAATCATAAAGAGACAATCATTTTCATTTTCTGGAACATAGGATATTAGTTTCCTAAGGATCCTTTCCTTCCATGTCTTCCTGTTAACTATCTGCTAGGGTTATACCAGCTGCGCATGGTGCTTTTTCACTCAAGAGGAAGACATCTGAAAATAGGCCTGTCTGTCTCTTTTATTTTTAAATTCATACATTTGTAATGAAAAAAGCAAACTGATCATCATTGGAGGATCTTACTGGACCAACTCAGTATTTTGAAAATTGGTCAGTACAGCAACATACTAAAGGCCTATCCTTCATTTCCTGTGTGGACTGTCCTACTAGATAATCAATAGTAGAAAGGAATTATTTCTTTTCACAGAAGAGTGCATGGATCTTGGCATTGGACATCAATACCCCTAAGATCAAAGAGAGACATAGATAGATAGACAGATAGATAGATATATAGATAGATAGATTATGTGATTCCATTTAATTGAACATACCATCAATAAAGCAGTCTTATTAAACACTATAATTTATGGAGTTCCCATTGTGGCTCAGCAATAACGAACCTGATTAGTATCCGTGAGGACATGGGTTCAGTCCCTAGCCTTGCTCAGTGGGTTAAGGATCTGATGCTGCTGTGAGCTGTGGTGTAGGTTGCAGACATGGTTTAGTGTTGCTTAGGCTGCAGTGTAGGCAGGCAGCTTCAGCTCTGAATTGACCACTAACGTGGGAACTTCCATTTGCTGTGGGTGCAACCCTGAAAAAAGAAAAGAAAAGGAAAAAAAAAAAGAAAAAAATTCCTATAATTTATAAGAAATAGAGATAGGAAAAAACATGTAAGTCTACACAGAAGGAATATAATCAGTACAATCTAGAATGAGAAGACCCCTCTAGGATAAATCCTTCATTTCTTTGATAAATAAATGAAGAAATCCAAATACTGGATATTTGACAGTACTATGGATTTGTCAATTTTCTTAGGTGCAGTGATAATAAATGACTGTGCTTTCAAAAAAAAAAAAAAAGTCTTCGTCCTTTCTTTACAGAATAAAGGGTCTGAGTTCCAAGACTTACTCCAGGATAATGTGGGAGGGGGAAGTGGGTGTGAGGATGGGACAGGAGTCATTGTGAGTTGGTTGAAGGTTGTGAGTACTGAATGATGGGTGTGTAGAGTAATCAGGATTTCATTATACTGTCTTGATTTTGTGTATCTTTGAGGTTATCCATAAATTTTTTAAAGATTTTTAAGTGATATTTTAAAGCTTTAGGTTTAGACCAGTAAGCATATGCAACTTAAAAGATTTGAAAGTATTCACTTGAGTGTTATAGTCAGTTTGAGTGTGGTTACAAACCCTAAACTGACTCAAAAATTAGGTAGTCATAAGCTTCAAAATAAGGACTCCATGGCTACCTTCTTTAGATTTTGAAGCCGTCAATGGAGCTACCATAAATGGTACAGACCAGTAGGTATGACAGATATCTGTTGGTTATTTAAGAAATCTCAGCAAGCTGAGGCTATTCTTTTAGAAAAACAATCCTGGGGGTTCCCGTGGTGGCTCAGTGGTTAACGAATCTGACTAGGAACCATGGGGTTGCGGGTTCGATCCCTGGCCTTGCTCAGTGGGTTAAGGATCCGGCGTTGCCATGAGCTGTGGCATAGGTTGCAGACGCGGCTCAGATCCCGCCTTACTGTGGCTGTGGTGTAGGCCAGTGGCTACAGCTCCGATTAGACCCCTAGCCTGGGAAACTCCATATGCCGTGGGAGCGGCCCTAGAAAATACAACAAAAAAAACAAAAACAAAAAAAACAAAAAACGAAAAACAATCCTGGAGTTCCCTGGTGGCCTAGTGATTAAGGATCTGGCGTCATCACTTCTGTGACTCAGATCACTGCCACACTGCCTTGGGTGTGGGGGTGAGCAAAAAAAAAAAAAAAAGAAAGAAAGAAAGAAAGTAAACCTTCCCCAAACCATATCAAAAACATACTTTTCCTTAGTGAATAAAAAAAAATTAGAAATAATAAGTATAGAATTACTTAAGAAAATCAAATGCATAGTATTGATATTTTTGTATTAAAAATCTGAGCATATTTCATTCATTTAAGTATTATAACATTTAAGAGAATTGAGCCTATGAGTAATGGATGAGTTTATAATTCCAGCTGAACAGGTTAATTGCATAATTGATTCACACTTGTAATTTCCAGTTTATATCTTTTTTAATCTACTCAGTTTAGACCTTTAACAAAATTTGGTGTTCACCATGGTAGGAGTTTAATTTATGAGGGTTTCTATGCTAAAATGACTAGTAAAGCTTGTCAATCAGACACCTGAGGAACTTAAATAGGACATATTCAATTGATAAATCCAGTTTACAATAGTTGATATATATATAAATGTTTTGTAAATAGGACCAAATATTAACCAAACTCTCCCTTGTAAAATTGTTGCTAAATCTGCTACACTTACGAGTCAAATAAGATTTCTAGGAGGAGATCAAAAGCCTAAAAAATACTAGATGTTTTAAGTGTATAACGTTAATATTTCATGTATTAATTTTGAAAACAAAGTAACCTTTCATTAGTGGTTACACTGTGTATCAAGTTAAAGTAGGTTTTTCTGGGTGTCAAACCAAAGCACCCCCCACTCCCACCACGACCTAAAAAAAGAGACAAAATCTCCAATTTTAAACTAATGAATTGCTCATTACAGTCGTCAATACCCAAAAGTTTAATACATTGACCGGAAGTGGATTTTGGGAGCCCTGATGGGAGAGACACACTCCTGAAATGTCACTTTCCGAGGCTGTCAGACGAGGCAAGGGCAGGGGCAGGCTGGCGGCGGGGAGGCCTCTGCATTAACATATTTCCTAGACGCTCCATCTCCTTGGTCCAATGTAATGGATGCCTCCCAGCTCCCTGCGGACTTGGGAGCCCATCAGGCCAGAAGCAGATTAAAGCTCACACACTTCAAATTGGCGGCTTGCCGCGGCTTGCCAGAAGGCTAGAGTTCAGCGCGGCTTTAATAGAGAAGTCTCTAAGCCTCCTTCTCCCCATCTCCCTTTCGCCTTGCTGTACAAGGAAATCGCACTCTTGCATCTCTGGGCCGCCCCCTATCTGCCGATTGTCCCGCGGTGGCGGCGAGAGAGGTCCCAGGCTGGGGTATGGCAGAGCCGGGACAGAGTGGCGGGAGGAGTGGGGGTGGAGGACTCCTGGGCGAGCATCACCCCTCCCCACCCAGGCCAATTGCGCTGCGCACAGTGAAGTGTCAGCGAGGACTGATTTATAAGGCCGATTTACCTTCTGGAGAGTGTAATTATGCTCATAGTTAAGAATTAATCAGGTGAGAATTATGGAATAGTCATTCTCCGGACTTGTGAAGGACAAACTAAGTGAAGACGCACCAGTGCAGCTGCAGAGCCTGCTTGGCGGGTGTCCTGTGCCTCCTTCCTTGTGGCAAGGCAAGGTTTTGGAGCTAGCAGTCCTCTTCCTTCTTCAGAAAGACGATTCCAGCTGGGGAGAAGATTTTGTGAAAAGAGGAATTCGCAGAGACTGGATTATCTGTGAATAAGGATTTGGCTGTTATTTCCTGTTAGAATTATTAGTTTAACTATATTAGCTTAATCTGTGGAATAGTCAGCATTTCAGAAATATTTTCTTTGTTGTTTTTGCTAATTATGTATTCTCTTCACCTCAGTAATACCGCTTGAAGGCTTTCACATTCAGAGGTGTGTTCTTTTTAGATGAGGAAGGAGGGTTTTTGCTGTTGTTGTTTTGTTTTCTTGGTCCTTTTCTTTGTGGTCAGGGAGTGTTCAGTTAGTTTTCCAAAGTGTCTCACCACCTGCCTCTCCACACACACCTTTCAAAACTGACATTTCTTTGGGGTCATGATAGACTACTTTGGGTTATCTCTGAGGAGAATCTCTAAGAATCTCTGAGAGTCCTAGAGTTCCCACAGTGGTGCAGCAGGTTATAGACCTGGTGTTGCTGCAGCTGTGTAGGTCTCAGATGTCACTGGGGATTAATCTCTGGCCTGGGGAACTTCCATAAAAGGAGGAATAAAAAAAGAATTTCTGAGAGTCCCATGACAGTTAGTGTGCAGTCAACTCACACATGCCGTTACTATTAAATTTGGCAGAAAAGTGGCTGCAATAGAAGCAAAGAGAGGTACAGATTGAATGATATTACTATAGTATCCGAAAACATTCTACCATTTCTATCATGTGATACCATAATTTCACCACTCTGCTTCCTAATTGGAAGAGAGGCCCCCAAAGGCCGAATTCATTAGCCATTCAAATATGTACAGAGAGCTAAGAATAAGGTTTAAAACAGTCTCTGTATGCCGTCTTCTTTCACCCCCTTAGCCCTCCATCCTATTTCACTTCTGGTTGGAAGCCTTTGTTCTCTGATCTGAAAATGCTCTCTACCTCAGGGCTGTGGAGATTCTCCTTTGGACCAACAATTTCTGCTGCCTTTTCCTCATGGCCTCAGGGTCTTTGTTCATCTTTTACTTTGGCTAGTTGCTTGTCCTTGAGATCCTATGAGCTACAGCAGAAGTTAGATCCTGGGAAAAGAGGAGGAGGGGAAATGAGGCAAACCATGTGGCTGCCCTGAGGATGTAGCATTAAGATATTCAGACTTTTCAAGAATCAAATTAACAAGTCTGTCAGTGTCTCATCTGCTTTATTATGTCCACGTAAACCTTCTTAGGAGGAGCAACTCTTTCCGACCTGTAGATGTGAATGAAAAACAGATCTACAGGTAATGAAATTTACATAATGGTACTCCAAGTCAGCTGTTGGGGCCATACACTTGTCTCTGGTTCCTCAGAAGGGAAGGTAGAAAACCCATTACTGCCTGCTTTCTATTCAACTGTAATGCTTGGTTGACTGCTCTGCTTCTCTCCAAGTGCCATGTTCCCCCAATCTTTATCCTTCCACAAGTCCTACAGAGATCTCAGGGTTAGAGGGAGGTGAAAAGAAGATGTTCTTCACAGAGAGCCTAGGTGCCAAAAAAAAAAAAGTCAGTAATTCTTATTTAAGCAGAACTATGAAGAATTGCTTCTCTCTCATCACTCTTGTCCATTCAGACTACATCTTCCAACAATCAGTCTGTAATTGATTTTTTCACTTACAACTATTGCTCTTTTCTATGCAGGCAGGCACCTGCACTCTTAAATAATTGGTCTGGTGGGAGAATAGAAACAGCCCTTTACCAGGAGACAGGTTCCAGTTCTGGCCCTGCTCCCCAACAGCTGGCTGGCCTCTGGCATGTCATTTACCTTTTTGGACCTTGATTTCCGTGGATGCATAGTGAAGGAGCTGGACTGTATCCGTCTTTCCAGAAAACGTGATACTAGCGAAAAGGCAGGCTTGGAAAACACAGCACACTCTCCTTCTCTCTTCTTAGCAAACTGCTATTCACATGGACGCCCAGTTACAGAAAAATCTTTTATATTTGGTTTAGTCAAGAGTTTCCTCATCCAGTGTGATCAGAGAACACCCTAACTTTTTTTTTCCTTCCTTCCTTCTTTCTTTCTTTTTATATATAGTTTGTTTATATTATGCAGAACCAGCATTGTAAGGATTTCACTGTGGGAAATGCTGGACTAAATGAACTTTATGTTGCTTGGTTTTTTTTTCTTTTCCTCTATATATGGAATCTAGACCTACTCAAATGTTACCATATAGGAACCACAATATATTGTTTTAATTATTGTTTAATTATTATATAATTATATTGCTTACAGATTTTCTCAGCACTAATTAACAATGGACTAAAACAACATAAAATGTGTTTTTTATCATACAGGAGAATCAGCATATTTATTTAGCATTCTTGGGAGGTGGGATGATATGTATTTCCAAAAATCTATAACTAGAATTTACCACTAAAATCCAATAATATTGTATTTCTGCTATTCATTTATTCACTCATTCAAAGTCACACAGAAGTTCTTAACTTTCTATTGTGCCTGAACCCCATTGACTGTCTGAGGAATCTTTCTCAAAGCAATATCTTTTTTTAATGAGTCAACTATGTATATATATATGTGTGTGTGTGTGTATATATATACATATATATGAGATTACAAAAGATACTTAATAAAATATATTTAGCAAAATATTTTTTAAAGTTTTGTGATATATGTGTGCTTATTTATTAATGCAACAAATGATAACATCTAGCAGCAGACCTAATAACTGCAATAATTTTAAAATAATAATAGAATACATTTCTGTGACAATTGTACTGTGACAAAGGTGATAGATATGGAAAGAAGAAAATCATAACAGCATTGGTGTCTGTTGCAGATTTTTTTAATCTATCTTTTCCAAAGATAGCCATAACAATGTGAGCGAAGATGCCTTCAGAGGATGCTGGCCTGCAACCATGAAATTATCCCTAGCCTTTGAATCTTCCCAAGATCACACATATCATGAAGCAAAGAAACACCATCTTCATTGCCTTCTGTCCAAATTCCTGACCCACAGAATAATGAGCACAATAAATGGTGTTATGCCCTATGTCCTAACTTTTAGAGTGCTTGTTATAAAGCAAAAGTGGTCCTAAAAGCACCATAAGGTATGAATAAGGTCCTAAGAAAAGTGCTCCTACCTGAAACTTCAGTGTCAAGATTGAGGGACAGAGAGAGAGAGGACTACATCTAGCTTTCTGATTTGAACAACTAGATGGATAGGGTTACAGTTCAATGAGGTGAAGAATGGAAGACAAGGTAAACTTTTAAGGTAAAGAAGGGTAAAGATTATGAGCTTCATTAGAACATATTTGGAGTTTTTTGATGTTTGAGGCCATTCAAATGAAATTTGGGGTTAGAGCAAGGCTTGGTGGTGAAAGTCACCAGCTTGGAGTATTTCACATAGCATATGGAGAAAATAAAGGGGGGAAACCACCGTTGAGAATAAATCCAGGAGAACCGAAATTTAATGGTGTAATGGATGGAGGAAACATGGGAATGAAAATGAGATGTGCTCAGTGTAGGGAAGAGACAACCAAGAGAAAGTGATGGCCTGGATATCTTTGAGAGAATCATCTTCATAAAGATTCAGATTAACTTTTTTTCTAGTGAGTCCCCAAATTATGAATAACTTAGTGTTAATGTGTAGCTTTTATGCATGCAATTGATTTAGGGGCAGAAAAGAAAGATTGACAATTACAGCCCATTAGATTAAAATAGGTAAGACATGAAAACTCTGTTAGCTCTAGCAATTAAAATAGTTTGTAAATAATCTATAATTCTTTTCCTTCTAAGAATACTCAGAATGTGGTCTAGCTCTTTCATGGTGACTCAGGGCCAGTTTCATGAATGGAAGACAGTCAACCTTAGAATAAATGATGCCTTCAGGGGCAGTTGTTAGAGGGAAGGTTTAGTTTTCAAAGAATTCCCATTGTTCTCTGGCTGCCTATTTAGTGGTTTTATGCTCCCCTCTCTCAGAGGTTATTGTGGTTTGTGGTCTCCCCACACTGTGATTTTTTTTTTCCCTCTTTGGTGGTTTTATTCTCTCTTCTCTTCAGGCATTCCTTCCAGCTGTCTGTGGGTCTGCTTTCACCCATCTGATCTGCTGTTAGCTGCCTCAGTGCCTTCTCTCTATTCCCTGTAACTATTATACTAGTTTTCTATGGCTACTGTAACAAATTCCCACAAACTTAATGGCTTAAAGTAACACAAATTTGCTTTCTTACAGTTCTAGTGGTAAAAAGTTGGAAATGGGTCTCCTGAGATAAAAAACAAGGTGTTCATAAGACTTTTATGGATGGACTAGGAGAGAATCTGTTCCTTGTCTGTTCCAGCTTCTAGAAACCACCCCTCATTCCTAGGCTTCTTGTCCTCTGCAGGCATCTTCAGAGCCAGCAAAACTAGGTTGAGTCCTTTCCATACTGCTGCCTCTCTGGTTCTCCCCTTTTTGCCTCTTTCTTTCATTTAGGCTTTGTATTTAGGTTGGACCTACCTGGATAATCCAGGATAATCTCCCCATCTCAAGGTGAGTTGATTCACAGCCTTCAATCTATCTTAAATTTTTATTTCCCTTTGTCTAGTAACATGACATATTCAAAGATTACAAGGATCAACATGCATGTGACTTTGGGGGTGAGAGGGGCATTATTCTGATTTCCTACCTAGGAAAATACTAAAATATTCCAAAAAAAATAAGATTACCAAATAATGTGTGTAAAACGAGCCCAATGCTTTCAGTATCTCAGAAGACTATAATTTGTGACAGCGTTTTTTTTTTGTTTGTTTGTTTGTTTTACTATTTTTGGCGGCTTTTTCTCTTCAAACTTAAAAACTTCTGGGAGGTTAAATGTTCTGAAAACTGATCACAAGATCAGAGAGACAGTGGCTGCTCTATATCAGTTTTTATATTGGACCCATTTTGGAAGAATGTACTATATGTCCAGATGGTAAAAGGATTATTTCAAATATTTCAGCCAATGATAACAAATTAATGGTAGATTTTTTTATTATCATTTATTTATATATATATATATATTTTTCTACTGTACAGCATGGTGACCCATTTACACACACGTATACATTCTTTTTTCTCACATTATGAGATCTTAGTGCTCCTAAGTCTATGATGTCTCATTTGTGGCCTTTTGAAGTAAATTCCACAATCATAAGTACCAATCAAGGTAAACCCAGAATCTTCAGGTTGTCTCTAAATTAGCATCTACTTTCTCAGAGAAGCAGGCTTAAGAAGAATTTTGTTTTTGCTAGATTCTGCTTTGGGTTGAGGTGGGAGCAGAAGTTTATAAATCTCTTGAATTGAATTGCATTGTTACCAGCTATTTATTTAACTTTGCATACTGTACTTAAAGGCAGGAATTGTGATTTGCTCAACTTGATTTCCCAGTCTTGAGACAAGCCCTAAGTAAGTTTTTTATTTGAAAGGGTAGCAGGAATAATAGTCTTTAACAGGGGGAGGCTGGTTGGGAAGATCACACGTTACATCAGGATAGCCTTGAAGGGACAGATCTGTGATAAACCAGTTTGCCCCTTTTGTGAACATGTCTGGGGTCTTGCGGCACATGCATTCAGACCCAGACATACAGGGCTAGATCTCAGCTGGATCACCCCTAGAGCCACCCAAGTGGCCCTGATAATGGTATAGATATATGTGCATTAAATGTGGCTAACTGATATCAGTTTAAATATAGATAACATAGCATTGTGTAAAGTGCTAGTTTTGAATCAGACAGAGCAGGGTTTGAGGCACTTATTAGGCTGTGCCATCTTATTGTCTCTGTGCTGCAGGGCTTGCCTTAGGCTTGGGAGATCTGTTACATTTGATCTGAGCCCCAAGGAGTCTGAGGCCTTACCATGTCTGCTTTTCCTTCTTTTTCCTTCTCCTAGGAGTAAAAAATTTCATTATAAAGGCCTCCTTCCTGCTACTTACTCTTCCAGATTTGGTCTCTCTTTTTTATTTCAACACTGACACAGACACATATGCACATACATGTATTACTCCAGAAGCAAGCATATTTCTCAGTGTAAGAATCATAGCATATCAATTCTAGAAGAGTCTACCCAGGGGACACACATGTCTAGACTTTGCAGAATCCCACTTACCCACCTCATTGCAGTGTGTTGAAGTCACAGCCAAACTTTACAGTCTTTAGAGGTCATTACTTTTACAGTATGATTTTTTTTAATATTGTAAGTTGAGACAGCATCAGATGTCATCTGGAGTAGTAATACATATCCCAGTCATTTCAAGAAAGTAAAAACTTGACAGGTGTTTGGCAGCCTTCAGAGGCCTTTAACATCCTCTTTGTTTTCGAGACTTTCTTCCTCTTCATTTTAGAGAGAATGTTCGGGAAATCTTGAGAGCATGGATCTAAGTTTCCCATTTTACTATGGAGAAAACTAAAGTGCACTTTAGGATTAAGGCTCAGGTCTCCTGGTTTGGCCCAGTCTCTCCCCTCTGAAGCGTGCTGCCAAGCCCTGGAGAGGGAAAGGATGCTTCACTCTGCTCTTCAGGGTCTCTCTTGTGTTCTGGGGAGAGCGACCTACCTGATCCCTCTCATGATTAATGTGGTTTTTGAAGCATGAGATCTGATTATGACCCCATGTTGTTATATTTAATTACAAATCTCATTATGACCCTGGCCATAACACCATGTAGCCCTTGCTGCAGTCACCTCTGCTGATCAGACTGCCTGAAGGTCCATCTTTATGATTTACTCTAAATTGTTTTAGAATCACAGACTTCTAGAGCTGAAAGGGAGGTTAGAGATCATGAAGTTCAATCCCCTCATTTTACAGATAAAATTACAGAGGCCCCAAAGAGAATAAGTCATCTTCCAAAGGTCACTTAGTAGATGGGTTGGAATGTGGGGCACCTGATCCCCAGGCGAGTGATGGTTCTCTCTATACCCCGCTGCCCTGCCAGGTACCACAATTGTAACTCCATATCCTTACATTCTGACTTTGTATTGTGTGACAGCTTCATAACTTGCACAGGTTATATTGTACTACTTTTCCCAAGACAAAGTTAGTTGCAAATTAGAACTGCAGAGTTTGGAGGCAGAGGATGCTTGGTCAGATTATTCAGCCTGTTGATCCTCAGTTTTAGTTTCATAATACACAGATGCAGACAAACTTACTCTTTATGAAGAAAGACCTGTTTAAAGTGATAGCTAAATAAATATAAGCATTGTTAAGCCAATTCAAGTTCAGACTTGGGTAAGGAGAGACTTGATTTAAAAATTATTGCTATGGGAGAATGCTCAGACCATAAAGTCTAAGCATCTCAAAGACCAGATACAAAATGGCTTTTCTTTTATAGAAAGGATCAGACAAGCCTAGAAAGAAGTGGGTGGGAGACATGGGAGGAGTTGGGTGGTGTGCTTGACAGTTCATTGGGGAATGTCTGTTTTTGTAGTCAGCTAATTTTCAGGTGGGGTCCTTAAGGAGATGCTGGCTCAGGCTGTGGGTGGGTCAAAGTTCAGGGTCTTCTCTGGACAGAAGTAGCCTGGAAGTTTAGACAAGTCAATGTAGCAAGTGTTTTGCCCTGATTGTGGTGAAAAATAGTTCAGGCATTTACTTATAAGAATAAGAATTTGGAGGGTCTGTGTCTAGCCATCTGTGAGAATCCTATAAGTCATATGGGGAAGAGTTTTTACAGTAAGCCATTTTCCTGGAACACAAGAAGAGTGGGCACTTCTTGACCATAGTTCTTTTCCAGGAGCACAGGCTCAGGTAAAATTCAGCATTAGTGCTTAGTGATTTCAGTGAAGTTTTCTCGTATCACATGCCGGGTTTTCTGACTTTCTTCTTCCTTTTGAACAGGGGAAGGTTTTAGTGGGTCTTGCATTATATCAAAGAGATTTAATTTACTAAACAGAATTTGACATATCCTTCTTTGCTGTCTTAAAATGGGGCTAAACACCCACTCGTGCTATGGAATCTACATTAAAGGCTGAAGGCCTTTTCTTCTTCTCTTTATAAGTACTGAATAATGCTTAGAATTGAACGGCATAGGTGGGCTCTTTAGGGTGTGAACTTTTGGCTCTGTAAAGTACAGCAGGTATCTTGCATTGGCCTAGAAACAGCCCAGCCATGAATAGTAATTCATAAGATCCTGTGAACCCTCTCCTACGTGCCCTGCTTTGAACCCTACTGATTGTGAGCCTGCAGAGTCCCATGCAGTCAGTTCCAGGGATGAGAAGTGTAGAGAGCAGTAGAGATTCCAGTTCCTCCAAAGTTTCTCACTAGCCAGGAAGGGAGGCTTAAAACTTTCCATTGTTTCTAAACCTGCTCCTGAGAATTACTATGGAAATCTTGCCATCTATGTGAAATCATTTGACCATTTTTCTATGATGCTAAAAGTGTAAAAAAAGAGGCAAAGCAACTGCTGGATATCAGCACATGAGACAGTTTGTTCCATCTTTGATCAAATCAGTCTTTGCAGTTTATAAACTTCAAGGTCGATAGGTATTGTGCAAACTCAGTGACTCAGTTGAGGCGGGTAGCAAAATTCAGCAGTAGCTGGCTTTTTGCTTCCATAGTCATTGTGGAGAAAAAGCAGGGGTTTCTTTTGTTTGTTTGTTTGTTTATTTATTTATTTATAGTCATACTGAGAATTTATTTTAAAATACTAAATAAATCACTGCAGCCAAGGATAACCCAGAGACACAAATAATGAAAGTCAAACTTGTTCTGTCACTGCATCTTTTGCTTAGGGATCTCCTATCGCCTTTCTAAATTCTTGGAGTACAGAGGCACATGCTGAACCTTTTGGCAGGACCTGTCTTACCTGAAAGCTAAGTAGGTCACTGCCTATTACAGGCCTGGTTTGAAGGCCCTTCAAATTGCTCTTCCCCATGCCTGCCTGCAATTCTACCACTAGATTTATTCTTTTGAATAAATGCTGTACTAAAATGCAGAGTAGCCTGGGGGGAGGAGAGAGGCAAGAGAAATTAATCTGTCACTAGTCTGACTGTGATTCCATTTTTTGGAGCTTGTTTGGATTCTGGGCAGGATGGAAGAGGCTTGCTAGGCTAGCTGAGCAGGACTGAATGGCAAGTTTGGCTTGCTTGGGGGAACAATATAGGTAATCAGGGCCCAATTCCCTCAGCTGCCCTCTGCCCTTTCCTTCCAACTCTCTCTCTGCCTCAGAGGAAGGGAAGCTTCTCTCCATCTGTTTGAGGCTAGTCTTTGCATCTATAGCTTCCATCACTTAATCTACCTGAGATTTTTCTTCATTAGTTCATTCTTACTTCCCTATATATCTAATTTATCCCTCTCTTTGATATTTGTTAGTTTACAAACTAGCACAGATGTTTCCCTTCTTAAAATAAAAATTAGATACCTAAATTTTCAAACAAAAAAGCAGAACATTCTTTCTCACAAATTTCAACTACTTGTAACCTAGTTACTTCCCTACTTATTCTCATAGATAAGCTTTTAAGAGTCTCTAGGAATGACTCTCTTTACATTGCAAAATTTCAAATACATGACAAGTACTCAAAACAAATATGAATTTATTATTATTTTTGCATAACAAATCTGGAGTTGGATTTTTACTGGTATTGGTCACTAATGTCATTAAGGACCATTTTTCTATGTGATCATTCCCGCATGATGGCTTTCTATCTGTTGGTTTGTCACCTCATGGTGCCAGTACAGCTGCTGCAGTGTCAGGTATCATAACTGAACGCAAATGGAGGAAGCAAGGATATGGTCAACATTTTTTTACTCTCTGCAGCTGCCCCTCCCCACCCCCCTGTCAGAATTATCTTTATCTGGGAGATAAATACTTTCCAATTCCCTCTAGAGTGCATTGCCCTGAAGTGGCAATCCTCATTTGCAGAGGAGATTCAGAAAGTGGGTAGTTAGTGTTCTACCTTATCCTCTGGAGATAGGTAAAGAAAAAAAAAAAAAAGTTGAGCATAGCTTCAATGTGGCCATACAGTGTCTACTATGGCATCTCTACTTCCTCACCTCCCAGTCATTTCTGTCACACTGAAGTATGTCTTCAGCCCCCATTACTCTGTGACCTGCTAAGGTCATAAACATTCTTCTGAAGATACACCCAATGGGCACTCTTTAGCTGGTGTTCTTTAAACTCTCTGTTGTATTTCCACTCTTGGTGACCTCTTATTGAGCTCTCTCATATATTTTTTTTCCTGCATTTCTGGTTGTTCTTCTCTTCTCTTGGTTTTCTCTTCCTCTACTCACATGTTAATGTCAATTTCCTTGGATTTTGTTTTGTGGCCTTTTTAATTTTTCCCCTACACAATCTACCCAAACTATCTCACATGTGTCTAAAGCTTCTACCTGCACATTAATGATAATTTAAACCCTATTTGGGGCTCAGATTTCTCTCTTGTGGTCCAGATCTACATACACAACTGCCTACCTTTACCTGAAATTTTAAGCCCAAACTTCCCAAAACAAGTTTATTACAATCCTTATAAAACCCTCTTTCCTGTATTTCAGATAATTCTGAATCTTACCATGATTCCATCATCATTCAATGAAAACAAGAAAAGGGAGTAGCTTGGACACCTCATTTTCTCTCATACCCTATGTTAGATGGAAATCGAGTATGTAGTCCTCTGATTACATGTTTTCACATCCATTTTTTCCTTTCCATCCTTACTGCTCCTAAAATCTTTTATAATTTTCACCTGCATTATAGCCTTAACCTACTATCTGGTTTCTTCTATTCTTACCATTTACATTCCATATTACACATTTCCACTAATATTTTTTTCCAAACTTGACTTTAGTCAGATGACCTTCTGTATTAGGCAGGGCCTCCTTTCCCTTTAAAGGAGAGCGACCCTGGAGTTTTTGAGGCTGCAGGTGCTCTCTTCTCTAATGTATTTATCAATGTCTTAGGGAAGGAGTATCTTCTGGGTTCTCTTGTGGAATGTAGTTGTGGGGTGGATGTGCAGGTTGTACATAATAAATATCTCCCAAAGCCTTTGGATTCCCTTCTACAAATCATGCCAAAACAGCCAAAGCTCATTAACAGCAACTCACTATTGAGTCTAAGTTTTGGCCAACCAGCTAATTAAGCTGTTAGAGCCACTTTCAGCTAATGAGCTAACACATTGAACTCAACATTTCTAGTATGCACAGGTCTATCACTATGTTTAGCCTGATTTGTTGTTATTGTCCAATTTCCTTGGTCTAACACCTTTAGACTCTGCTTCTATGCATACTTCCCAGGTTTCTGCCAATATACGTAAGCAAAGTCTTGCAATGTTTTG
The DNA here is from genome assembly GCF_016906955.1 of Phacochoerus africanus. Classification (NCBI taxonomy): domain Eukaryota; kingdom Metazoa; phylum Chordata; class Mammalia; order Artiodactyla; family Suidae; genus Phacochoerus; species Phacochoerus africanus. The sequence continues at coordinate 74,325,057 of NC_062552.1, forward strand.
TGTACATAAGCTATTTCCTCCTGGGTCATGGTATGCACCTGTTCTCCTTGAGCATGGTGAGATTTCATTTAGTTATGGATCAAGTAGTAACAACATGGGGGTAGTTGTAAGGGGTCTTAAGAAGAAGGGGCATCTTTTCTGAATGTATCTGCCTCAGGTGAGGTTATCCCAGGGTTTTTAAGCAGAGGAAAGCTAGTCTCCTCAAACATTGTAAGGCAAGTTACTTTCACTAGAAAAGGAGGCACAGATGACTTGAGATTTAAGAATGTGAGTTTCTGACATTCATATAACAAACTCACGTGGATATGAATCAACTCTTGTCATAAATTAAAAAAATGGGCAACTAAATATTACATTCATTTTTTTTTTGGCAATAGCAGCCAATAGCTATTGGCTATTAATAAGAGAATCTAGTTCTCAAACCTTGACTTGGTCTGAGAATTAAAGTATCTAAACTCATTATTTTCTATCTATAATCACTATGGTGCACTCAGAAGAATCTATCCTACATCCCTGTCCTTCTGGTAATCCTTGGATAACTATCATAAGGGTCAAATGCTAGAGCCACTTGGGCTCCTAAGGCATATGCTTCAGTTGGCACCTCGTCATAGTTATCAAGGTGATAATTTGATTAATGGTGATGTCTCTACATGCTATGGATTTCTAGCATCCCACCTCCTGCTGGCCAAGGAACTCAGCTCAAGTCTAGAGGCATGACCAAAGCCATCTCCAAATCCCATCTTTCTGGCTCTACCTCTTGGGACATCTCCCAGTACCAATTCTGAGTCACTTGGGATCGAATCAGAAGACATAAAACATACAATAATTTGAATAAAAAGAGTTCAATATAAATAATTAATAACTATAACAGGGGATTGGAGTTAGTGGACTGGCAGATATAAGAATATAAGGTGGGAGTTCCCATGGTGGCTCAACAGTAATGAATCTGACTACTATCCATGAGGACGCAGGTTTGATCCCTGGCCTCAGTGGGTTAAGGATCCAGTGTTGCTGTGAGCTGTGATGTAGGTTGCAGACGCAGCTTGGATCCCATGTTGCTGTGGCTGTGGCATAGGCTAGCAGCTACAGCTTTTATTCAACTACTAGCCTGGGAAACTCTGTATGCCACATGTACGACCCCCGCCACACCCCCCCCCACCCCCCAAAAAAGAAGTAGAAGGAGTAGACATTGACTGCAGGATTGGAGTAGAATTTTCAAGTTTGGAACAAACCTGAAAGAGCCCTCTTGTCCCAACAAGGCTGATATCAAGCCCTCTTCGAAGAAGGTGTGAACATGGGCCAGATGAGTTCGCTAAGGAGTCAAGGATAGGACCTTCTGGAAAGCCATTTATTGGAATACCCAGAAGTATACCAGAAAAAATGTATTAGAATGTGAGAATAAAACCCCTCTTCATCCATGGTCCCTCCAGCATCCTCTCTTGATGAGAACAAGCTGCATGCCATTTGTCAATGGATAAATGTTCCAACATCACAAGCAGGGCAATAAGGGTGGATTTGGAGCTCAGTGGTAAGAGACTGATAGTGGCACATCTGGATCTTCTCCATTAGGATGATCTTTAGAATCCTTAGAGTGGCATAAAGAGGATGACATTATCTTTTTGTGACATGGAATCTTTTTGGACTCTTCTAAATGAGCCATATTCTTGCTTCCATGCTTTGAATATGATTTTCTCTCGGTATCTTTTCTCCGACATTGTCAACCTGGTCATCTTGTGTGTGTTCTGCTGGGTTCTGCTCAAGGAGTACATTTTCAAAAACGATTTTCAATAAGTACTAAGTAACTGTTCACTGAATAACCTCCACTTCATCCTAAGACCGAACTGAGTGCCCTTCATCTATGACACCTTATGTGTTCCCCTAATATAGAATTAATAGAACCATATGATGGTGGCTGATTTTCTGTATATCTTCCTTGATACCCTAAACTCATCAATGGCAAGAACTGTATACTTCTCACTTTCCTAGCATCTGTTTTTCACATAGTGTCTGGGATATAGTAAATCAATACAAAGGTAACTATGAAAAAGTGTTCCCATTATTATTTTCAAAAAGTAAAAACCTTTATGTAAATATCAATGTCTACATACAGAAGATAAAATCTTAAAGAGTAATGAATTATTTACTTTAATCAATGGCTAACTTGCCCATGCTGATTCGATATATAGTTTTTATCACGTCAAAAAATATTTTTAAAAATAGATAATACAAATCACTTTGAGAATATGAAAGTAGTTTATTTGCTGAAGGAGTTAGTGATGTAAAATTTTATTTTGATTAAATATTTTTTGTGACAATAACATTTAGGAGGCTAAGAAGAAATGTTTTATTTAATTCCACAAATCCAAAACTTTCCTACATGAGTCTTTTTAATTGCATTTTTAAGAGAAATCAGTTTCACAGGGATGTTGTATTTATAGAACCATTAGGAGAGAGAGAGAATTAGGGCATAATTCAGACAATTGCATGTGTACTTTCTGAAGCTACATTCCTGAAAATCTTACATAATTCTCTTCTGTGTGTAGGATTTTCACATTTATTGAGAGAATGGTGGGGAAAAAAGTGTAGCATTTACAGTAACTACCAGCTTTGGAGCTAGTGTTAATTTAACTATAGAGAAGCTACAAATGAACTGCAGAGAACAGTCCATTGGTCCTAGGTAAATTGTGAGGTCAATCAACACATGGAGTGTATACTGCCTTGAGAAAGGTTTAAGTTTGGGGGAATGTATCTGGAAGCCTGTGAAACGGGGAAGAGTTTTAGAACACACAGAACACCTAGGCAAAATGTGTTCTACCTTTTCTTCTAAGAAGAAAAACCATGAGAAGAAATACTAGAGTTTGGTGAAAAATTTGATGATTTAATGGTAGTGACAGAAGTGAAGAAGCATAATTCAGTTTAGGAAAGTTCAAGTTTAGAGCTCACTTTACATTTTTTCCCAGAATTCCAAATGTTTTGTGAAAAAAACCTTTTTTTTTTGGTAATTACTTAGAAGAATGTGAATATGGTTGGATATTTTCAACACAGAAGAAAAGCAAACGATTATAGACTGTTTTGAATATTGGTCTGCCCGGGCAAAGAGCTAGTTACTGAAAAGAATCTCAGCCTTTGCGCTTTTCAGTAAATAACTTGTAAAAGGAGAAAAACTCTAGCCCTATTTCTGTTTATTTTATAAGTAATGGCTTAATAAGAGATAAATTCCAGCTTTGCAATCTCCTGTGCTATTCCTTCTCTAGTCTTTTCCAGATGCTCATTGTAAACATTCTTCAGATTTGGGGAATTTTTTTTTTTTTTGCCAGTTTTTTTGGAGAAATATAATTGGGGAAGCAAATTCTCAAAGATAAAACTCAACAGGGAGAAGAACAAACAAAAGACAGTATTTTGCTTCACCCCTTCTCCTTCCTCACTCCTATCACAAGAAAAAAGTTGTTCTGAAAGTAAACAAGCAACGATAATGACAACTACCTTGGAAGGGTCAGATTTCCTCTTATGCTATTCCTGCTTAGGGAGTTGCTTCTCTCCTCATATTCTTTTCTCATTTCTGCTGGCATTCAAGATGTCTCTTTCTGCCTCCAGGCCTCTCTGTTCCCCGAGGCTTCCTGTTTTTTTCAAGTCTCTATTGTTTCTCAGGCTCCTTTCCCCCACATCTAATCCTGGAGAACTGTGATAGCCACACACTGTTTCAAAGTTGGTGAAATTCATCTGTACTGGGGAAAGCAGCCACTTTGCATTTTACCTCCCTTGTTTGCTATCTGAAGGGAAGAAGCTAGAGAAAAAGGATGAGCAGGCATCCCAATCATCAAGAAGTGATGTCTATTGAAGTCTCACTGTGAGTCAGGCACTATTCTAAGGGCTTGGTATGTGACAGCTCACTTGCCTCACACAGCAAACTTTCATGGCACATTTTACAGCATATTCCTATTGTACAGATGAAGAGGCCGAGCCCAGAGACCTTAGGTAATGTGCTCAAGTCTAGGATGTCTTGGAGTAAAGATTTGGGCCCAGCAAATGTGGTTTCAGAATCTGTTCTCTTAAGGATGAGGCCATAGAATTAATATTTAGTGCTATAACTTTCCAAGCTGAAGTCCTCTCCTCCTCTTTGCTCTTGTTGTGGTAATTACTATTCACTACAAGTAAGATCAGATCACCAGACTGGACCCCTCAGTTCTGTGACTTCATGTTGACACTATGCGAAGGAACACATGTGCATCTGGAAGTAATAGAGACTTTTACTACACACTGCAGTCAGATTGGCTTTGCTGCATTAAGTCAATGAGTACACTTTGTACTTGGAACCGGCTTCCCTTTCTCTGGTCTCTTGGCCTGACCACTCTGGATAGTCTGTGTGCTTACTATCTGGCCATGGTGACTGTGGGGATGTGAAGGTCTGTTGCCCCTGGTATCAGTGTATTTTCCGGCCTTTCACAGGCTTCTGGTGGCAGCAACCCAAGAGCCCTTCCCCTCCTCTGACCGCCAGTGCCTCTCTCCATATTGTCTCATCAGACAAATATGTTCACTGCTTCACTATTTCTACCTAGTCCGTGAATATTTCACCTTTGAACATAAACACATAGCATTTGCTCTGCTTTAGTAAGAGAATCCCCAAAAACAGAATTTAAAAATTTTGCTTTGAAATTCTGTTTGAGTTTATTTCACCAACTTATTTCTTTTTCTTTTTGTTAATTAAGGGTTCTAAGTAAAATGGAATTATGTTTTCAATAGAACAAAGATAATTTATTGGGACCAATGAATAGAAACCATCCTCTGTGTTCCCTTATGCATTTCCCAGGAAAATACCAGTAAAAGACTGGTGGATTTGGTGGTGGTGGTGGTTGTGGTATCTGTAGGGTTTCAGATTTATGTCCCAGAACATTCTCATCAATCACATCTTCAACGACTCCCGGGGGCAAGTTGATGCAGCATGCAGTAGCTGGTTATTATCTCTGATCTTTAGATCATAATTACTCCTGAACAAATTAAAGAATACCTGGGAGTTCAGGCCTCCTCTGATGTTTATAGCTTCAGCATAAGAAAAATCTAAGAAAAAAAAAAAGGTAAATTTGATCTGAACCTAAGGGAAGGAGAAAAGCTTGTATTTCTAATTAAATTGCTGAGTTGGTTTCCAATCAATACACACCTGAAAAAGACTTGAAACAAAAGAAAATTAATATTTGCTTTGGTCTTGCTAGCTTCTTTTTCTTATTTTTTTTTTTTGAGAGTTTAAAGCAAAGGAGAGAGTCTCATTTAGATGATACACAGTGTCAGGGGTAATAATGAATTTGCCTGCAATCAGAAATGTCTCACCTATTGACTTAGTAGATGCAAAATTATACCTAGTTGTGTAGCAATTCTTTCTGTATTGCTTCCTATAACTGAACACGAGTTATATTCTATATATATAGCCATAGGAAAGATCACAAATTAAGATGAGGGAGCAGGATGCTCACTACGGGTTTCTAAAGGGCCGAGAGATTAATTCCATAGATAGTACATCTGAAAACAGGTAGTGTTCAAAATATTTCCTTATGGAAAAAAATATGAATACATCTTTCAGAAGATATCCTAATGTACAAAAGAAACTTCAGGTACCCTTGGAAATAAATACTCCTTCTATAACTTTAACTCCTACCATTTTCCCCTCTAGGACCACTTCTGGGCATCCTGTGAGTTAAGATGCTGAGACACACAGTTTCACTTATTCCTGACATTCTGACTGCAATTGAATATTTCAAGCTCAGTTGATGAGAAAGGTCTCTGTAAAGCAGGTTTACAACTGGATACATTTTAAGACTCTCTGGTTACACAGAAAAGAAGAGACAGCATTGCTCTATCACAGTAGTGGTCTCATTCAAAACGGGTTTAAAATGGGGGGCTGCTTTTATATTTTCAATGTATATTGTTTTGACTATAAATTACAACTTCAGTGGGGGATTTGAGGAATATAACTGCCAGTCTGATGCCTCATAGAGAATATTTTGAAATTGACAGATTTTCTTTGTTGTTTTTAGCTATCACTGATCTAGAATTTATTTTTCATTTACATATTGTGAAACTTTTCAAACATAGAAGAATAGAGCAAATAGTGTAATGAACTTACAGGTACCTGTCACTCAGCTCTTCATTTTGCCAGTGGAATTGGGTCTCTTATTTGTCTGTCTTCTTGTACACTGACTTAGAGAATATGGACATTTTTTGGAATATCTTTTCCCATCAAACAGCCCTGAAAGGGGTGAAGTCATCACCATGATTAGTTCCTTTGTAGCCACCCAGCTCTTAATGCCTGCCATCTTCCAACTTAATGGATTTGTTTCCAGATGTTCCATTTTTCAAAGTACCTTTTTTTTTTTTTTGGCACAATTCTTGTTTGTCTCACACCTATTTTGAGTTCAAATATGCAATGGAAGCAAAAGTGAGGCATGTTCTCTGGGCGTAGCGGCAAAAACCAGGGCACCAGATGTGTGCACAAGCTCTTTTCCAGAGATGCCTATAAACTGAAGTGAGGCACAGGTAGATAGCATCTGCCATCATCTGCCTTTGGATAGTATTTCAATAAGCCTCTAGATGTTTGTTAAATTAGATGCATGTCCTTCAGGCTGAGGCATTAAGATAAGCAAAATCTCTCTTTCACAAAAAGACTGAGTGCTTTTTAGTTGACTGCCTCTGTTCTGGGTCCTGGGATATAGCCAGGTGAGTACCATTGAGCCCTTTAAAACCATTTCTCAGTTGGCTACAGCCTTGTGGGCCTGGTGGATGCAAGACCTATTGCCTTTCAAAGCTAGATGTTTTAGGGGATCATCCCTCAGGTGCAACTCTTAAAAGCTGGGATGGCAGACTTGGGATTCAAACCACTTGCTCCTCAGGGGGTTTGAGTTCCCTCCCTACTGTGGGTTATCACAGGGTGTGTGGGGGGGTTATGGCAAGATTGTATCTCAGCTTCTCCTACTCATTTTGATGGGGTTTTTTTCTCATTTGGGTGATGTGTAGGAGTTAGTTGCTCAGCTAGTTTGGGAGTTTCTTTCAGAGGAAATTGTTCTGTATGTAGCTGTAGATTTGGTATGCCTGTGGGAGGAGGTAAGTTCAGGAACCTCCTACACTGCCATCTTGAACCAGAAATCTCAAGTTTTCTTTGGCATCCAGTTATCACTGAAGATTGCTTGTCATAGTAGAAGAAGGCTTTGCAGATGTCTATTTTCTTTCTGCCCACATTGGCTTCTTTCTTTCCACTTATAAGATCTGAGATTTACCCAATGGTGGTATTTGGCTTTGGAATATCCCTAGATGTAACACCATGTAGTTACAATCTACTACTACTATCAAAACTACATTGCAGAGTGGAAAATGGTAAAAGAGATAAAAGGCAAGCTGAAAAACCAAAATTGATGTAATTGCTGTGCATCCTGTGAATATGGATTTCCTTTACTCTGGGACTGGACCGTCTTTTGGACATCAATAGTATAAACAATGACTCACTCAAAGGGGATTTGCACATTTTCATAATGTTGCCTGCAGGCACAAAAAATGAGAAACAAATAAGAATGAGTAAGACTAACTCATAATCAGAAAAGAACCTGTCTCAGTTCTTCTTTTTACAGACATGGCAGGATTTGTTGGTGCTCTGCTCTCCTGACCATGTCTACTGTTCTCACAAGAGGGGTGATAATTTTTTCTCTGTACCTTTGTTCCCCTTTTCCCACCTTCCTCTCTCTCCCAAGTATGATGGGGGTCCTTCAATAATCTCGCTTCAGAAGCATGCTAAGAGAGGCAAACAGTAGTAGCAAGAGGAAGCTTCTCCCCTGCAAACTCTATTTATTGTAAATAATGTGAAAAAGCAGGACTGTTAGACTTCCTGGCTTGAGTCCAAGGGCCAGCAGCATAAAATAGGAACTGAGTGTTGAACACAAGGTATAGCAGTAAGCTGAAGCTGATACACTGGAAGAAAAGGAGGTATCTTAGTTCAGGCTGATATAACAGAATACCATGGTCTGGGTGGCTTATAAACAATAGACGTTGATACAGACATTGATTTCTTGCAGATCTGGAGTTAGGTAGTCCAAGGTCAAGGTGCCAACATGGTTAGGTTCTGGTGAGAACCCTCTTTTGGGTTGCAGATGGCCATTTTCTCATTGTATCATCACATGGTGGAGTCAGCAATCATCTCTACAGTGTCTTTTCTACTAAGAGCACCAATCCCATTCAGGAGGGCTCCACCCTCTGAATCTAATAACCTCACCGAGGCCCACACTCCTAATACTACCCATTGGGCATTAGGAATTCAGCAAATGGATTGTGGAGGGATATAAGCATTCAGTCCATGATAAGAAGAGAATCAAAGAGGATGGCTGGAGACCTGGTGGGAAGGACTCTATAATGTTGGAAAGGTAATGCCAGAGATATTTTCACCCTCCTCTAGACTCAAGTACATTTCCTGATTCTATTTTGGTATGAGTTTAATGCATCTTTTTTGCCAAAGTCACTAGCTATAGCAACAAAATAATGTAGAATATATATGTCAACAGATTATCATATATGACACAAAAATCACTCTAATGCCAACATTCAAATAAATTCCTGTCCTATTTAATTCTTGCTAAAATCTCAAAACTCAATGACTTTTAGTCATTTATAAATGGGTTTACAGTTCAGCTGGGCAGTATTTCTGATTTGGACTGGGATGATTGATCTCAATTGGTCTCATTTTTGCAACTATCATTAGCTGATTGGGAAGTTGGTGTCAACTGGGGCTTCCTAGAGTCTGGCTGGTCTAGGATAGCCTCAGATTGAAAGACTTGTCTCTGTTTCACATGTGTCTCATTTTCCAGGAGGCTCACTCAGGTTTATTGTTCTCCTTGAAAGGAGAAATATTTAAGACTTCTTGAAGCCTAGTTTTGTAATAGCACAGTGTAAATTCAGCTAAATTGTATTAGACATCAAAGAGTAAGAAAATAAACTTTAATTCTTGGTAATGGGAGGTCCAAAGACACAGATAAGGGTGGAAAATTGAGGCTGTCTTTTATAATCAATGTGCTACAACTCCTTTACATTTTTGTGTAGATAGACAAATAGAAATATTTATATGTAAATGCAGATGTGCTTTGAAAATGCAAATCTAATAATAAAGTTATAAAAATTTATATACATGAAATATATATATGTTTTTATGTATTAATCATAAATTATGTAATATAAGTGTAATTATATAATGTATTATATATTATTTATAATATAGTAATTATAATCTTTATAAATAATATATACTTAATTTGTAAACTAGGATTATAGAACTTAATATTTTTAAATTATTTCATATTCTACAAGAAATATTTATTTTATAAAATAATGTTTGAAAGTATTATCTAGTGGTTCCATAATAGCTATTTGTGCAGATAAACTATATTTTTAACTATGTATGAGCCATTTTTATTTATTCCATTTAGTTTTTTGAAACCTTCACTCCGTTTTAATTATACATCATGGCAAAAAAAAAAAAGCAGTGAACAATAAAATCTCTTCAGAATAGAATGAAACAATCTTTGTTTTTGGTTTCCTTTGCTGTGCAAAAACTTGTGAGTTTGATTATGTCCCATTGGTTTATTTTTGCTTTTATATCTGTTGCTTTGGGAGACTGACCTGAGAAAACGTTGGTAAGGTTGATGTCAGAGAATGTTTTGCCTATGTTCCCTTCCAGGCGTTTGATGGTGTCTTGTCTTATATTTCTTTCAGCCATTTTGAGTTTTATTTTTATGCATGGTGTGAGGGTATGTTCTAGTTTGATTGATTTGCATGCACCTGTCCAGGTTTCCCAGCAATTCCTGCTGAATAGATTGTCTTTTTCCCATTTTATGTTCTTGCCTCCTTTGTCAAAGATTAATTGACCATAGGTGTCTGGGTTTATTTCTGGGTTCTCTATTCTGTTCCATTGGTCTGTATGTCTGTTTTGGTACCACTACCACACTGTCTTGATTACTATGGCTTTGTAATATTGCCTGAAGTCTGGGACTGTTGTGGTTGCATATAAATTTTTGGATTGTTTGTTCTAGTTTTATGAAAAATGTCATGGGTAATTTGATAGGGATTGCATTGAATCTGCAGATTGCTTTGCGTAGTGTGGCCATTTTTATAAGATTAATTTTTCCAACCTAAGAGCATGGAATATTTTTCCATTTCTTTACATCTTCTTTAAGTTCTTTGACTAACATTTTATAGTTCTCGGCATATAAGTCTTTTACCTTCTTGGTCAGGTGTATTCCCAGGTATTTGATTTTTTGGGGTGCAATCATAAAAGGTATTGTATTTTTGTATTCCTTTTCTAATATCAATTTTGTAACAGTGTTAAAATACAAAATACAATGATAAAAAATAACCTAAAATATAAAATATTAAATACAAAATCATGAGTTATCTGAAACAATAATAAAATCCAAATCATACTGAATAATTCTGGGAAAGGAATGAAATGAAAATGTGCTTCTCTTCTTGTCTTATTTGGAAGAGTTATATATAGTATCTTTGTATACAATTCTACTCCAAAATACGTAATAGAGAGAAACTCTTACATGTAATGCCATACAGATTACAAAAATGTCACACTGGCATTATTTATAATAATAGTAAAACTGGAAATATTCAAAACGGCCAACAAGAGAATAGAAAAATATGTTATAATACATTTATAAAATGGAATATGCTTTAGCAGTGAAAAGTAATGAAGTACAACTATAATTCAGAACAGACCTCCGAAGCCAGACTGCCTGAGCTCATACATAGATCCAGGTCTTAAAATCTGCCTGACCACCAGCAAGATACTGAACCACTCCATTTCACCTCCTCCCAAAGATGGGAATAATAATATCTATCTCATTGTTTCTTGTAAACAAGAATTGTCAATACATGTGAATTATTTATAATAGTACCTCACACATAGCTCTCAAATACTGCCTATTATTTCAAGAAGGGTTTTTCATTTGTTTTGCTTTAGAGGTTGGGGTTTCGATGTGAAGAAAACATATTTCTTTTTGCAAATCAAAAATTTCTAAGTGATGTCATTTTTATCTGTCTTAACTTTGGGTACAGTCTCTCACTGCTTGAACTTTTGTAGTGACGATGCCTTCTGCCTGGAATGCCCTTCCCCTTCATCCACATAGTTTGCATATATTTTCTCAAATTTTGCCTTCTCAGTGAAGTTACACTGACCATGCTATTTAGAACTACAGACCCAGTCTCCACTGCTGGTAGTTCAGATTTTCCTTACCCTGCTCAATCTTCACCCCCCCATCTCATCTTCTAAAATACTGTATATTTCTTTTTAAATGAAGCTTATTGTTTACTACTAGTGCCTTCTCACTAGAATCGAAGCTCCTCATTCTCTGGAATTTTTGTTTGTTTTTGTGCAATTGCTGAGCAGTGCTGGGCACAGAGCAGGCACTCAAATATTTTGTTGAATGAGTAGGTTTGAATTCTTACCTAATGACTCTCTATGAAGTCCTTTAACCATTTGTGCCTCAGTTTCCTTATCTATTTTTTGGAGAGGAGAATATCTGCATTTGAGTTTTGTAGTAATGGTCCAACGTGACATCTTGGATGTTCTTAGTACACTTCTGACCCATTTACAGGGATCAGAAAAGACTGCTCTCCTTCTCTTCCTTCCCCTACTCCTCTTTTTCCTCCATTATTGTCATCCTCAGTTTCCATTAAACTTATTGAGTTGCTCACTAAATCTTTAATTTTTAAATAAGGCAAATTGTTTTAAATAAAAAATTGTTTATATAATGCAAATTATTTAACAATTAAAATCTCAGGGATGGCATAGATTAAGTGCTATAAGCATTCAGAGGACAGTCATGTCAGGAAGAGTCTCCTGAGAAAGATGTAAGCCTGAGAGTGGAAGACCAGTGCACTTGGAGAGCCTGAGTTCAGGCTTTGGCATTGCCCATGACCAACTGGATGCCTTGCCAGTGTGTAGCTTTTCTCAATTTGGTTACAGGCATGAACATTTCGGGCAATAATATATAATAATATCTTCTTTTCAAGATTGAATGGAGAATTAAATGAGGTCATTTTTGTAAAGGCATCTGGACTGTGCCATTACATAACAGAACTTGAAAAAGTTGGATCTAAGGAGACACTTTTTCTTTACCTAGATGAGGAGAATTTCAACATTTAGAGTGGGTGGAAATAGGGAAATAAAAAGAGAAAGTTGGAGTTCCCGTTGTGGCTCAGTGGTTAACGAATCCGACTAGGAACCATGAGGTTGCGGGTTTGATCCCTGCCCTTGCTCAGTGGGTTAAGGATCCAGCGTTGCCGTGAGCTGTGGTGTAGGTTGCAGACGCGGCTCGGATCCTGCGTTGCTGTGGCTCTGGCGTAGGCCGGTGGCTGCAGCTCCGATTCAACCCCTAGCCTGGGAACCTCCATATGCCGTGGGAGCAGCCCAAAGAAATAGCAAAAAGACAGAAAAAAAAAAAAAAAAGAAAGTTATAGATGAAATGAGATCCAAGACATAGATGGAAAACATTTTGGGATCATCAATTTAGCCTTTCTGAGAATATATAAGAATTTATGAAAATAAAACCTTGATTTTAGCCGGGGGGGGGGTTCTTTGCTTTCATGTAAATGTTTGAGATTACTCAGTAGTCAGTGATAAATCTTAAGAGCACTTTGAGCATGGAATTAATAAGATAGGAACCACCATGCTTTAGTGAGACCGATTAATGAGACAGCAAGTGTGTAGGCTCCTTCGGAAGGGAAGAGAAGAGACTCTAGGTAGTGAGACCAATCCCTACTGGGGGCCTGGCGCTTAACCAATATTTACTGAATTAATTGAATATTAAAGAATATATTTGCATTTTGTTAGGTGCACTATTCACCATTCTAATTGGTGTCTGGAGACATTATGCACATGATAATGCTTTGCTTACTCTCTCCATCTCTGATGCATGTAATGGGAATAAAGAGAATGGACATTTCCAGTGACTCTCAGGATTGACACACTGTCTCTTCTTTGCCTCATTTGAAATGCAGAGATTGAAAGTCAAACTTAAAGAATAGAGAAGATTGCATTAAGTCAATAAAGAAAATGTCCCTTGAGGCTAAAAGTATGATGGGATGTAAATAGCCACTTGTCAGCAGTGTGGGATTAACCACTTTAAACCTTTTCTTTTTTCTTTCTTTCTTTTTTTTTTTCTCTCTGCCTAACAAAATGACGGCTCTTGCAAAACTGAGCAGGCTTCTTGTTTGAAGTGATCTTTTGTTGACACTTGTGTGCCCTAGTGGAACTGGCATCCCAATTTGTGAGAGGGCACTCAGCCAACTTGCAAATGGGCATGAGCACAGGCAGAAAGTCTTTGTGGCTGACGTGCATTGATTATGCAGGATGTCAGGCTAGTAAAGTTGAAATGGCCGTCTGTCCTCAGCTTCTGTGCTGGCGACTGAAGGGATGGGCTGTCATGAGTCCAGCTTTCAGCTCAATTAATTCCAAAAAATAAGAATTAGCTTCTGCAGTGAATTGCAGCAAATTAATATGCCTAGGAAATCAGAATAAGTATTCCTCCAAAAGGAAAAGCATAATCTTTCACACTATGGCTGCTTTCTGTATAACATCAAGGACAGACTCTATAATAATAATAGTTAAAAAAATCACCCCCAGGTTTTACTTTACTTTCTTTCTCCCTAGAATGGGTCTGGTTCTAAGCAATAGCTGAATTTTACTCATATTTTCCAAGAGAGTGAGTAAGGAAGTCTAAGCTGTCATTTCTATGTCTTCTGACTTTTTAAATAATTTTTTTGATTAAAAGAAATAATCTAAAGGTGCAGATCAAAACTTAGGTTGTCAGTGCATTAAGCCAAATGTTCCAGCCCTGATGTTTCCTGGAGTGGCTGTCTAAATTTGGGGTCTGTTCAGGTTCTTTCTTAAAAGCCCAATGGATGAAACTTACTTATGCATTCCAGAATGTATATCATGGTCTCTTGGGTTTGGTGTATTGAACTGACTCCATCCAACAGTAAACTGTTAAAGGGCAGAATTTCTCCCCTTTTCATGGACATACCTCTAGTCACTAGCACTAAGTCTGGCATTTGTCAGGTGCTCAGTAAATGTTTTTAAATCAATGAATGAAACTCTGTTTGGATGATCTGTTTGGAGGGGTTCAGGGGACATAGCATAAGGAATGGGGAAGAGAAATGCAATTTACTGAATGTCTATAATGCACCAGGCAAATGCTAGAGTCTTTATACATACATGGGTATTCTTTACCCAGCTTTTAATTAACAGCTTAAATGTCACTGTCTTCATTCAGCAAACTTCCGTAATCACTCTGACTGGTTTACTTCTCCCTCCTACATGCCCTCCCCCAGCCCCATCTATCACGTATATTCTAATTGCTCATCTATGGGCTGTAGCTCCCCACTGGACTGCAAAGTCTATAAAGCTGGGAATAGTGTCTTTCCTATTTACTACTGAAGTCCTAGGGCCTGTGATATTGCCTACTTCCTCTGTCCCTACTGTGCGTTTCGTCTTTGCCATGTTTCCATGATGGAAGCATTAAAATTAAGGCAAGAAAAGTGAGGTTCAGATACTTACATGCCTTACCAAAGTCAAGCTTGTAAATGGCAGAACTGAGTTTAATCCAGATCTAGCTCTGTCTGTTTGTTTTTGCCTGTACAACACCTGTGTGCTACTTTTTGGCACTGATAGTTTGGTGCCTAGATCATGTGAAATGTTCAGGCAAAGAGAAAGATGTTACTAGGGATGTGTTCAGGGACGCCCACGGATATGCTGCCTGAGATATAGAAGCTTCCAGTCTTATGCTGACCATTTCTAATAGAGTAATGTTGCTTCTGTCCTTTGCAACTGCATCTCCATAGCTTTATGTTTGTTTTCAATATTTCATTTATAAAAGTAAACTCAGTGCCTGGACATCTGGGTATATGGGCAAACAATAAGATATCATACATTTCAATTTCAACATGAGCCAGAGGGACTCTCTATCAAATCAGGCAAAAGCCTGACTGGAAAGAAAGGATAAAATTTTATCAAGAGAATATATTAAAAACAGATGGAATTGGGAAACAGGTACAAGTACAAATCATACATACAGTACCTCTGCTGCCCCTAACTATATTGTAGAAGCATAGATTGCATATTCCTAAAGCCAATCTAAGGACAAAATAAAAGAGAAGTGTACAAACATCCTCAGGGTAACTTTAAGTTAGTCAGTTAAGTCTTTTTCTAGTGCTCCCTATTGCATAGTCAGGGTATTGGGAGACAAGAAACAAAGTTTCAGAATTTGTTTATAAGCCTAATAGGAAAAGAAGATAGAAAAATAGCAAGGGAGAATAGAGAACCCTCAGGCTAATATTACTCAGCTACTGGTAGAAGAAATAGCAAAAAAAAAAAAAAAAAAAGTTTAAATTTATGAATTCTGCATATAAGCCATAACATTTTTGGAAAAACTTTTACAGTTGCTTCAAATTTCTCTTTTTTTATTGTCTTGGAATAAATATGGCTGAAAACAAATTCTATATTTGCAATTTTTGCTATAAGACACAAGTCAAGGAATCCAGGCTGATAAGAATTTTTTCTCTCATATAAAGCACTTCTTTTATCTCAGGCTCATATAATACCACAGCTGAGAGGAGACTTTAAAGATTATTTAGCCCAGCCCTTTACTTCAAAGAGCAGAGGTTTAAACATTTGACAACATTAAACAACTCTTTACTAATATCCTTGACTCTTAGAAACAGTTCCAGATTTAGTGCTGGTTTCCTTTTAGAGATGCCACCACTTACCTGACCAGTAGTCCTCCCCAGAGGGTCAAACTCCACCAGAGGTTGCCTATTGCCCAGCTCCCCTTGTGTTTTGTCACTCAGAGACTTTCTTATTCTCTTAAGCCAAGCTGGGATGGTGTTACTAGGGAAGTACCCTAGATTTCCTCTCCTAAATTTAAAATATTAAGTATCTGTTCCTCTGCCTACAGTAATTATTGAGATACAGTAGGAACAGGCTCAATAGGAAAAGAACAATATAATAATGCATAGTTTTTATTACATTCACATATAAGAAGAGCATGAGGCATAAAAAAGAACGAAATAATGCCATTTGCAGCCACATGTATGAAATCAGAGGCTTCTGACTAGAAGTAAGTCAGAAAGAGAAAGACAAATACCATATGATATCACTTATATCTGGAATCTAATATACAGCACAAATGAACCTTTCCACAGAAAAGAAAATCATGGACTTGGAGAGCAGACTTGTGGTTGCCAAGGGGGTGGGGGAGGAAGTGGGGTGGATTGGGAGCTTGGGGTTAATAGATACAAACTATTGCCTTTGGAATGGATTAGCAATGAGATCCTGCTGTGTAGCACTGGGAACTATGTCTTGTCACTTATGATGAAGCATGATAATGTGCGAAAATAGAATGTGTACATGTATGTGCAACTGGGTCACCATGCTGTACAGTGGAAAAAAAATTGTATTGGGAAAAAAAAAAAAAAAAAGAAGGGCATGGGGGAAACTGGGTGGGGGGCATACAGGAATTCTTTGTACTACCTTTTCTTTTTTTTTGGTAAATCTAAAACTAAAAAAAATAAAGTATGCTTTATAAACAAATAAGTAAGTAAGTAAATAAAGGCCACAGTCTGCAGGGTTTTTTACTGCCTACATTTTCCTTAGTCCATTAAGTGTTTTATTCTAGGTCCAAAGCTGCTTAGCTAACTGAAATCCCAAGTTGATACCTACAGGTAGGAAAAAAAAAAACCCTGTTAGTTCTCTTGTAGACTAAATAGAAAGCTCAATCCCTTAGTGCTTAGAGCTACCTTTAGGTAATATTCTGCAGAAAAGAAAAGGAAAGAAACTAACAACACAAAAATTGTTGGGTCTTGTTTGAGTAACATGGCCTCTGAATATTTCTACCTTAAATCTTGTAGGAAGCATAGATTCCCTGAGGCCAGCATTTATAGTGAGTCTTTTACTCTCTGCACTTTCCAAGTTGGATGAATTTTACGTGCAATCATGGAGAAAAGAAATTATATTTATACAGGAACCGTGCTTTGTTGTTATGATGATTATGAACCCCCCAATGAAATTATTTTGCATTCTAACCAAAAAAAAAAAAAAGCTGCTAAGAACATGGAGTGTAATTTAGAATGAGAGTGACAAAAAAAATCATCATGTTATTTTATGTTCAGAAAATGAATACATCAATGCTTAACGTTATGGAGCAATATACACCAGCTTCGGCTATTTCTCTCGAGGAAAGCGATGAACTGGTTGAAAGTAAAAGGGATGCAAAATAAATAGCACAGCTAACTGACGTGTAGTCCTCCCAATCATGTGTCTGTGGATTATGTGCATCAGAGAGATTTTATTTTGTTAGTATTTACCAATACATTATTTAGAAATATTATGAGTTCATATTCAGAACTATACTTCTAAAAGAAATCTGCAATGAGAGCAAGAACCCATAGCATATTAAATTTATAGGATGTGGAGAAGTTAATAAATCATTTTTTATTAAGGCTAGATTTCTCCCTTTTCTTTGACACAGTGATATATGCATGCAACTAAATATCATAAACCCAATATTTGGGTGCATGTGGAGGAAAGTAAAAATATTCAGCTCTTAATAAGAGTTATTTCCTAAGGCAGATATTCATGTGGGGGATTAGTTCAGTCTGAGCTCTGTTCTTTTAAAAAGAACATTAAAAGGCTAGGTCCTTGCTGCTCAAGTCACCTTCCCCCGTCTCCGTACTTTGCTTCTCTCCACTGGCAAACTACCTCAATTCTCTACTCTATTTGGGGTGACGAGACCTCCTGATCTTGTGACTAAATGAAAAGCTGGAAATGTTCTTATTTATTTTTGTACAGAGCCAGCCATTTTGAACACATTTGTATTCACAGTGCTGTTCTCAGACAGACTAGGCTGCATTCCACACGCTGTGTCTCTGATGCTCGAGTCAGGGACTGGCTCTGCAGCCATTCCTGGAGCAGCGGAGTTACCTTTGCATCCATCTCTAGCGCAATAAGTGGCCTGAGGACATGCCTCAGCACCTGGACATTGTGCTTTGTGCAGGCTCTCCCCCTTGCGTTTCCTTGAAGATGTCAGCAAAATGGGGCATTTTGGCTACATTAATAAACACAGGCATGGATGTTGTGAGTGGTACATGGTAAATGAAAAACAACCAAAATTAGCTTTGGCTAATTATGTAATGACTGTGGGTGAATTGCCTCCCTCCCTTCCAAAACTATTTTTTCTCTTATGCTCTTAAGAAAGGCATGTGAATTCAGGTTCTCTGTGTGGCAGTGGTGATTTCACACATATAATCTAATTTTTTACTACATAAATAGAGTTTTCCAAGAGTGTGTGTATGTATGTGTTTGCATAAAATGTCTCCTAAACTAGTAAAAGTCCCTAGAGAAGTGGAAGTAGGTATATATTCATTGTCCAGAGGAAAAACTATTCTGAAGTTATTTCCAATGCGAAGACCTTTTAATAGATTACAGACTGTAGGCTACATTTTTCTTAGGGAAAGACATTAGGCATCAAGATGCCACCCCCTGCAGCATTATTGTGCACTTGTGAATCTCTGAGAGAGGTGGTGTGAAGTGTTGCTTAAAAGAACAAACTCTTGAACCACACCGTCTGCTTGAACCCCATCTGCACCACACCCCAGCTCTGTGGAGCCAGCAAAACCTCATTACCTCCCTGTCCTGAAATTTCCTCTCCTATAAAATGGGAATCTTAACAGTTCTTAAATCATAGAACTGCTGAGGGAGTTAAATGTACTTCTATGAGTAGCTTGCTTAGAGCAGTGTCAGGGCCATAGTAAGGACTGGATAACCAATGACAACTGTTACTCCTCCTTGGGACAGAAAGATGAACTGATTCACCTCAACCTCTCCTTTCAGTGATGGATCTCAGTGTCACCACTTCACCAACTAGGAACAAAATAGCAAACAAGTTTATCCAGATTCTTTGGAACATGCAGATGTGGCTATGTGGTCTTGCCTTCAAGGAAATTGGAGTGTGAAGGGATATAAGATTTCCAGATTCTAAAAGGACAAATGTATATCCTCCCAAACCAGGTGAATATTTAAATAGGAATAAAAATCTCATAAATCACTCCAGGAAAATGGCACCAGAGCTTTAAAAATGTGAAAGCCACAGCAGAAAATTACCTAACTGTGAATGGATTTTAGTATCTGCATGACTTGCTTTTAGTTCTTTCTTACTTTGCAATAACCCTTCTTCATTCTGCTATAGAAAATACTGTTTCCCTTAATAGGCGTTAAACCAACACTAATTCCTGTGGTTTCCTGATCAATAGCAAAATGAGTGCATATGTACATACTTTTTCATGTTGGTTAAAACTCTGTGGACTGGCAAGTTATTTTCCCTCTGATGCTGTTTTTATATTCAGGTCTTCTAGGTATCATAAGAAACAAAATTAAGAGTAATATATGTTCATTTTTAAAATAAGCCAAACTAAGCTATAAAATTTTAGATGCCTTTGAGTGTACCTCAAAGAATGTGACATCAGCAGTTATATAATTTTATTGCTGATGTTAAGTCTGTGACAAACTCTCAGCTACAGTTTGCTCTGGATGTCGGAAAATGAACCTTATGAATTTTAATGCCTTTTACTTTTGACATTGATTTATGTTTTGTACAGCTGTACTTTTCTATACACTGATATAAATAAACAGCATCCTTAATAGAACATTTGGAAAATGCCTTGTTCTAAAGTGTTACTTTTTAAACATCAGCTGGAGGTTGTTTAAGTAATAATATTCAGAGTGTGTACCCTAATCACAACAATTTGAAGTGATATAAAGATGTCTATAAATGTTTGTGTGTTTGTTTTACAGATTCAAACTTTTAGGTATGAAAACAGTGTTCAAATAAAGCTACTAGAGGTGCTTTCAAACACTGCCAAAAACAAAGATGACATGATGATAATCTAATAGATTTACAGCCAGCATCTGACAGTGAGTCATTTAGATATGAAGTGTTTGTGCTCATTCAAGGGCAAAGTTTGGCTTCCAAGATGGGGAAACAGAGGACAAAGAATGGAATATTTTTTCCTATTCTTGCTATTTATGATTTATGCAGCATTAGCTGGCATCTTAATTAATTTGACTTTATTCACATAACAGACATTTGAAAACAAGTTCTAAGGAAGTTATAAGGAACCTAGGGAGCAAAACTTCCTTCCTCCACTTCTTTATGAGACCACTGTAATTGTTACCATAAACCAATTTGCAATGAACTTACATCTTAACTTTCTATTGTTAGTAGACTATGACCTCAAAGGGAAGGGAAGGTCTCCATCATGAAGAGATTTTGGTACATGCTGCCCCACATCCTGTTATCTGGGGGTCTCAGTGATCAAAGAATCTTCACACAAATGAAAGTGTCTATGTGTTGTTATGAACTAGTCTAATATTTAACAGGTTTGATTTTCATTCCACAAAATGCGGTTAAAAGAACTATGACATTCATTTACTTTTGCGAGTTAGTGAATCTGCTCTTAATCCCCACCCACCTGGCTGGCAGGAAATAAATTCTGATAATTTTTAGGGGAAACTTTTGTCTTTTTGGGGTGGCAGAAGAACCTCAGTGGTCTCCTGAACTCTAGAATATTTTGGAAAAAGTCTTGAGTGTTTGGTTGGCACTGGTCACTACTAATATTATCCAATTGCACTGTAAATTCTTCTGATGAAATAGAAGACATGTCATATGCAACTGAATTCTGAATCCCCAAATTATACCTTTCAAGGTTAGTTCTCTATGAAATGGGGGCATTTTTATATGCTTATTAGATCTTTTGTATAGGTTTCTTAACAGCAAAGAACAAAGGAATTGACAAATTCTTTGGTAGCCCATTTGGCAACTGAAGAAAAGATATTCTGCCCTAAGACACTTTAGCACCTTCTGCTGTTAACTGTCTCCAAAACAATGATGCTCCCTAATTTAAAACAACTGCATATGGCAGCTCCATAGAGGTTTTAGCTTTGTTGTTCTTAGTACTACTGAGATGTTAGAATTATGGAGATGAAAGTGACTTTATGATCATTTGACAGGAAAATGGAAACCCAATAGGTAAGGTGAATAGTCAAATGCAGCAGATGAAACACATGCAATTAGGACTCATATCTCCTCACTCCTTTGCCGCCATGTTTTCCATTTTGAGAAGATTACAAAAAGCAAATGTTGGCTTAAAAATTCTAAAAGTAAATAAACAAATATGAGCATATGTGAAAATAAACTTCATTATCCAAAGATCCATCCCATTAAAAAGAATAAAAACAAGTTCCCTAGACTGTTTAAAATACAGCTACTTTTCTAAAGCAAATGGACATGAAACTTTTAGGAATGTTTTTTATTTGGAGCAGAACACTCCTAGAAAAGTAGAGGTATGACATTAGGGCTTGTGTGATACATAAGATGCTAAACATCATAGTACCTTTTCTTTCTTTCTTTTTTTGTTTTTTGTCTTTTCTAGAACCGCACTTGTGGCATATATATGGAGGTTCCCAGACTAGGGGTTTAATTGGAGCTGGAACTGCCAGCCTATGCCAGAGCCACAGCAACACAGGATCTGAGCCACGTCTATGACCTACGACCTACACCACAGTTCACAGCAATGCCGGATCCTTAACCCACTGAGCAAGGCCAGGGATCGAACCCGTAACCTCATGGTGGTTAACCATTGAGCCACAATGGACACTCCCGTAGTACCTTTTCTTAAGGGCTTCCCCCCAACAGAGTTCCTGACAATGGCCAGAAGTTTACCACAGCCACTTGCTCTTAAAATATAGTCATTGTTCATCTTGGAACTGCAATACCATTATCCTTGTCTTTCTCCAGCTTGACCCAGCCAGTTCATCTCCTCCCTCAGCTTTTACTCTTGATTTTCCTTTCACTGGATTGTGAGACCAAAGCAGGCTCAATGTCTCAGTACTTTCAAAGTTACCTTCTCAGCACTACGGTTAACAAAGAAAAATGGAATAGCTCTTGGTGTAAGCATTTGCCTTATCCCTTACAGATGTTTGCTTTTGATGAAGACTCTCTGGGTTTAGGGACTTAACAGCTTCTTTTGTCAGTAGAGGCTGATCCTTCCAAGGGCAGAACAAATTACATAGATTTATGACACTTCACTTGATCCATCCATACCTCATGCATTGCAAAATAGAGTGTTTTATTCTTCATAAAAGTCTTTAATTTTTTTTCTAAAACCACCTGAATTTTATACCTTAAAGAGTCATTTGGGCTGTACGGACTGGTATTTTTTGTTTTTTTTGGGGGTTTTTTTGTTTGTTTGTTTGTTTTTGGCTGCTCCCTTGGGGTTCAGAAGTTCCTGAGCCTGGGATCAAATCTCACCACAGCAGCGACCCAAGCTGCCGTATTGACTACACTGGATCCTTAACAAGCGACACCACCTGAGAACTCCTAGGGACTTACTCTGAATAGAGTTTATGTTTTGAATAGTTTCTGCACATAATATGTTGGATAGTAAAGACAGATACAAGAAAATAATATATATATTTTTTTAATAAGAAGAGCTTCTGCCCACCCCTCCCCACCTCGCCTCTTAGTTCTACATTCCAGGTACATTCTTCTCTTTCAAATTGATCTTCTTTCATCTCCCATTTTACAATCTGGTCACAGTTAAGGGCAAAATCACCAAACAGGTTTGAGAATCTAGTTATTATCCAAACAGGAACATTTAAAATATCTAACTAGAGAAATGAGGTAAACAAAATGTAAGTACAGTACATTGCCTCAATTTTATATGATAAAATGGGAACAATAAAGCTTATACGATTGTAAAGGTAGCATAATAAACATAGTTATGCATCTAATGGGCTGGGAATTAAGGGTGGTAGATTGCTTGCTCTAGGCCTGATGGCATTCTTTCTCTTAGCCACCTTGCATTACCAGGAAAATAGAATACTGAAATGACTGTATTTACTGGCCACAGGATGCTAAGGGCAGGCCCTCAACCTTTATTTACTAAGTAATCTGAAAGACGTCATGCAAGAACTGTGAGATTTGTTTGTTAGGAAGGGGATATTTTGTTCTGCTCTGAAAAATCAAGAGAATAAGACAGTTGGAGAACATTCCTCCACCCCCTCCTTCCCTAATATATCTTTCTTTCTTTTGAGCGACATCAACTACAAGACTAGTTGACAAAATTATGCAATTCATGACAATTTCTATTGAACTTGGCAACATTAAACCTAAAGCACTTCTTTTTTTTAAATCTCTGGTTTTCCCAGTGGTCTTTTCTTCCTTAGCCTAGTGCTCCCCAAAGTCTCAGTTAAGGGAATAAAATTCCTTGGTTACCTGTCTGGAGAATTTTCTCACAAATTGTCCCATGAGCTGTTTAACCAAGTGAACCAAACTAGCTAGTCACAAAATCTAGCACTAATGAATTCCTATTTGTTAATTTGATTATCTGGATTAACTGACTGATATTGAGATAATTTCCTCCCCTTTAATGATAAGAACAGCTTTCTCATAGGAGTTTTCAAATATGGGATTGATTGCCTCATTATAGCTGCTGAATCACATAAGTGGTGAAACTGAATTGATATTTCAATTCAGTCAAAACAGCAGATCTACTTTCTATCTGTGACTCATTCTGATAGAGCACAGAAAACAAGCACCAAATCGATGGTTGATATGCATGAAATGCAATATGATTTCCTCTAGCCTCAAGGCATATGAGTCAATGATATATTTTTGTGAAAAATATATATAATATTGTTTTTAAAAACCTGCTTCTAAAGAGGGTTCTTCAGATGTCTGATGTGAGCTAGCATATCCCCTTCAAAGGTTTTTTTTGGCCAGTTAAGAAATGGTGAGCTGTTAGATTTGTGATATGGTTTCTAGGTCCCCATTGACCCAAGATTCTTATTGGACATTATGGAGGCTATGTTCAGCTCATCTAAAAGCCTTTGCATATGAACTTCTTTCAGTCCAGGTATTATATTTTCTTAGATTATTTTAACAAAGTAGTTATTTTACAAACACAGAGCATTTTAAAGTTACATTGGTTATTTCCTATGGATTTTCAACTCAGAATTGTAGCCAAAAGAGATTTGAAAAAAGTCTCATTATTTAATTTAACACTAACTCTCTCTACTAAATTAAGAATATATATAGGGAGTTTTCATTGTGGCTCAGCGGTAAGGAAACTCACCAGTATCCATGAGGACACGTGTTTGATCCTTGGCCTCACGCATTAGGTTAAGGATCTGGCATTACTGAGAGCTGTGCTATAGGTTACAGATGCAGCTCCGATCTGGCGTGGCTGTGGCGTAGGCTGGCAGATACAGCTCCAATTTTATTCCTAGCCTGGGAACGTCCATATGCCACGGGTGCTGCCCTAAAAAAAAAAAAAAAAAAAGGTAGACTATATATAAACATCATCAGCACATCAACATGATTTCCATGTCTTCATTTATTCACTGAATTTTAAATATTGATAAAAATATTGAAGAGAACATGAAAAAGCAGAACCTATGGAAACTCACTATAGATGATCCCTCTAGAATATTTTTCAGTCTTAATTATTACACTAACCATTTCTTTAGGGAGAAAAATTATTCTGTGTTGACTTAGGTTTTTATAATTATTAATGAAATATGTGTAAACATATTTATATGCAAAATACTTATACACATACACGAACAAAAATTTACAAATTGTTTAAAAAAGACTAGCAACATTAATTAAAAGAAATGGACATTTTTCTTATTGATTATAAAGCAGTGATACTATTTTTAATTGCAAAAATATTACCTTATGTGTAGTTTACATTTTATTAGTTTCTGGACTATTAACAGTGGAAATGGACATAGTTGTCTTGCACTCAACTTTGATGAGAATTCTTCTAATGCTTCATCAGGTGTTCAAAGTTTTCTTCAAAGATTTGATAAATATGTTTTATCAGGTTAAAGATGTGTCTTACTGTTTTTAAGGTGTAAAGTATGTGTATGTGCATATGTGTGCATAGATGCAAGTAGGTATGTTTGCATATGGATATATTTATTAGAGAAGATGGAATTTTATTGAATATTAATGATGTGGTTTTTCAATATATTAGCATGCAAACCACAATATAAAATTACTTACTTTATAATAAGGTCCTGCTGTATAGCACAGGGAACTAAATCCAATCACTTGTGATGGAACATGATGAAAGATAATATGAGAAAGTGAGTGTGTATAGGTGTATGACTTGGTCTCTTTGCTATATAGCAGGCATTGACAAAAACATATAAATCCACTAAAATAAAAATTTTTAAAAAACTATTCATTTTATCAATATCTTATTAGAGTTACTTTTCAAATAATTTATTTGGGATTTTATAACTGCACTCTTAAATGAAATTAGCCCTTTGTTTTCTATTCTGTACAATTCTTCTATATTTGGTTTTAATATCAAAGAGCTACTAGCCTTGTGAATAATTTGGTATATTTCTTTTTTTATTCTATCATTTGGACCATTTTAAGAAAATTATCTCTTTCTTGAAGACTTCTGTGAACTTTCTACAACAACAATTTGTGTTCAATATATTTTTTGTGGGGAAAAGATGGCAAAGAGATATTTTAGAACTGCTTTATTTATTTAAAAGGTTATTGCTATACATATCTTTATCAAGGTATAGTTGATAAGCAATATGCAGAACATATTTAGAATGTATAGTTTGGTAAGTTTGCACACACACACACTCTGAGGAAGCTATCACCACAGTCAAGATAATTGACACATCATCACTCTTCTATCTGTCCCTTAATTCTTAGGCAACCTTTTTTCTATTTTCTTTCCCTACAGATTTGTCTGAACATTTTACATGTTTATATAAATGAAATAATACATTATGTACTCTTTTTCACAGGAAATATGTATGCCTGGCTTCTTTTACTCAGTGTATGTGAGATTCACTGATATTTCATGTATCAGTGGTCCATTCCTATTTATGGCTAAGTAGTATTCCAGTGTATGAATATACCATAATTTTTTTTACCCATTTACCTGCTGAAAAACACGTGAGTTGTTCCTTATTCCTTATTCCAAATTCCACTGTTAAAAGTATTTTAGTATTATTCTTTTTGGGATAAATGATTTTATTTATCTTGGGTAAATATCTAAGAGAATGGGTAGTTCATTTTGTAAGTGTGTGCTTAAACTTAAAGAAATTGCCAAATTGCATTATAATTTTTCATTCTCACCTGCATTATAAGAGATTTCCAGTTACTCCACTTGGTCACCAACACTACGTATAGCCAGTCCTTTAAAATTTAGCCATTCTAATATCTGCGTATGGATATCTTATTGTGGCTGTAATTTATATTGCCTAACAAATATGATGTTGAGTATTTTTATGCACTAATTTGCCATTCATACATTTTTGATAAAGTGTTTGCTCAAAATTTTTGTCCGTTTGCATTGAGTTGTTTCTTTTTTTATTTAGTTTTGAGAATTCTTCATGTATTCTGGATGCAAGTCCTCGTAGATGATTTGTGTGTGTTTCTCCAGGTCTGTGACTTGTCTTCCCATTCCCTATTAGAATGTCTTTGAAAGGCCAAATTTTTTTAATTTTGAAGAAGTCCAATTTATCAATTTTCTTTTATAGGTTATATTTTTTATGATCTAGAACTCTTTGCCTAACCTAAGTACATCAACTTTTTCCTTTATGTTTTATTCTAGAAGTTTTATAATTTTACATTTAGGCTTATGATCATTTACAGTTGATATTTTATGGTGTGAAAACTTTTAAATTTTTTTGCATGTGTGTGTATGTATGGACAGAAATTGTTCCAGTACCACATTTATTCAAAAGACTATCCTCTCTCAAGTGACTTTGAACATTTTTCAAATATACATATATATATATATACACATACATACTGTTTATATATATAGATACACATATATAAATGTGTATGTATATTCAGTGTATGTGTATAATATATTCTATATGTATACTGATACACACACATATATATGTCTTCATTCTCCTGATTGACAGGCATGGCATTATAATATGTCTTGAAATCAAGTAGTGTTAATCCTTCAGTTCTGCTTTTCTTTTTAAAAGTTGTTGTAGCTATTAGAGTTCCTTTATTTTTCCATGTAAATTTAGAATTAATTTGTCAATTTTCCCAAAATTTCTGCAGAGAATTTGATTGGTATTGCAGTGAATCATGACCGCTTTGGAGAGAACTGACATTTTAATGATATTGAGCTTTCCAATCCATTTGCCTAACATATGGCTCCCTTTATTTTTGTCTTCTTTTCTTTCTTTCAGCAGTATTTTGTAGTTTTCAGTGTACAGATAGTATATGTATTTGTCAGGCACAATGCTAGGTGTTTGAGAATTTTGATAATACTGTACAAATGGTATTTTTTTCCAATGTAGAAGTATTTGTTTTTAGTATATAGAAACATAATTAACTGTTATAATTGATCATGTTCCCTGAAGCCTTGCAAGACAAACTTATTACGTGTAGTAGCTTTTTAAAAAGATTTTTAGTATTTTACACAATCATTTCATCTGAAAATACACTTAATTATTCCTTTTCAATCTATGTCTTTTAATTATTTTGAAAACCTTATCAAAATGGCAAGAACTTGTCTAGTAAAATACTAAATATAAGTGTGGCAGCAGATATCCCTTGTTCGTAACCTGAACTTAAGAGCATTCCATCTTTCACCATTAAGTATAATGTTAGCTGTAGGGTTTTGGGCAGTACCCTTTGTTGGACTGAAGAAGTTTCCTCTATACCAAATTTTCTGAAAAGTAAAAAAAAAATTAAGAAAAATGAATTTGGTTGATTTTTTTTGCCTCTCTTGAGACAATCTTACGTTTTTTTTTTTCCTTTCTTTCTTTCTTTTTTTTTTTTTTTCTTTTTAAGGCCGCACCAGTGGCGTATGGAAGTTCCCAGGCTAGGGGTTGAATCAGAGCTGCAGCTACTGGCCTACACCACAGCAAGGTAGGAAGGATCTGAGCTGCATCTGTGACCTACACCACAGCTCACTGCAATGAAGAATGCTTAACCCACTGAGCGAAGCCAGGGATTGAACTTGAGTCCTAATGGATACTAGCCAGATTCATTAACCGACAGGAACTCCGTTATGTCCTTTTCTTTAAAGTATGTTTTTGTAGTGAATTATATTGGTTTTCAAAAGTTGAACTCATCATGTAATTCTGATATAAACCCAGGTTGTTTATGGTGACAGGCAGAATTCTGAGAATATCCCTGAGGTCCCCAGGTCTCTGTGTATAAAATCTCTCCTTGAATATTGATGGGATTATGAACATAATGTAAAATAGTCACTCCCTAGATTACTTTAGATTATGTAAAGCCTCATTAACAGCTGCCTAGAGAGATTCTGCTATTGGCTTTGAAAAAATGAGTTGCTGTGTTGTAAGAGGGCCATTCTGCTAGGACCTTAGGCCATCCTCTAAGAGCTGAGAGTGACCCTAGCCAAGAGCTAACAAGAAAATGGTGGCATCGGTTCTATAACCACAGGAAATTAATTTTTTACTACTGACTTGAATAAATTGGAAAGGCACTGTAACCTCAGATGAGATTGCACATCTGAATGATACCTTGATGTATGCCCTGTGATCTTGAACAGAGGACTCAGCTAATATGTGCCCAGCCTCCTGATTTACAGATACTATGAAATAATAAATTCCTGTTGTTTTAAGCCACTAAATTGTTGGCAATTTTCTATGCAGCAAAAATGGAAAACTAGTGGAGTCATGATATAGTATACATTTTAATATACTGTTAGATTTGATTTACTAAACATAAGAACATTTTCATATATGTTCAAGAGGGATACTGATAGGTAATTTTGTTGTTAACATCTTTGTTTTATTTTAGTATCTGGCTATTCAGGGCTTCTAGAATAAGTTTAGATATATTCTTTCTCTTTCACTTCTCTGGAAGAGTTTGTCTTTTCTAGATATTTGGTAAAAATCACCAGTGAAACTATTTGGGCCTGTAGTTATCCTTGTGGGAAAGTTAAAACTACAGATTCAATTTATTTTAATAGGATAAGTCATGTTGCCTATTTCTTTTTGAACCAAATTTGTAGTTTGCGTCTTTCATGGAATGCGTCCATTTCATCCATGTTGTAAAATTTATTGGCAGGAAGTTTTATATAATATACTCTTGGAATTATTTCAGTATCTATAGAACCTGTAGTGATGTCATTTATCTTATCCTAGATATTGGCAATTTGTGATTTTCTTTTTTTCCTGATCAGTGTGGTTAAAGGTTTATCAATTTTATTATCTTCTCAAAGAACCAGCTTTTGGTTTCATTGATATTCTCTATTGTTTTTCTGTCTTCTTTTTCAACCATTTGTACTTTGACCTTTATTATTTCTTTTTTTTGTTTGTTTTGTTTACTGTGGTTTTCACTTTTTTCCCCTTAATTTCTTAGACTGGAAGCTAAGATTTGGTTTGAGAACTATCCTCTCTCAGTGCTGTTTATAACATCATCCTACAATTTTTATATGCCTTTACATTTTTTAGTTAAAAATGCTTATTTCTTATTTGGTTTATTCTTGTACTTATTTATTATTTAGAGGTAAATTATTGGAGTTCCTGTCGTGCCTCAGTGGGTAACGAATCCGACTAGAAACCATAAGGTTGCGGGTTCGATCCCTGGCCTTGCTCAGTGGGTTGGGGATCCAGTGTTGCCGTGAGCTGTGGTGTAGGTCGCAGACACGGCTCGGATCCCGCGTTGCTGTGGCTCTGGTGTAGCCCGGCGGCTACAGCTCTGATTAGACCCCTAGCCTGGGAACCTCCATATGCCGCAGGAGCAGCCCAAGAAATGGCAAAAAGACAAAAAAAAAAAAAAAGGTAAATTATTTAGTTTTCAAATATTTGAGAATTCTCTCTATATATTTCTTTTATCAATTTCTGATTTAATCCATCATGTTTAGAAAATACACTTTGTATCTTTTAAATCTTTTTATATTTACTAAGATCATTTTATGGCTGGGAATATTGTTTATCCTGAAACATGTCCCATGCACACTTGAAAAGAGTATGCCTTCTGTTTTGGGGTGAAATATTCTATAACTATCAATTGCTTAAAGTATGCAGTATGTGTTCAGAACTTGAACTATCGGACAGTGTAATTTCAGAGTTTTGTAGAAGATTCTATTTTTCCCTACATCTGGCACAAACATTTTGCTTGAGGTTATGATTCTGGTCTTTAGGATTCAGATCTTCTAATCACTTTTCAACCAAGGAAAGCATTTTCCTCCTCCTAGAACAATGCAGTGAGCCCACTTATCCAAAGTGCTCAGTCTGTGCCTAGGAACCCCTCCCCCTTCAGAAGCATTAAGATTCCAGCTGTTAAAGGGTTTAACTGTTCTGTAACATCTGGGCATTGTGGTACATCTAATCCAGATCCACTATGGCTATATATTTTCTTCATTTCTATCACCTTGAAGATTTTCCTTTCTTGCTTTTGAACTTAGCTATAAATTGTTCATAACTTTTAAAATATCTTAAGTAGTATGTCTCTGTGTGATGTGAGGTGAAGGAGGCTTTTTGTATTTTCTCAGTCTGGAATTTTGACTAAAAACTCTTAATCTATTTTTTAAATTAAAAAAAACCTTGGCTATAATCACCGTAATTCAGAGAATTACTATTTGAATAAACATATTTGACAGGATGACATTAATAATGTTAAACTTTGTTTAATAATTTAGAAAAATTAGATCTCTTACCAAATCCATCTTTGAGAGATTTTTGAATG
The DNA here is from genome assembly GCF_016906955.1 of Phacochoerus africanus. NCBI lineage: Eukaryota > Metazoa > Chordata > Mammalia > Artiodactyla > Suidae > Phacochoerus > Phacochoerus africanus. The sequence goes on from NC_062552.1 coordinate 74,355,869, forward strand.
GTAGTTTTAATGATGTGTCACTTAATAACATTGTAAAGCATTCTTGTTCACGTTAAAATACGGTTTTGTTATCATTTTGGTATTATTAAAAATGAAGTTAGATGAGTTTCCAGCTCTCTTATTGCTAGAATAAGAGATAGAAATGGAAAATGAATTTGTTGAATGTCTCTTATTCTGACTGCTAATGAACTATTGCTAATTATAAAAACAAGATAAACTCTATGCACAGGTCCTTTTGAATTTTGCAAATTGATAAAACCATATGATGTGTGATGCCTCAATACTTCTGCACCTTTTATTCAAATTACTTTGAAAATTTGGTTATACACTATGTTTCATCTGTATGGCCTTCCTTCCGAACATCCATACAACTACATACATAGTTTCAAAAAATAGGTATTTAATTATAACACCTATATTTGCATAATTCAGAGTAAGTTTGTATCAATTCTTATAATAATTATTATAATTAAGCCACAAAATTGTAAATTTTATTAGAGACTACATTTTGAGAAATATTGTTTTAGGCTCTAGAAGATATTTTTCAACCAAGAATAGGAAAGTAAGCCTACTAAGAATTTGTCATTGTATTATGAATGAAGGGAAATCAAATGGGGACATTATAAGCTTCTCAGATTTGCCCCTGCACCAACACTTGGCTCTCTTGGTATCATTTTCTCCTTAATTAGTGAAATTGCTAGTCAGACTGAGCCTCTCTGTCTTAGGGAGATGTTAAGAGCAGCAAATCAGGTAAGATTAGGATTTTTTTACAAGTTTGAGAGTTTCAATGAGGATGACATAGTAGTTCATCTTAAATACAATTCCCTTCCTCTTCTTTAGACATGCAGTAATACTAGATGGTATACTGAAGACATAACTGGAAAGACATAGTTTGCCTCAAATACTGTACACAATTCATTGTATTCATATGAAATAGAATAGCTAGTTAAGGTGGTGAGTTAGGGTAAAATTGGGGCCTTTCTTGTCTTTAGGTCAAATGTAGGCAGCAGTATCTGGAAGTTTAATAGAGACAATGTATGCCACAGTAAGTAGGGCTTGGAGCCTGAGGTGTGCTCCTGCTTACTAAAGGAGGCTGAAAATTGCTGACTTAACTACTTGGGGTTCTGGCTTTAGAGGAAGCTTTGGGATTAGGAAGGCAGGAAGAGAAAGAGCCTCAGGATGAGAAACTGATTCAAACTATTTGGTGGCTCACTTATGGGATCTACTGATTTATTACCTAATTACCTGCAGCAAGAGTCACAAAATGCCATTTTCAAACTTGAATGTAGAATAGGGGCTCAGAACATCAGGCAGAAGCATTCGCAAAACCCCAGATCCAGAGGAAAAGTGAAACAAAATAAAGAAAAAAATGAACTGTTACATTATTCTTCCAAAATATTTACTTTCTCCTTCAACCATGTAAGAAGTATATTTCCTCACCCGCCTATGTTGAGCTTGGTTTATGTGATACTCTTAGACCAAGGGGATGTCAGTAGATGTGATAGAAGCATGAACTCTGCGTGTAAGGTTGTCTACCCTCCTTGAGTTCCCACCATGGCTATGAAAATACAAGGATAAAAGAAATATAGGGCTAACATGAAGCCAAACCCAGCCAAACACTTCCTAGATTCAAGTCACCCACTGATGACCTACATCTATGAGTGAGAACAAATTATTGTTTTTTTTTTTTTTTTTGTGGCAGCATATGGAAATTCCCAGGCTAGAGGTCGAATCAGAGCTCTAGCTGCCAGCCTACACCACAGCCACAACAACACTGGATCCAACCCATGTCTGTGACTTCCACCACAGCTCATGGCAATGCCAGATCCTTAACCCACTTATCAAGGCCAGGGATTGAACCTGCATCCTCATGGATCCTAGTTGGGTTCATTACTTCTGAGCCATGTTGGGAACTTCACAAATGATTGTAGTTTTAAACCTCTGAGTCTTGGGACAGTTTGTTACTGAACATTATTGTGGTGATTCTAAATACCTTAAGAAAAAACAACAACAAAAATCTACACTTAAAACGACTATAACACAAAAGTCTAAAATATATAGAGAGCCTACAAATGCATGTAGTCCTAATAAGGACATGGAAGAAAGTAACAAATTGAACAGTTAACTCACTTCTGATGAAATTAATTTATTATACTTTGACAAAGCCTTTAATATAATTATATTAAAATATTTTATTAAATTAAAATAATTATTTTAGGGTGTTAAAGTAGATAAATAATTTAATAATAGCTATTTTTAATAAGACATTTTAAAACAAAACCAAGAAGAACTGAAATAATAGAGTTGGAAAGAAAAGCATACTGTAACTTCCTAGAAATAAAAAACACAACATTTGAATTTTTAAAAATCATTATAAAGGATAAACTCAAAACTAGAGTTGAATACTGATTTCTTTAGCCAATTTTAGCACAGAGTGAAAAAAATAAAAAAAGCTATTTATAAAATGAGAAGTGTAGATTAAGAAACTTCCATACATATCCAATAGGAGTTTCTTGGAGAATGGAGGAAAATTTTGTATGCATGTTTAAAGAAAATATCTTTCAAAATTTTCAAGATTTGAAGAACTTCAGAATTCTTTGTATGATAAACTAATATAAACCATTCTATTTTGCAGGTAAAATGAGAAAATCTCCTTTCAGATATTTGATGCATAAAATGTATTCAGACTCACAATACACCTGTTAGATTTATATAAAGCATTTAGGGAATTCTCTTTTGGTGAGTAAATAACAAAACCCTCTACAATTACATATTTTAATAACAATTGACAAGCTAGGGTTCAAGTCATAAGAATCATGAGCTATAAGTAATACATCCTTAGGGAGAAACATTTCTGTGGTTCTTTCCATACTTTTAGAATATTTTAGATCATTCAAATTCAATTCAAATTTGAAAATATATAAATTTTGTTCCAAGACTTATGTATATATCCATTGACTAAAAAGTGCTTAAAAAAAAAGATCAACATATACAAAACCAGGATTTTATCATGTATGGCAATAAAATTTCTATTAAATAAAAGGACTTAAAATTAAAAAAAAGGAAGCCAAAATAGTTGATTAAAAAAACAGTAAACTAGGAGTTCCCATCGTGGCTCAATTGTTAGTGAAACTGACTAGGATCCATGAGGACTAGGGTTCGATCCCTGGCCTTGCTGATTGGGTTAAGGATCCGGTGTTGCTGTGAGCTGTGGTATGGGTCACAGATGTGGCTCAGATCCTCGGTTTCTGTGGCTGTGGCCAGCGGCTACAGCTCTGACTGGGACCCGAGCCTGGGAACCTCCATATGCTGGGTGTGGCCCTAAAGAGACAAAAGATAAAAAAAAAAAAAGGAAACTTAATCAAATACTGGAAAATAAGACTATTAATCAAGACATTACAAAGACTTTTAAATATAATTCTGATATCTAGCAACAATAACAAGATCAGGAATAAGCTGGTTCAGTGAAGGACTACACCCTGTTAGGGTTTTTTCTTGCTTTCAGAAGCAGGGAAGATACATGTTAAATTAATTTATAGTTAACAATGTATACTTTTTAAAGGGTCATGTAAAAGAATAGAATTAGATTATATAATTTCCAAAACAGGAAAATAATTTAATAAAAATGAATATAACTGTAAGATCAAAAGAGTTTAACAAAATGGAAATAACAAACTATGAAAAAGGCTAAAATAAAATGATAGATAATCATCATTAATATATTAACCAAAATAAAGTGGTATGGCATTATTTATATTTTAACAAAATAGACCTTAAATGAAAAGCAATATGAATGAAATTGTATTGTATATAATATTTAAATGAATAACCTGATAAGAAAATATGACTATCATGAATTTGTAAGCTCCTATCAACATAACTCAAATACATAAGGACCTCAAAAATGGAGAGAATTAGAGGCTGACTTCCAGAATAGCAGGATGAAACATTCAGGGAAAGCTATCTCCCAAACAAACATCTTTTAAGCTGGTCAAAATTAGCAAAGATAATCATTAAAGTATCCTGGGGTTTGATTGAAGGGTTCCCAGAAAATTTGGAAGCATTTATTCAGCAAAATGTACAGAAATTCAATAAGAACAATGAGGGGCCATGGCATTCAAGCCACAACTGCACCCCTCTCCAACAGCTGTTGCCTTACCGAAGCACTGTTTCAGCTGGCTCAGGAGCCAAGTAGAAGTTCCCGTCTCCCACAGCTCCCTAGGGTGAAAGAGCTATTCTGGGTGGTTTTGGCAGCCAGTGAACATTGGCAGTTCCCATTTTCCACAGCTATGTCCTGTGGCAGATCTATATTGAGTGACTGGAGGCAGCTAGCCATCCCTGTTCCTCCACTGAAACTCTAACTAGTAAGGAGATTAAAGCAGAAAAGTTGGAGAAAGCAATTTCATCACTTTCCTGCTGACCTGTGTTGAAGAAGCTGCTGTGGGCTCAGCAGGTCAGTGGTAGTTCACATGTGTCTCAGCTTTCTAGAGCAGAAGACCTATTCTGGATAGTTTGGCCAACTGTGAATACCATCCAGTCCTATTCTCCCTGAGTCTGGGCTGCATAGGATCCATACATGCTGCATGGTGGCAGCAGCCAAGGGTGACACCAGTTTCCCCTATTTACACACTCACACAGCTCCCACCCCATTAGGAGAAGCTAGGTGAGGCAGATAGGGGAGATGGGTTCCTCATCTCCTCCAGTTTATGCTCCTTAGTACCTCCTAAGGGATAGTCAAAGTAAGACTCAGAAGCTGGCAATACCCTGACTTTGCAAAGGGGCCCAAATTCAATCAGATCAGACTGGAGCAGTTTAGGACTCAGCACATTGTCAAAGATAAAGAGCAATCAGCTAGCAATTAATGGAGGCTAATAGCTGATGTGATATCAATAAAGACAGACCGTTCAGAAGCTTAATGAGAAAATGAGGGAGAGAGACAATGAAAGAGAACATGGCTAAGGTCACAGGTATGCCAGTGGTCAGGAAGACTGTACTCAAGTCTCTTCTCTGAGGAGTCTTATCAAAAGTTTGCACACTTTGTGGGAAACAGGATTCACTGAACTAGTCTAGTTACATCACTAACAAACCAACAGACTAGCAAACAACAGCAAACCTCAGAAACAGAATCATCATTCAGAAGTGCTATAATAAATTATTTAAAATGTACAGTTTTAGAAAAAAATTAAATATGCAAGGAAATAGAAAAGTGTGACCTATACACAAGAGGGAAAAAAAAGGCAGACACTAGAATAATAGAAACTACCTTAGCGGGGCCCTAGATGTTGGGCTTTGCAGGCAGATACTTTAAATCAGCTGTTATAACATGATTAAAGACCTCAAGAAAACCATATTTTAAACAAGGAAAGGAAGGTATGATGACCACAATCTCATCAAATAGCATCAGTAAAGATATTACAAAGATAAAATGGAAATTCTGGAGAAAAATATAATAATGAAGAAAAATATAATAGTGAAAATGAAGACTTCACTAAAGGGGCTCAACAGTACATCTGAGCTGACAAAAGAATCAAACTTGGAGTTCCTGTCATGGCTTAGTGGTAACAAGCCTGACCAGTATCTGTAAGGACTTGGGTTCAACCCTTGGCCTCACTCAGTGAGTTAAGGATCCAGCATTGCTGTGAGCTGTGGTGTAGGTCGCAGATGCAGCTAGGATCTGGTATGGCTTTGACTGTGGTATAGGCCAGTGACTACAGCTCTGATTCGACCCCTAGCCTGGGAACTTCCACTGAGCAAGAGTGTGGCCCTAAAAAGACCAAAACAAACAAACAAAAAACCCCTTGAAGATAGAGTGATAGAGATTATGTAATTTGACGAACAGAGGAAAAATGAAGAAAAGTAAACAGACGCTCAGAAAAATAGTGTCATGGTTGTTAGACACACCAACACATGTAATGATAGGAATAGTAGGAGAAGAGGGTGAGAAAGAAGGAAGGAAAATATCCAAAAAATAACAATAATGGCTGAAAACTATGAAGGAGCTGGAAGGTAGATTTGAGGAGAGAGATCAGTGTACTTGTACTCTCTTATTATGTCTATGTTGGTTGGCTGACTTATGCCCCACATATCTCTGAGGCCATGTTCAGTATTTTCCCACAATGTGGAAACAAACAAACAAAAAATCCTATGCTGTATTATCTAATCTCCTGAGTTAATCTCTTGCCTTTACCGAGAAGATATAAATCAATTGGGAAAGTCAGGTTTCTGCCATCAAACTTTTTACATGTTTTATCCAGGCATTTAGCTATCTTGTGATTGTTCTCTTTTATGTTTGAGACATACACACAAACTCACATACACAGATACTCACACATGTTCATATTCATACAATTCTTTGTGGGTCTCTAGTTTGTTTGTTTTTTTTTCCCCAATCTAAATTCATTCTAACTTTAATATCTTCAATACTACTTTTAAATACATGACAAAAAATTTCTACCCATACTCAGTTATATGTTTGAAAATTTATTGTTGGCATATTTTTAAAATTCTTGAAAGAAAATTAGAGCTATCCATTCTATCTCTAGAAGAATGTGACTATGGTGGACTCATGCTATTTCTTAAGTTTACTTAAGTCTCCTCTTTCCCACTAACTAGGTTAACCACTGATTCTACAAGGAGCATGTATATACCGAGTGTGACTGCAAATGTGGTCAAACCCACCAAAGAAATTTTATAATCTTCTAAATAAGGCCTAGCATTGTAGCTTCTTAGCTATAAAGGCCTTTTCATGGAATTGGATTGCCCAAGGTATAGGACTCATTTGAAAGAAGCAAAGCTGATTCTTGTTTCAGTAGACATGTTTGCTGTTACAAAACATGATGCCATATTTTCAAATTCATAACATTATTAATTATATGGTATATGGTAGGACTCCCAGAGATGTTTTCTTCTATTCCTTTCCCCTCCATTTCTCCTCCATTCCCTCCCCTTCTTCCTTCTTTAATTAATTTATTTTTTTAGGTTTTAATTATTTTTATTTTTATTATTTCCCCAATACATTATTTTTTCCCTACCATACATCCTTTCCACAGAAAAGAAAATCATGCCTTTCTTCCTTCTTTTTTTCCTATTACTTTTTCCTTCCATGTTCCATATTCTCTTGATATTTTATTCTTACCTTTCACTTTATTCTTATTATTTTTTCATTCTTTTTTTTTGGCTAATTTATTTCCAAGCATTTCTTTATGAAATAATTATCTGGGAGAGGTTGTCTCTATCTATGCAAAGCAGTATTAAATTGATGAATTTCTGCCCTTGCCTTGACTTCCTCAGAGTCCTTCCCTATGCCACCAAAGAATAGTATTCTTGAATGGCATAGGAGTGAGGAAATTTTCTCTTGTCAGTAACTATGTTTCATTTGACCCATATATACATACAGTACAATACCAATTATAGTAATTCCACACACTGCAAGACACTGATGCACTGAAGTGTAATTACACATAAAACAAAAAACAAAAAACAACAACAACCAAAAACACTTGCAGGAGTGTATCTAGTCCATAAAGTTGGTGATGATCATATTTCTCTCACTGGAATTATAAACTCTCCCTAGAATATGGCACTTTGGAACTATAACCTTCATAAAACAGGTGAAGCCATGGAGGCCAGAACGGGTGTACTGACAAACCCATGGTCATAACACACAAGAGATATGAGCCATAGTAATTGTTCATGTTCATTCAGGCTTTCCCAAATCTTCCTGGCTGGACCTCAAGTGAGATAATATTAAGTGATGGCCCCTTTATTGAATTTTCACTTTCAAGATGTTATTGTCTAAGTCTTGAGAAGCTAGTTCTTATGGACAGCCTCATGAAAAACATTATAGTGAGTTTGAGGAAAGAGTGTGAATGTCTGTTGTAATTGTGTTTTAGAAATGACTCATCAGTGTCTGCTGGGTCCCTGGAACATATATATCTCCTGTTGTGTGTGGGGTAACTTGAACCTTGAGTCTGTTTTCCATGGCTGGTTTATGGAATAGCAACAGTGTGAAATTATTTAAAGACCATGTCAAGTGAAAGGAGAAAAGGAAAGAATGCTCTATAAAGGCTGACAGGAAGGATGACTTGGAGCTACTAGTTAGGAATGCTTGCTACCTGTTTGAAAGATAATATTTATTTATTTATTTATTTTTTAGTGTGAATACCCATGTCTGATGTGAGAAAGTGAAGGGGATTTTTTTTTATATGTTTTTTTTTAATAATTTTTTTTATTTTCCCACTGTAAAGCAAGGGGGTCAGGTTATTCTTACATGTATACATTACAATTACATTTTTCCCTCAGCCTTTCTTCTGTTGCAACATGAGTATCTAGACAAAGTTCTCAATGCTATTCAGCAGGATCTCCTTGTAAATCTATTCTAAGTTGTGTCTGATAAGCCCAAGCTCCCGATCCCTCCCACTCCCTCCCCCTCCCATCCTGTTGTTTTAATAGGAAACCCTTGTGATGGCATGGGGGTATGAACTCTGTCAGTAAGTCTTTTTCTCTCTCACTCCTTTTAACATCAGCAAGAAAAGTACAGAGGTGACAGGTGAAATATACATCTCTTTTCTACTATTCATAGCAATTCTAGATGAAACTTAGAAACAGAAGGCCAGTTACCTGTTTTACTTTCTGAGTCCTATAGTCCAGCTCCCATAGCCAATGCTATTCCTGCTCTTTTCTTCTGAGTTCAAGGGTGGGAGAATTTATCAACATCCTAGATGCCAGCCATAGAGGAGATGAGAGTCTAGCTGGACGAATCCTTTTCCAGCTCAACCTTAGGTATCAGTAGAACAACAATAGCAAAAAGGTATGAGAATAAAATTGGCTTCCTCTGAACTCAACTGCCTTCTCCTGAGAGAGCTGTTCTATCCCCTGCATTCATCTGTGTATATGAACTTCTATTAAAATGAAATAAATGATACCCCCACAATTGCAGTGAGGGGGTAGCTTGTCCCTCTGTTAAGGAAGTTGGGAGGTGTCCAATTTAAGGTGAGTAACTTTTCCATTGGTACAGGCACACCCCCATCTTCCACCAAGCACATTCTCAGAGTTTCAGTAAGTCTGGATAAGTTTGGGTCTTTCAAAAAGACCTTAGAGATCAGCTAGTCTGGCCTCTCTCCATGCTTTTCAAATGATGAAGCTAAGGCATAAAAAGGCTGGTGTATGTTGCCAAGATAAGGGGCGGGATCAAGACTACAATCAGGACTAGAACTCAAGTCCCGTAATTTTCAGCATGGCCCTTCCCTTGATACCCTGCCATTTCATGCCATTTGCTAAAAGAACTCTTTTTTTAAACTCTTCTCAGCATGGGAACTTGAACAAGTTCCTTAACCTCCTGTAGCCTTAGTTTCCTCATCCCCCAAAATGTTGGTAATAATAACACTCTGTCATAAGGCTATTGGGATGATTAAATGTAAAATGTTAAATTATATGTAACACACTAGCATAGTGTCAGACTCATAGCAAGTAATCAATTAAATATTGGCTGAATGCGTGTGCTTATAGGTGTGCTGATGTGTTTATCTGCCAGGAATGACTTAGCTCACTTTTTCGATGCTGGATTAGGCCTGATCTGGACAGGTAGTAGCAGTTTGCTGTTCAAAGCATAATTATAAATATGTTTTAAAAAATAAGATGCTTTGTAAGCAAATGTAATAGTGTAACATGCCATTTTGGAGATGCCATAGTAGCATTTTGGAAAAGAACTCTGTGGAGAAAGTTAGGTATTTCAGGCAATAGTAGATATTATGCAAAAAAAAAAATCATTAACAAAATTATTAAGCAAGGCTGGCTGGCTTAAATTAAAAGGTTTTTTTTTTTTCCCCTCTATAGGATTTCTCAGGGTTCTTAACTCATTAAAGACATTGTGATTTACAAAAATGGAGTATTTAGCTAGTGAGCATGTTTTCTTCAGCCTTCCAATGGACCTAGACAGTCATTTTAGGCAAAGCTGTTTTATTTTTATTCCAATTATATGGGCACAGTTCAGGTCTCTTTTGGAAGGCTCTTGAGGGAATCACCTTGTGGTTCTGTACCACTGTGGCTTAGTTTTTGTAAAATGTAATACATTTTTACCCTGACACCTTAATTTTTCCTACTTCATTTTTGTGATAAAATATACAAAACATAAAATTTAACACCTTAACTCTTTGAGATGCACAGCTCAGTAGTATTAAGTAACTTAAGTAAGTGCAGCCAATTGTCAGAACTCTTTTCATCTTGCAAAAATGAAGCTCTGTACCCATTTAGCAACTCCTCATTTTCCTCCTGCCCCCCAGCCCGTGTTAAGCATCATTCTACTTTCTGTGTCTATGAATTTGATTCCTCTAGTTACTTCACATAAGTAAAATCATACAGTATTTGTGTTTTGTGACTGGCTTATTTCACTTGGCACTGGTTGGCAGGATTAACACTAGCTATTGTAGCAGACTAACCTGAAACCTTCACCGCTTGACATAAGATGGTTACTTTCTCACTCAGACTGAGACCAGTATGGGTCAAGTGATCCTTCTACGTATTATGGTTATGCCCTTTAGAAGACATAGACTTAAAGGACGTTGTAGGAAGGGAAATAAAGAATGGAATAGGAATAAATGTTCCTGTCTAGACTGGCCCTGAAGTGACCCATGCCACTCCTTAATGGCTAAGCACTAACCTATCTGCTGTAGATGGTGGGGAATATAGGGGGCCATGGAATTTGGAGGGCACTGACTTCATGAGACATGTTTAATGAGCTTATGTTTTATTAAACACAGCAGTGATGGGCTGTTATGACTTTATTAAATTAACATTTGTTAAGTGGAGCACAAGGTATTGCATAGTGAGCTGGAGTTCCACAATAAACCACATGAGAACGTGAAATAGAGGCGTTTATTACTAGCAGGTCCTGGAGGAGGTACTTGGCACATCATCAGAGGCCACACAGGGAGGCCAGGGCAAGATGCAGAGAGAACGAGGCAGGACTGGGGCGTATGCCTTTATAGGGTCAGTGGGTGGTATGTTTTGGTCAATTCAAATCAAAAGAGCCAGGGTTTGGTAAGCCCTATGGGGGTTTTACCTAAGGGGCACATAGACATGCAAGTGCTGGAAGGCAGGGGGACTGCAGATCACAGCAGTGATCAATGAACACTGTTGGGTAAGTCATATCAGATATTTACATTTGCTTGTGACTCTGTGGGCTTCTATCTAGGGCATGAATTTGTATGAGAGGCCAGTGTCAGTGTAATGTCCCTAAAGGCCACTTGGCAAAAAAAAAAAAAAAAAAAAAGTATCCTGAGCCAACAATACCATGGATGGATTAGTTTAGCTAAACTCTCAATACTAGCTAAATTTTTAAAAAAGAGCAATAAACATACATGTGTCATTTATTTAGCTATGTCCACAAAACCTGATACAATGGTGTATCAGGATTTCATGGATATGATGGGTTCCTAGTGTCTGTCGTTAATCAAACAATACTGTAATTTTAACTCACGGAGAACTGAAGCATGAAACTAGTGACTTTTTAATTTCCAGATAAGACCAGGGCTAAATTCAACAGATGAGTATATGTATTTTTTTTTAAACCTCTAAAACCTTTAAAAAATATTAATGGTAGTATTTTCTCCCAGAGCTGCTCCTGTGATGCACTTAATTTCATTTATTTTGATGTGGGATTTTGGAATTATTCCTTACCATGCATTATTCTTTGCCTCTATTGTGCAATAAATTAAGCTTGCCACTTTGATTTGAAATTTTCTGGGTTGGCATAGTTATTTCGACTAATTGATCATGCCTTAAAATTGTTTTTAACTAAAGGGATATGCATTAATTCTTATATATAAAACTGACTTATATACAGTGGAAAAGCAAATGGCATATATGCTTTATGTTTAACCATCCACAATAATTACATGAAGACTGTGCCTAGGTTATACCAGAACAACTGATTAAAAAGTGCTAAGCTTATGATGCTGTTTAGCATATAGACAAAGAAAAAAAGAGTTGTTTGAATTACTCTAATGTATAAACACTTCTGAATTACATCAAAATGTATTGGAACATAGTGACAGCACGTAACACTACTGCTTTATGCTTTATTACAATGACTAATTTTAGGCCACAACATAGTTTCTGGTGGTCTTGTCTAACATTTGAGAAAAATAGTTATTGGTTTCCATCTTACTGTGAACTCACTTGGGAGGCCTCTACTTTTTTTTTTTTTTTCAAAAATAGAGCCAATATCCAGTTACTTAAAAACATATTTTTGGCAAGAGTTGGAATTTATTTGAAATTATATGTCTACAATAAGAAGCATGAGGGTAATCTTGCATTATCATGTGTTCTGTTATATTTTGAACATACTTAAATTATAATTTTTAATACTAGATCAAGTTTTTATAAAGTTATAATTTACAAATCACTTGATTTTTTTGTATTAAATTTGGAGAATGAATATCCATGATGAATGTGTGTATAGTTAGTTGCAGAAGAGGTGTATCGAGGTAAAAATGTCTATAAGATTTTCCAACATAAGGAAATGCAGGGGTACAAATTCCCCAGGAGAAATAGGAATAATGAAATCAGTCTTGACTAGATATATGGGGATGAAGGAAAGGACTGAGTTCCATTGTGCAATATTCAGTGATTCCAATGATGATATGAACGCTCCATAGTCCTAACAGATTATTTTCAAAATGCATTTCTCAGCCTGAACTACATGTTTTGGTTTCTTGGTAGATTGGTTTTTGCCATTTCTGAGGCTAGGCTGGCTCTTGCTCTCACTCCATATGAGTGTGTGTATGAGTGTGTGTCTGTGTATGTCTGTGTGACTTCTTTATTGTGACATTAGATTTATGATGGTTACCTGGTCATTGGATCACTTTTATCATTACAGATACGAGTAAAGGAACACCCCTAAGTTCACATAAGAGTCAGTGGTAGAAAAAAAAATAATTAGTAAAATGCTCAGTCCACTAGTTTCCAGGTTGGTTCACAGCGCACAGAAACATCTTTGGTCATTTATATGAAGTCATTTGAAATTCTTCCATGGTGTTTCTCCTTAGGAATATGTTTTCCCAACACCCTCCGTTTTTTTCGGTTTTTTTTTTTTTTTTTTTTTTTTTTTTTTTTGCTAGAGGGAAATATGAATTAATTTCTTGCCAGTTCTGGCCATGGTCCTACTTTCATTTATATTAAATGCATTCTAGAAATCCTATAGGTTTGTTTTGGATTGTTTATAGAAATATACTGGGTAGAAAAGGAAATGATTGCTAAGCTGGATTTCAGTAATGGAGTAATCAGAGGCTTTCATGAAACTCATTTTATTCCTTATTTATGATTTATAGTTGTTTCTTTAATGTCCTGCAAGGTACATAAAGGAGCAGATACCAGAAAACTATGAAAACATACATAAATATTTATTCAAATGTGTTATTTTTCACTGATAACAATGTCTTTTTTTTTTTAGTTTTCTCTATTGAAGCATATTTTTTTCAGAGCCACTCACTCAAGGTTTCTTTTTTTTTTCTTCCTTCTGATTTGCTTTGCTTTTATTCATTTCTGCAAATTACTGGAGAAGAGGCAAAAGTTTTATTCTTCTAGAAGAAATTGCACTCACTGCAACTTTAGCATGCCCTAAATTGAAATGCATGAGGATGTGATAATGATGCTGTTACTACTGTTTCCCACAGAGCACAGGTGAGAGGCAAAGCAAGTAAACAAGCAGGTCAAACACCCAGTCTTGCCTTCTGCATAATCTGAAGCATAAAAAGAGACTTGCACAGATCTGTAATTTATAGAATCATTCTCAAAAGTCTGTATGTGTAGTGGGATGTGTGCATGTATGTGTGTGTGTGGGTCCACCTTTCATTCCTTAATCTCTCTAGAGATTATGCCTAACAATGGATTGAAAAGTGAAAAACTCAGACAACTACAAACACTAAATAACTGTTTTGATTCCAGTGTATGAATTTTACTAGTGTCAATGTTTCAATTGTTTTAATGTTGCTAACATGAGTCAGAATAAGAAAATCTGTGGGCCTAAATAAGCCAAAATAATCCTCTCTCAATGATATTAAATTAATTAATTAATTAATTGTATTTTTGTCTTTTCTAGGGCCGCACCCATGGCATATAGAGGTTCCTGGAGTCTAATCTGAGCTGCAGCCGCCGGCCTATGCCAGGGCCACAGCAACACCAGATCCGAGACACATCTGCGACCTACACCACAGCTCATAGCACCGCCAGATCCTTAAGCCACTGAGCAAGGCTAGTGATGGAACCCGAAACTTCATGGTTCCTAGTCGGACTCGTTAACCACTGCACCACGAGGGGAACTCCTGATGTTAAATTTAGACCTGGAGTTCCTGTCCTGGTTCAGTGGTTAACAAACCCAACTAGTATTCATGAGGACACGGGCTCAATCCCTGGCCTTGCTCAGTGGGTTAAGGATCTGGCATTGCTGTGAGCTGTGGTGTAGGTCACAGACGAGGCTTGAATCCCGTGTTGCTATGGCTGTGGCATAGGCCAGCACATACAGCTCCTATTCGATTTGACTCCTAGCCTGGGACCCTCCATATGCTGTGGGTGTGGCCCTAAAAAGACAAAAGAAAAAAAATTTAGACACTGCGAAAGGTATATTGGTAACAACAAACCAGACATCACCTGGGAGGCTGCATTAACAATAGCAGTGAAGTTCTTGGGTTCTGGAAGCAAAAAGCCTGGCTTCAAAGTGTGACTCTGCCCCCTCTCTATCTGTGTGATCCTGGGCGAATTCCTTCACTTTTCTGAGACCCATTTCTTCCTCTATAAAATGCGAGTTTTGAAAAGATCTACCTTAGTTTTGTTATTGGGATTACATGTTCTAAACCATTCAGCTATAAAATGTGTTCAGGGGCTTAGTACATTCCAGACACTTAGTACTCAGTAAAATTAGCTAACATCATTAAGCGATGTCTCACTAAAGATTTTACAACTGACTGACATCTCATTAGAGAGTCGTAGTTCGGGATCCAACAATTATTTCCAGAAGAACAGTTAGTTCATCGGCACTGAAGGCACATGTTCACACATATTTTTTGAAGATGCTAGAATAAAAATCAACCTCCTTAGTGACTGAAGCAAATATCTCTGTTGACTCTCTAAAACAAAATAAAGTAATGCAGCATATTACCTAGGGAAGAAAGTAAAATTGATCAATGTTAGAAATGTTTAACAATCCCTGATTTTCAGTGGAAGAAAAATGTGACCTCATCCAAGGCAGAGACATAGCTTAGCTCAGGGCAGACTCATTGCATAGAAGAGGCTGCTTGTGAAATCTGTGACAGGAATTCCAAGTTATCCATCACTCTATTTAACAGTGAGAATACCAGAAGGAAGAGAATTTTGTTTTTGTTTTCTTCATTTTGTTTTGTTTTAAAATGTTAAATATAAAATGCTTGAGTACCCAATGCTTAACATTTGCTATTTGGCCTTGAATGATATATTTAATGTATTCCAGTTTTCAGGAAAGCATGATATAAGAGTAAACATTTTAACAACAGCAGCAGCAACAACAAAAACAGTCCCACAGAAAGTTTGTATTCCCTAATACATGTGAATATCCATAGCTCTCTCTCTCTATATTATATATATATATATAATATATATATATTTTGCAATCTGGTCTACATCACTGTGCACTTTCTGATGGTTGAGATCATAATATTCCTCCATGTCAATATTCAACTCTAGAAAACAGCAGAGCAGCATCTATTTTCTAAGATAAAGTTGATAAACATTCTTGAAGGTGCAAGAGCCCAGGTAATTACTATGAGGCCTTCTTGAAGATAATACTGGAAGGTGATATTTGGCAATTAAGAGATGAATAAAAATATATAAATATAGTGAACAATCCAGTGAGGAGCGTTAGGAATGTAAGACTAACACACAAGAACTGTATAGCTATGATTGCACAGCTACAACTGTAAGACTAAGTTTTAGAATTGCAGGACAAATAGGCAAACAAATGTGGAAATTATAGTTGAAGAATAGAAAGCAATTGTCATAGATTTTAACAAAGAATAAATTATGTAACTAAAAAAAGTTGGTAAAAAAGAGGAAGTTTTGTTCAAGAAAGTAGAAGTCTAGTTGTATCTTCATCTTTTATAACCATGAATCAAAATATACACTAGAACTAATAAATCTAATAATAGAAGAATAAAGTCATTTAATGGATAAAATAGAAATACTAAAAAAGGCAGTATAATCTGTTTAAATTATTGGTTAAGGAGAGAGGGAAATAGGAAAGAAAATCATTCTATAAACTAACTTAATCACTGTTATATAGCATGTCAAAAAGAACCATAAAACTAGACAAGTGTACAATTTTGATAAGTCTTATAGTTCTTATATTAAATAGTGGATGAAAGGAATAGCACCTTGAAAATCACTCTTCCTTATAATGCCAGAATGGAAACCTTGTAAATTATTAGAAGAAATACATAAACATATGTATGCACAGTGTCATTATTAACTTTCCTGTCTAGCATCATATTTTATTATAACTTTTGACCAGTGACGGTTTCTACTATTTTATTGCCAGTTCAATTATGCATTTAGCAATGTTATAAACTATATTAATATTTATCTGGAATTTTTACATATTTTGTGTCAGTGGTTGATTTCTAAAGAGATAATTCTGAATGCTTTTGGAAATAAAAAGTATAGGCATTAACATAAAAACTGAGGTGGGGGAGAATCCATGTTCTACCACTTTTGAATGTTGATATAAAATCCTGAACAGAGTAAGATCATGATGAGATGGGGATTATAGTAGGAATGTTCCATGTTAGGGAATCTTCTATGTTTCAGTATATCAATACATTGAAAATGTAGAAAATTCACGCAGTCATAATTGACAATGTTGAAACGTCATTTGATAAAATTTCTTTCTCATTCTTCTTCTTTTCTTTTTTTTTTTTTTTGGCTCTTTAGGGCCACACCCTTGACATATGGAGGTTCCCAGGGTAGGGTTGAATCCGAGCTATAGCCGCTGGCCTACGCCACAGCTACAGCAATGCAGGATCTGAGCCACATCTGCATCCAACACCACAGCTCACAGCACCACTGGATCCTTAACCCACTGAGCAAGGCCAGGGATCAAACCTGCATCCTCATGGATGCTAGTCAGATTCTTTTACTGCTGAGCCATGACAGGAACTCCTTCTTCATCATTCTTGATAAAAACTTAATTACGTAGAAATGCATGATAACTTCCTAATCTGGTACAAGATAGCAGTCTCAGTACAACAATCTGTATCATGCTGAATGTAAAATCATTAAAAAGGAGTTCCCGTCGTGGCTCAGCGGTAACAAACCTGGCTAGTATCCACGAGGACATGGTTTGATCCCTGGCCTCGCTCAGTGGGTTAAGGACCTGGCATTGCCAAAAGCTGCAGCATGGGTTGCAAATGCAGCTAGGATCTGGTGGTGTTATGGCTGTGGTGTAGGCAACAGCGGCATCTCTGATTAGACCCCTAGCCTGGGACCATCCATATATTGCAGATGTAAAAAAGAAAAAAAAATAGAATACTTGAAAATGAAAAGTAATGGAAAAAAATCTAACCATTTTAGATAAAATATTTTATGAACCTCCAATAATTAAAACAATGTGATGATGTGATAGTTAATTAAAAAAAATCTGGAGATAGACTCATCTGTGTATTTAATACATATTAAAAGTGCCATTTCAAACTGATGGGGAAAAGATAAAAATATAGATTAATTTATAAAGGATATTGCAACTATGAGGCTGTCTTTCTTGCAGCAAAGTAAATTCTAGAAGGATAAAAATTTAAAGGTACAAATAAAACCATAAAGGTAAAAAGCAACCTTGGAGTTCCTGTTGTAGCTCAGTTGTTAACAAATCTGACCAGGGAATCTGACCAGGAACCATGAGGTTGCGGGTTCAATCCCTAGCCTGGCTCAGTGGGTTAAGGATCTGGCGTTGCTGTGAGCTGTGGTGTAGGTTGCAGACGTGGCTCTGATAGATCCTGCGTTGCTGTGGCTCTGGCATAGGCCAGCAGCTACAGCTCCGATTCGACCCCTAGCCTGGGAACCTCCATATGCCGTGGGAACAGCCCTAGAAAAGGCAAAAAGACCAAAAAAAAAAATGTGAAACGTAACCTACTAGAAAAAGTTTTCGAATAATCTTTTATCAAGGAAGAAATTTAAAATGACTAATAAAAATCATAAAAGAAGTGATTACTAGACTTGCCACTGTAAAAATAAAAACAATCATGGGAAAATAACTCCATTAAAGTAAATAGACCATGGCCAAGTTGGCAAAAAATATCTGCAACTCATATCACAGGTAATGTCTATTTTTTTTTCTTTTTACTATTTAAAGAATTCTCACAAATTATCGAAATGACCCAGAAGCTCAATAGAAAAATGGGAAAAGAGAGTTCATATACTGCTCACAGAAAAGGGAATCCAAATAGCCTTGAAATATGTGAATAGCTGTAAAAACTCAATCATGATAAGAGAATGGTAAATTATAATTGCAATGGAATACCATTTTTAGACTGGTAAATATTAAAAAGATTGACAACATACTGCATTGGTAACTAAGTTGGACAACAATGTAAATTACTATGATTTATATGACAGGCAACTTAGTAATACATAACAAAGATAAAAAAAATACACATATCACTTATCCCTTGTCTTAGCAATTCTGTTCAAAAATTTTCTTCTGCAAACTCCAACACACATGAAATGACATATGTACAGTTTTTTTTTTAAATTGTAGCATCATTTGTAATAGCAAAAGATTAAAAACACCAAAATGTCCATCAATAGGGAACCAGTTAAATACATAATATAGAGGCATACAATGGAAGAGGAAAATAAGGGTCAATGTTTTTGTTTTATGTACTGATATGGAACAATGTCCAAGATACAGAGGGTGAAAAAAGACATAAGCCAAAGCGTTCATGCTACTATTTGAAGAAAAAACATAAAGACCAAAACAACAACAAAATGCTTCTGTGTGTATTGTTTCTCTAGATGTATATTAAAAAACTACATAGTAATTTACTTTAGGGAGGAAAACCGGGTGCTAGGGTTAGAGGTAGGGAGGGAAATTCGTTTTAGACCCTTTTTGCATATTCTTGAATGTTGCAGGATTAGTATTTATAACCTTTACAATGAGTTAAATTTCAAGAAAAACAGGAAGTATTCAACTATGTTTTTATAACCTCAATGAAAATGGTTCATTGGAATGGTTCAAATGGAGTAGGTTGAGAGGACAATAGGAGGTTAGAAATCTGAAAAGAGCACTTAACATAATTATAGAAAAATACATATTTTTAACAAGTTTGTGATTGAGGTTCTACATGAGGGCTACCTCTTTTTTTAAGATAGGTAATAGATAAATATTGACAGTAAGATAAGTATAGATAATGGATAAAGATGGATGATATTCCAATATGTTTCCATGTTGAGAGATGAAACACTATTTTTTTTTAATGATAGGAATTAGATAAAGTAGTTTCTATCTATTAAGGCCACTCCTTCTTGATGATAATCAGAACATTTTAGATATGTATAACTATTTCTGTAAAGAACGAGGGTAAGGAGGATAACTGAAAGATCAGACAAAGCTTCATGGTCAGGAGAGAAGGCAATCCTGGTGAGGCCAGCAGTATGGTATTCTATCTCTACTCTGTTGTTTGTGCTATTTTGAGATTCCAGCAGTATTTATAATATGTGCTAGTTAGGAGAGTAAATGGATGAAGGAGAGACCGAAGACATTCTGAAGGTCTAACAACACAAATGGAATACAGTTATCTTGTTAAAAAGAGAAGGGGAGAAAAGTTATGAAATATTTCTATTCAAGACCTGTAATTATGTAGAGAATTATTTTGCTTTTTACTCCAATAAATATTCTACTTTTGTGATTTTTCTGTAACTCTTGGGAAATTTTATTTTCCTTATTCCATCTACTATCTATTCACACCCAACCCAAGCCATGACCACCCATACCTAAGTGTCTTCTCCACTCCTGTCCCTTTTTAATCTGCTATTCCATAGCTTTCTACTTCCATCATGTGAAAATTATTCCATTTTCTCACCTATGGGATCTCCACTTTCTTCTACTGTACTTCATTTTCAGAACTCTCAAGTGACAACAGAGATAGTTGGCTGGAGTTTTATATATTGTTTTTGGTAGATTGATGAGTAGACATTCTAGCACCTAGGATAGCACCTGTTAACTGAACAGAGTCAGTACTTGTTATTTAAAATGGTGAGTAATAGAAAGAGAGCAGCTAAGATGGTGAAGTAAAAAGACCCTCCTCTCACAAGCACACCAAAATCACAAATATCTGATGAACAACCATCAATAAAAAAGACTGGAGACTACCAGAAAGGATCTTCTATAGCTAAAGACATAAAAATGTAATCACAATGAGACTAAGGGGTGTATTTGTAATATAACCAAATCTCATGCCCCCCCCCCCCCGCCCACAGTGGGCAATCCACAAACTGGAGAATAACTATATTGCAAGAGCAAGAGTTCTGAGCCCCACATCAGTTTCTCCAGACTGGGGGTCTGGCACAAGAAGATAAGCCCCCAGAGCATTTGGTTTTGAAGGCCAACAGGGTTCAATTGCAGAACCCCTATAGGACTGGGGAAGATAGAAACGCCACTCTTTAAGGGCACCCACAAAATCTCAGGCACATTGTGACACAGGGCAAAAAAAGTAATTTGATAGGATCCTGTGTCTGACCTGACTTCTGGTCTTGGAGAATCTCCTGGAGAGGTAAGGGGCAGCTGCAGCTCACCCTGGGAACATGGACAGTAGTGGCAGACATAGTGGGAGACATTGGTGGTAGCTGACGTCTTAGCTCATTTTCTCCAAGACCTGACCCCACCCAAGAGCCCTCAGGCCACAGTGTTGGGACACCTCAGGCCAAACTAACTGGGAAGGGACACAGCCCCACCCATCAGCAGAAGACTGTCTAAAGACTAAAGGGCCCACAACTGCCGCTGGGCTTGCCCCTAGACAAGGCTCAGCCCACCAGAGGGCCAAGACCCAGCTCCACCCAGGCACTGCATCCTCCCATGAGGAAGCCCCACGAGAAAGCCAAACAAGCCTCATGACCAGCCTCATCCACCAGGGGGCAGACACCAAAAGCAAGAAAACTATAATCTTGCAACATAGGACAGACCCTACCCTGGGAACAGCTGGCCTGGCTTGGCCCACTAGCAGGCCAATGCAACCTTTAGGACACTCCAGACCTCACACCCAACTGTGTCAGGAACAAACACCCCTTCCCCCACCTACCAAGTGATCTGAAACCACCTCTGGGACCCTGGGTCCTGTAGCCAGACTCTAGGTGCCAGTTCATCTGTCTGCCGATAAACTGGCACTAACTCTGATGCTACCAGTTATTTTACCTACCAGCGAGTGGGCAACAACCCTGGAGTCTTCAGGACCCTGACTCCACCCAGATACCCAGAGAAGAAATGATGAAATGAAGATAAAAAGAGAAAAAAGAAAGAAAGATCAACGAAACCAAAAGTTGGTTATTTGAAAAGATAAATAGAACTGGTAAAACTTTAGTCAGACTCATCAAGAAAAACAAGGGCGAGGGTCCAAATCAGTAAAATCAGAAATGAAAAAGGAAAAGTTAAAACTGATACCACAGGAGTACAAAGGATCATAAGAGGCTTATAAGCAACTATGGGCCAATAAAATGCACAATGTAGAAGAAACAGGCAAATTCTTAGGTACAATCTCTCAAGACTGAATCAGGAAGAAGTAGAAAATGTGGACAAATTACAACTACTGAAATTGAATTAGTAATTTAAAAACTCCCAACAAACAATGGCTTCATAGGAGAATTTCACCAATTATTTAGAGAAGAATTAATACCCATACTTCTGAAAATATTCCACAGATTTGCAGAGAAGGAAACACTTCTAAACTCACTCTAAAAACTCCACCCTGATAGTAAAACCAGAAAAATATATCACATGAAAACAAAATTAAAGGCCAATATCACTGATGAACATAAATTCAAAAATAACAAAAATACTAACAAAACTAACTCTAGCAATACATTAAAAGGATCATACACCATGATCAAGTGGGATTTATCCCAGGGATTTTTCAATATCTGCAAATCTACACTGTGATACACCGCATTTAAAAGCTGAAGAATAAAAACCTCATGTTCATCTCAACAGATGCAAAAAAATATTTTGATAAAATTCAGTATTCATTCTATGATAAAAACTTTCCAGAATATGGGGATAAGGAGGAATTATCTTCAACCTAAAAAAGGCTATATATAACAAACCCACAGCTAACATCATACTCAATTGTGAAAAGCTGAAAACATCCATTCTAAGGTCAGGAAGAAAACAAAGATGACCACACTCACCACTTTAATTCAACATAGTTTTACAAGTCTTAGCCATAGCAATTAGAGAAGAAAAGGAAATAAAAGGAATCCAAACTGGAAAGGAAGTAGTAAAACTGCCATTGTTTGCAGATGACATGGTATAATACACAGAAAATCCTAAAGGTGCCACCAGAAAACCACTAGTGCTCATCAATGAATTTGCTAAGGTTACAGCATACAAAATTAATAGACAGATATCTGTTGCATTTCTACACACCAATAATAAAATACCAGAAAGAGAAATTAAGGAAACAATTTCATTTACCATTGTATCAGTAAGAATAAGGGAATTCCCCTTGTGGCACAGCGGAAATGAATCTGACTAGTATCCATGAGGATGAGGGTTCTATCCCAGACCTCCTTCAGTGGGTTAAGGATCCGGCACTGCCATGAGGTGTGGTGTAGGCCAGCAGCTGTAGCTCCAACTAGACCCCTAGCCTGGGAACTTCCATCTACCATGTGTGTAGCCCTAAAAAAAAATGGCATTGAAAAAAAGAAATACCTAGGAATAAACCTACCTAATGAGGCAAAGAACCTGTATTCTGAAAACTATAAGATACTGATGAAAGAAATTAAAGATCAAACAGATGGAAAAATATACTATATTCTTGGATTGAAAGAGTCAATATTATTAAAATGACCACACTACACAGGCAAACTGCAGATTCAATGTGATAACTGTCAAATTACTAATGGCATTTTTCACAGAATTGTAGCAAAAAATTTTTAATTTTTTATGGAAACACAAAAAACCCCAAACAGTGTAAACAATCTTCAGAAAGAACAGAGCTGAAAAAATCACACTCCCTGACTTCAGACTGTACTACAAAGCTACAGTAATCAAAACAGTATCATTGTGGCACAAAAACAGTCACATAGGTCATTGGAACAGGATAGAAAGTCCAGACATAAATCCGTGTACTTATAGTCAATCAATATACAGCAAAGGAGGCAAGAATATACAGTGAAGAAAAGAGAACATCTTCAACAAGTGGTGCTGGGAAAACTGGACAGCTATGTGTAAAAGAATGAAGTTAGAATGTTCTCTAACACCATGTATGAAAATAAAGTCAAAGTGGATTAGCAACCTAAATGTAAGAGTGGATACTATAAAATTCCTAGAGGAAAACATAGGCAGGGCACACTTTGAGATAAATTGCAGGAGTATTTCTTGGATCCATCTCTTAGAATAATTGAAACCAACCCAAAAATAAACAAATGGGACACAATCAAACTTATAAGCTTTTGCACAGCAAAGGAAATCATAAACTCAATGAAAAGACAACCTACAGAATGGGAGAAAATATTTGCACATGATAAAACCCACAGGAATTAATTTCCAAAATATACCAATAGCTCAGACAACTCATGAACAGCAACAATGACAACAAAACAAACAACCCAACAATCAATGGGCAGAAGACCTAAATAGACATTTCTCCCAAAAAGACATACAGATGGCCAACAGGTATATGAAAAGATGCCCAGCATCACTAATTATTAGAGAAATGCAAATAAAAACCACAATGAGGTACTTACTACCTTACACCAGTCAGAATGGCCATCATCAAAATGTGTATAAATAATAAATGCTGGACAAGGTGGAGAGGAAAAGGAACCCTCCTATTCTGTTGGTGGAAATGTAAATTAGTGCTGCTACTGTGGAAAACAATACGGAAGTTCTTCAACAAACTAAAAATAGAGTTACCATACAATCCAGCAGTCCCACTGCTTGGCACATATCCAGACAAAATTATAATTTACATATAATTATACATATATATGTGTGTGTGTATATATATATATATCGCTTTTCTGTACACTTAAAACATTGTAAATCAACTATACTTCATATAAAGGAACTAGGAAAAAACATAAAATAATGACTATTAAAATTTCAAGAGAAGTAGATTTTTGTTTAATGCAACTGTATTAGCAGAGCTGTCCAACACAGAACCAGGCTTTTCTTTCAAAATATATTAAAAAAAATTCATCCTGGACAACTTCCTCTTAATTTTTTAGAGTAGGAATTTTTCATAGATAGGCAATTGTTATGATGATGCCTAAAATCCTTTCCAAATCTTAACGTTTTATGATCTTTGGATTCACTATCATTGAAGTTCAGTCTCATGTCTGCTTTGCTTATGAAGAAGTCAACTTGCTTTTAGCAAAGTGATTCACGTTTTATGTAAGATATTCTATATCAAAATAATCTTATCTTAAAAAGGTTTTTTTTTTCTTTTTTTTAACCTATGAAAACCTGTATTGGTTTTCAATCAACTTTTGCTGGAGAGGGGTATATTGAAATGAGCTAAGCAGAGAGATGTGACTGCACAGGCCTCTGGCACAGCAAGGGCAACCAAAATGAGAGAAACTTGATCAGCTGTCAAAATTAAGGAGAGCTGCTGGTTCCAGACCTGCTCCAGAGAGAAGCTCAAAGGGACTCAGCACTGGCAGAACAAAGAAGCCCTGGAGGGAGGCTTTGCTCTAAAAGAGAGGTTTTTGCTTCAGGAGAAGACTGTTCCAGGAAAAGGAGACTGGCTGCTTCAAACTCAAAAAAGGGAGCTGATCTCATGGCTCTTAGCAAAATAGTGAGTAGAAAAGAAATATTAACTTGAATCCAGCTGAGAGAAGTGGATCAAAGTAAACCTATTGCATGTCTGGGAAAAGAAATGACTGTTTCTTATACTTAGCTTTGGCCTGTTTTTTCTTTATTTTATATTTTTTCCATTATTTATAGTTGACAAATGTGCTTTGAAACTATAATCCCTTTTTGTTTTCTCTGTATCATTCGTATTTAATTCTAGGTACATTTATGACATGCCTATTATGGACAAGACCTTGTGTGTAAGGTGCAAAAGTTTAAAAACAAATAGAACGTGGGCCCTTCCCATGTAGGAGCCTTAGTGGATGGCCACACAACTCATGGTAATAGCAGGCAGTGGTTAAAAATCATAAGTTTTGGAATAAGACAGAATGGGATTTAAATTCTGATTTTGTCATTTTTTTAAATCTATAAAGACTAGGATTAATAAATTCTAATATTCAGTTCCCTTATCTGTAAAATATGGGTATATCTCATGGCTTGATGTAAAAATTAAATGAGATTATGTATCTTATGGAATGAACTGAGTACCCCTCAAATTTATATGTTGAAGCTCTAATTCCTAATAGGACTATATCTGAAGATAAAGGCATTTGAGGAGGCAATTAAATTTAAATGAAGTCTTAAGAATGAGCCTTGACCTAACTAGTATCCTATCCTGGTAACATGAAGGGGCACCAGAGTTCTCTTTTTCTGCATGCACACAGAGGAAAGGTTACATGAGGACATGTGAAAAGATGGTCATTTATAAGCCAGGAAGAGAGGTCTTATTAGAAACCAAGCCTGCTGGCACTTTGATCTTGAACTTCTAGTCTCCAGAGCTATAACATAATAAATGTCTGTTTTTTAAGCCACTCAGTCTGTGATATCTGATTATGGCAGCCCAAGTTGCTTAATAATAATGGGAGTTCCCGTCGTGTTGAAGCGGAAATGAATCCAACTAGGAACCGTGAGGTTGCGGGTTTGATATCTGGCCTCGCTCAGTGGGTTAAGGATCCAGTGTTGCTGTGAGCTGTGGTGTAGGCCACAGATGTGGCCTGGATCCTGTGTTGCTGTGGCTGTGGCGTAGGCCAGCAGCTGTAGCTCTGATTAGACCCCTAGCCTGGGAATCTCCATATGCCACTGTGTGAAGACAATCACAGGATTGGGATTGATGAATCATATGGTAACTAGTTTTAGTTTTTTGAGGAACCTCCATACTGTTTTTCAGAGTGGCTGCACTAATTCACATTTCCACCAAAAGAATAGGAGGATTCCCTTTTCTCCACATCCTCTCCAGCATTATTTATTTATAGACAATTTGATGATGGCCATTTTGATCAGTGTGGTGGTACCTCATTGTGATTTTGATTTGCGTTTCTTTAATAATCGGTAATGCTGAGCATCTTTTCATGTGCCTGATGGCCATCTGTATGTCTTTGGAGAAATGTCTGTTTAGGTTTTCTGCCTGTTTATTGATTGTTTTTTTGTGTATTATTATTATTGAGTTGTCTGAGTTGTTTGTATATTTTGGAAATCAATTCCTTGTGGGTTTCATCATGTGCAAATATTTTCTCCCATTCTGTAGGTTGTCTTTTCATTGAGTTTATGTTTCCTTTGGTGTGCAAAAGCTTGTTAAGTTTAAGTTCCACTTGTTTATTTTTGTTTTTGTTTCTATTGCCTTGGTAGACTGACCTAAGAAATCATTGGTAAGATTTACGTCAGAGAATGTTTTGCCTATTCTCTTTTCTAGTTCTATGGTGTCGTGTCTTATATTTAAGTCTTTAAGCCATTTTGAGTTTATTTTTTGTGTGTGTGGTGTTGAGGGAACATTCTAACTTCATTGATATACATTCAGCTGTCCAACTTTCCCAGGCACTTGTTGAATACACCATCTTTTCTCCATTTTATATTCTTGCCTCCTTTGTTGAAGATTAATTGACCAGAGTTGTGTGGGTTTATTTCTGGACTTTCTATCCTGTTCCATTGATCCACATCTCTGTTTTTTTATGCCAATACCTTGCTGGTTTTGCAGTATTGTTTAAGTTTGGGAGAGTTATGCTTCCTGCTTTACTATTCTCTCTTAGGACTGCTTTGGCAGTTCTGCCTCTTTTATGCATTATTTGTTGTAGTTTTGTGAAAAACATCATGAGTAATTTGATAGGGATCAAAATAAATTCGTAGATTGCTTTCGGTAGTATGGCCACTTTAACAATATTAATTGGGAGAAATATTTTTGACCAAGGTCTAGAAGGAGTAAGGATTTCTTTATGTGGAGGAAGGCAAAGGTATTTCTAGCAAAAAAAAAGAAAAAAAAAGAAACATATTTGGAAGATGCCATTCACTACAATGAATGCTAGAAGACATAGTTGAAAAAATCCATGTCTCAGTTGTAAAAGATGTTGTCCTCCTAGCTCCATTCTCTGTGCTTTTCTCTCTTGCCCTCTGCCCATGACTTGAGTTGTATGAACTGTAACTAGAGATTCTTATATCTTCTGTCTTCCAGTTGAGTCCAGCCAGTGGGATACACCAAGAAAATATCAGAGAGAATGGAGAGAGAGATATCCAGATATTTATTCTCCTAATTCTCTTTCTGGGAAGTAGTATTGGACTGGTGTGTGCAGTGTTTAATGATCCTTACTACACATAGGTTGATATGTTCTGCCTCCAAGTTGTTTTCTTTCCTGGTTCTAATAATCTCTCCTTCTAGTAACCACATTACTCTAGTCCTAATGGTGGCAGCAAATCTCCCTGTGATAGTTCAAGGTTCCTGCATTGTCCCTTTGTACTTCTCCATGTTCTGTCTACATTGTTGTGATTCATTCTTTTGTAAGTAAATTCTTCTAGAGTTTTCCTGATTTTATTATACTTCTTTTCCTGTCTTAACTTCACCAATGAGTATGGATTGCTTTATTAAGACTTCACTTATTCATTTATCTATTCTATCAGAGACTTCTGTTGAGTGCTTGCAAGGGTGGGGCTAAACACTCTTTCTGGTCTCAAAGTTTAAAGTCTAGGGTGAGATACATTCAAATAGCAATAACAAGATAGTATAATAGATGTTAAAGTAAAAATGCTCAGAACTGCATAGCAATGACACTTGACCTGGGCATGATTTACAGGTATGCAATGTAAGGTTAACACAATTCCAGAAAAAAAAATTGAGGACAATGAAGGACAATGAACAACTTAGCACATAAAATGTACTCATACTTCAGAAATGATAGTGAATGACAAGGAATCAAACATAGTTGATCTGACTCCACACATTTTCTCTAAAGAATTAACCACAGAAGCCCTATGGTGAGAGTGGTCTACAACTTTTGCCTAGACTGATGTAGTTGTGATCATTGTCTTAGAAAGATTTGGGGGTAATTTGACCTCACTGGATGAAGTTAGTTTTGTTCCTTAATTTTTAGAGGTGGTCTGGGCAACAGTGCAAGTTGCAAAGTATAATTGAAAGTTGTCTTGCTCTCAATTTTTTGTTCTATACCTCAGAAATAATAATGTTCTGAAGTATCTCTAACATTGTTTCTCTCTTTTTCACTTTAAAATTTCTTAAATTAATTGTAATGCGTATATTAGGGATTTCTGGAGCAATAGAACCAATAGGACATAGATGTAGATTTTTACTTTAAGGAATTCGCTCATGTAATTGAATGGGTGGGTGGGAGGGACAGTAGGCAAATCCAAAATCTGTAGGGCAGATTGACAGGCTAGAGTCCTAGGGAAGAAAAAATGTTTCAGTCTTGGCTCTGAAGGTAGACTGGAGACTGAATTCCTTCTTCATAGGGGGACCTCAGTTTTTCCCTCCTAAGTCCTTTGCCTGACTGAATGAGGCTCACTCACTTTAAGGAGATTAATCCACTCTACTCAAAGTCTACTACTGATTTAAATATTAATTACATCTAAAAAATACCTTCACAGCAGTATCTAGACTAGTGTTGGACGCAAACAACTGGGTGTCATAGTTTAGACAAGCTGACACATAAAATTAACCATCACAGTGAATATACATGACCTCCATATCTTCTTCACCTGCTGCTTCACTCAACTGTTACCAACCTACCTTCCAACCCCATCACTAACCTCAAACGCAGCTTCTTCAAAGGGCATAAAGAGTTTCCTTATTAGTAATTCTAGTGGCTATTTAACTCCCTAGGCCTTTTGATGACATTTGGTATGCTTGGTCACCTCTACTTTCATGGAACCATTTCTTTCCTTTTGATTTGTACCCAAAGTCAGATCTTCTTTCTTCCTGCCTATTTGACCAGTTGTGAGCATTCCACAAGGTTTAGTTCTTAGTTTTGGGTTCTCCTCTTCGAATTACCAATCTTGGTAAACATATCTATTATACTGCTTTCAACTGTCACGTTGCTGTCTATGACTCTGGGATTTCCTTATCTTTTGACCTCTAATCTAGGAAGTGTCTTTGTCCTATTATATTTCTTCAACCAGTTATTGATAAAATTATGTTAGTTTCCCTCTGTGGCTTCTGGCTACTTTCTCTATCTTGTAATCTCCTACTAGATGACTCAATATTAAAAAATTTTGATTATATAACTCTTCTGATCCAAAATCACAATCACTGTTACTTTGAGTAGAATAAGTTACTCTGTTTCTTTTCTTTCTTTCTTTTTTTTTTCTTTTTGTCTTTTTGCCATTTCTAGGGCAGCTCCCATGGCATATGGAGGTTCCCAGGTTAGGGGTCTAATCGGAGCTGTAGCCGCCGGTCTATGCCAGAGTCACAGCAACGCGGGATCCAAGCTGCATCTGCAACCTACACCACAGCTCTTGGCAACGCTGGATTCTTAACCCACTGAGCAAGGCCAGGGATCGAACCTGCACCCTCATGGTTCCCAGTCAGATTTGTTAACCACTGAGCCACGACAGGAACTCTCAAGCTACTCTGTTTCTCAAAGACTTCATAATTTTTCAACTATCATTTTTCCTTTTACTTTAAAACATTCTCTTTTTGAACAAATCTTTTCAGTTATTAGAATTGTTTTATCTAGTCCCAATTAGGTAATTATTTTGTGTGGGATCATGGAATTATAGAAATGAAAAATATGACATGGATATTGTATACATAAAATAAATATATACGGACAATAGCAGATCAGTACCAGACACTGGATAACTTAGCTAAACACTGCTCATGCTAATACAACTCAGCCTAAGACCAAGTACTTTAGTACTTGTAGAAATCAATTTTAGAGTGCAAGTGACTTATCTGATGAGGGAGTAGGGTATAATATTAAGGTCAGTAGATGCCAGGAATCAATGTGTGACCACAGAAATAAACCTTGGCTTCTCTCTTTCTCACACAAAATCTGTTTTTACTAGTCCAATGCTGTTTTAATAGGTTAAAGAGAGTCAGCTTTGCAATAGCTCTAGAGGGATTAGGTTGAACTGCAAGGGTGAGAGTTTATGAATGGCTCTTCAATATTGTGTAGCTCCATATACAAAACGACACTCAAGTCATCTCGTTTTCATGTATCTTCAGTAAAGATTCCCTCATTTAGAATCCTTTACCTTTCTTGCCAACCATTTAAATTTCATCTGTCCTTTATAAGGTCCAGCTCAAGGATTATTTCTTCCATGAAACATTTTGTTTGTTGTTTGTTTCCTGATTACTCTGGTTATCACTGACCTTCTCATAACTATATATTTAATATTAAATGACTTTCTTATTATTTGCAGTCATTTAAGATATGTTAATCTTACTTTTTTTCCTAACTATGTGATAAGTACTCTTTAGGGCAGGGATCATGTATTTATTTTCACCCTCTGACAATACTACATAGTGGTTAGAGGGTAATAGGAGCTAAACTAATACTCTTTAATTGACAAATACCTCTTTTGTTATGCAGGAATGAGGAGAAGCATAGAACAAATACTTATTGCATATCTAATATGTTGCAGGCATAGTGCTAGCACACTCTATCGATCTATCAATCTATCTATATGTGTGTGTATATGTGTGTGTGTGTGTATATATATATGTGTATATAGCACAACTTAATATTCATGAAAGCAGAGTGAAGGAGATATTTTTATTTCTCAGTTTTCAGATGAGGAAGCAGAGACTTCTAGAGGTTAAATTATTTGGCCAGGATTACAATATTTTGTCACCATCTGATGTAATCTTTGAACATAGATTTATCTGAATTCAAAGCCCATGTATTCTCAGATCCACCATTCTACTTCCTCACCTCACACACTTCCTGTAGGGAATGTTGTAATACACTAGCCAGGTGCTTATTTTCCCAGAACCTGGGACTGTTGGTGGTTGAGAGCCTTAGCTGTGTCCCTCTTTGGGACTTGCTCTTAGGTAAAGAGAGCAGCCTCACCTGAGAGGATGTGCCCTTTCCAGGGACAGCCTACATCCAGCGACTGGTCCATGTTGGGATTACTCTGAGCGGCATCCCAACTCCAGAGTTGTCAGCAGGATTGACTAAAGCTGAGACTACATTACAGTTTAACCGCTCCTTCTACCCAATCCTATTATCTTCACTATGTTTACTGACTGCAATATGTTCACTATATTTCTTCCTATTTTCTCCCTTATATTTATTGCAGGAGTTCCTCTTAATAATTTTTTTTCCATGTGCATCTCTGCTTCCCAAGAACGGACCTGCAACTTGCATCATGTCATAAGCTAGATGATTATCAGAAGAGTATGACATGATCTTGTCCATTCCTCATGAAGTAAACTGAAAATTCTTTAAGAAAGGCTTCCAGTAAATACCATGGGTGCTAGAGCTTACCCTAAGGTGTTACTACTACTGTATTTTCCTCCCTCCTTGCCTCCAATTGCAAGCAAAAAGCTTCTTTCCAGGAACAGGGAGAGCACAGACTTTGTTGTCCTCTTCTCATAAAGAAACTCCCTTAAGCACATACAAAATGTACAGCTATTATGGTTGATCTTTGTGAGCATTTTTTTCCCCACAAAATTAAAGTATGATTCTAGTCTGAATCACTTGTAATTATTCAGAACATATGAGGGGAATTATTTTGACTCATTGCAATTATGAAATATACTTAGCACTGGTCCTTTTCCAATCTTGATGGCATTTGACTAAAACCAGATTCCATGGAGTTCCCCTCATGGCACAGTGGAAATGAATCTGACTAGGAACCATGAGCTTTCATGTTCGATCCCTGGCCTCACTCATTGGGTTAAGGATCTGGTGTTGCTGTGAGCTGTGATGTGGGTTGCAGACGGGGCTTGGATCTGGCATTGCTGCAGCTGTGGTATAGGCCGGCAGATGTAGTTCTGATTTGACCTCTAACCTGGGAACCTCCCTATGCTGCAGATGCCCTAAAAGGACAAAAAGAAAAAACAAAAAAACCCAAAAAAAACAGATTCCACATTTTTAAGTTTTTATTTTGCACGTGACTAGATGTTAAGTTTTGCTTTTCACACACAAATTATAAAAAAAATCTATTAGTTGTTGCTTGTAAACCTCACAACTCTTTGATTTTGGCTCTTTCATGCTTTCATTGTATCAGAGTAATATAACACTCTCGCTTTACCTGAATGCTACCATGAATATGCAGCTACTGTTTGGAAAGTGGATAGAATATTACTAAAACCAGAAAAGTCATTTTTGGGTTTTCAGGTACTATGTAGGGCACAGCCTGCTGATAGAAGTTAGCTGATGCCCATTAAGGAATTTAATCACAAGGGCAAAGCAGGAATGTGTAGTGAAACATTATTTTCTGAAGGCCCAAGGGAGCAATGTACTCGGCCCAGACACCAGCTCGATCTTGAAAAAATGTGAGACAGGAGAAAAGACTGATGTTATTGGCAAGTTAAAAACACCCTTCCACCTGTAGGAACTCAAGTCTTGGATAAATAACTAGAACTTAGTGAAGATGGATTGAGAAGGAAGCAGAAAAGTCAACATATGTATATGCATGTCTAGAGTTACTGATTCTGTTTGCTCCCTTCTCCCTGTGGTTCAATGCAGATGGATAAACCAAGGAAAAACTTACCTCCAGGTGCCCATTTCTGTTTATCTGAGAGTTTCTGATATTTCCTAGCTGGTAATCTGATTATCCCAGGGCCTTATTTCATTTTGCTGAGTCTCTGGGTTTTTTATTCTACCCTTTTCTCACACTACGTTCCTTCTTCCAGCCATCCGGTGGTAAGATCTCACAGCTATACTGCCATCCCTGACACTGCATCCCTGGCCCATCCCAGACAAGCTTCAACATGCAGTGATCCTATCCCAGGTAGAAGATTGGTACTCAGATTCAGTATCAGTGAGGGCAAAATAATAGTGGGCCTCATCGTGCATGATTATATTCCCATCTACAGAGAACAAAGAGTAAGTACCTCTCTGGGTTGGATATTAAGCTAGCAGAGCTCAAATCTCTAAAACTTTCAGCACCTTTTTCAGAGGCAAGAAAAGAACCAATACAAGTCCTGAGAGGTAGACAGGGGTGACAAGCATTAATAGTGCCATTATCTCAAGATAATGTTAAGCTGATAAAATATTTGGCCATGGCCTAGGCTTTTATTTCCCATGGAAATATGGGTTTCAAATACCACAATCTATCACAGAATCTCAAGGGGACTGCACATTTTATAATGTATTAAATTCATGTAAACTGCCACTATGAAGACAGGAAATCTAATTTAGAGAAAAATATTCCAGCATAATAAGGAGGCTAAACTGAGGTGGCCACATTAGGGACACGCTGACTTTCTGGCTGACTATTTTCTTAATCAAAGAACATGTCAGTGGGAAGGCCACCAAAAATGATATGGGATTCAGAGCTGTCAGTTATTAGATGTGCACAACAGGTAAATTAATATTTGGTGATAGGCTTCTGGTGCTTGGGGCTTGACAGCTTATGCAATGCCACTTTGGCACTACAAATAAGGGGAGATCAGATTCTTTGTCATAGTCAACCAAACATCACTATTCTCAGGCTGTCACTAGGCTGTTTAGGAATCTGCATTAACTCTTTCAAGCCACCAAGAGCCTCTTTAGAAAATACTGTTTCAGAAATTGACCAGTGACTGGGAGACTTCACTGAAATAGCTACTGGCCTATAATTTCTATATTATACAATCAGATTCTCAAGCAATACTATGGACTGTCTTGTTCCACATTCCACTCATCGCCCCCTGCCTAGAGAGTAAGAAATTGCCTCCATCATATTTCTCACCAGTGGCAAAGGAGAAAGGAAAATTCATTTCTATTCTACCAAATATGATTTACTAAAATAAGAATAATATGTGAAATACTTTGATATATACTTTCTTCTTTGTGCATATAGTCAAACTGTGAGAAACATGGTGGTTCATTTACAGTGAGGAAATAAAGACCCAGCAAATAAAGCAACTTGCCTAATGTCAGGCAAGTCAGAATTGCTATCCAGTTCCACTGATTCCAAGCTCCACATTTTTCATACTACATTGTATACTGCTTGTATTAAAGCCAAGGTTGCTGATAATAAAAGTTTCCTTTAGATTACTGCATTTCCCTTATTAATCTGTTCTTTTCCAAATTAAAAAAAATATGAGTATGTCTACATTTTTTTTCACACAAATCTTGGTGCAATTTAACTTGAGTTTAAGCAATGGTTTAATCAAGCCCTTTTCCTCCTCTTCTTTCCTGTCTTCCTTCCTGCTCCCTCAATTTCTCCTCTTCCTCTGCTTCCCCCTACTTTTTCTTTTTATAATTGGAGAATAATAGTTCCTAAAGATTAACTTGTCCTTTTCTTGTTTACTTCCTGCACCATTCCTTCCAGAATGTATACACAGTCTTCATTCTTTATTTACACATCATTTAGTGTCTATTAACTTATAAAGGTTATTGAGTCTTACAGACTGTTCTTTATATAATCATTGTTCAGGTCAAATGAAAATGTGGTTGCTAGTTTTGCAATCACCCAGAAAAAGTAAAAATAAAAAATTACCATTTTTATCTTTTAATATAAAAGAGTGGCATCTCTTACCATAACTGCCAGAAGCCCTGCAGTACACACTATCAGATTACACCACAAAGAGGTCAGAGCACTCATATTAAGCTCTAGTTCACTGAATTCTATCAGTCATCAGTTATGAAGGGACAATTTCCCCACAAGGGCCTGTTTAGAAAATGAACCCTTTCCTATTTAGAAGCTCTAGTTTAGACTACATCACCAGCAAGGCCACTAATGATAAGATTTAATGGACACTTTTAAAAAATTTGCTTAGATAAAAGCTCCTGTAATTGTTTTCAGACAACTCAAGTGATTCAAGCCTGGCAGATTTTTTTTTTCTTTTAAGGGAGAACCTCTGAAACAATGAGACAGTGTTCCATAAAGAAGGTGCTATGTTATCATCTTATTTTGAAGAGGACTGGGGGTCTTTGAAAGAGTGTAGCAATGCCGGAGCTTTACTAGTAAGATGAGAAAGAATGTTCTGAACTCTTCCACATTAAATTTTCAGGTGTGTTACCACCCACTCCCTTTTTCTCAGCTCCAAGTTCTAGAAGATTAACTGAAACTCAGGCAGGTAGCTGTAATGTTGATGGAGTTTCTTGGGTTGTTGCTATTCCTAGAGTCCCTGAGGAAGGATCTAACTACAGCAGCAGCAAAGCATTCCTAAGACACACTGGTGTTTGTTTGAGTCTCAGCAGGTGGAACAGTGGGGGCTACCATAAGAAGCAGGTTAAAGAATATTCCTAGGCTTGATAAGTTTGAATAAACGTTAGGTAATGTCTGTGTGGTTCAGAAGCAAATACCAGATTGAAAAACAGTCTAAATAAGAGTCTGACCATTGAAGTAACCAAACTGAATCCATTATGATGGGATTGCATTTACCCAGTGTACTTACTTTATGTGCTCAGCTAAAGACCACACACACATACACACAGTATAATCAATTTTATGATTATCTACATCTCATATGGCGTTCTACTTAAAGTAGAAATGCCTTTATGTGAGTGTGTCATGAGAACATAGTCCCCACATCCTTCTCCTAGAGCAAGAATCACACTTTGATAAGTATGGTTCTTGTGATTAAAGATGCATATTCCAGCTCAACCTGGTCCTTAACAGTGCATGTAAATTATTTCTTCTGATGCCCAGCCAAGGAAATAGAGATCTATTGTTATAATGGAATAAAAATTGGTTGTAATGGACTTACTAAAAGAAGGTATAATATTAATACTTTGTGAGTGATCGAAAAGATTTTCAAAGTAATTTTGATTTTGGATCCCAAATTCCATCTAAGCTACTACTCCACTCTGATGATTTTCCATGCCATATATTTAACTATGATGTTCAGAAACTGGTTTTAAGAGCAGGCATAAGTCAATGCCATCAAAAAATACTTAATTCATAGGTCACATTAGATATAGCCCCATCTTTGTATTTATGTACAACCAAAGTAAAATAGTAAAACAAAAATCCAAGATGTGAGTACTAACTTGTTATTTCAACTTCTCCTGGCAGAGCTCATTTGCTTGGTATTAATAGGGTCTCTCTCTCGCTCAAAAGCATAAACCTGCAACATCATATCTTAATGGTTTTGTCCCAAATGAACTTAGAAAATATGTCAAAAAGAGATTAAGTCAAAAGACAAGCATATACTCATCAGAATTTTGCTGGAAAAGTCAGGACTCCTATAAGGAGAATCATGAACCAGAGGCAATCTCCTGTACCTCCTGTGAGTCTCTTTGGCTGGTGTCAAAAGTAAGTTCAAACATGCAATGAAGGGCCCTCTAGAAAATAAGCTGTTTCTGAATTTATATAATTCTAGCATTATATAGGACCTTCTCACAATAATCGGGGCCCCTGCCAGCACAGATAGCTATAGGATTTCATGCAAACAATGAAGCGATGTATTGGAATGACTTAATCCATATCACAGAATGAACACTATAAATATTTCATTGTTAACTCAAGGATGATCACATACAACAGATTAGAAAACATATATGCATTGGTTTATCACTCCTCACTAAAGAACTAGAGAAAACTGTTGAGTCGTTTTGTCCAAGAGACTGATCTCACTGTGAGTTCATTCTGGATGCCTCCTGTTTTTACAGTATCTAAGTTCTGCTCATCTTCTTTTGCTCACCTCTGCACTGTTTGCTACCCCACATTAGTCTGTGCCTGAGCAACAGTTTTGCCTACCATGACCGTTATTGATGTTTGCACATTTTAAACATCCATCTGTAGTCAATGAAAGTTCCATTCATACATCAAGGATTTATTGTTTTTTGTTTTGCTAAAGAGAAGCATTGTTTCTTCTAAATAAACAATAACATCTAGCCAATTCTTATTATCCCAGGAATGCACACCTGCTTGCTAGGCCCTATGCCTTTTTCTCTCCAACACAAGGTTTATTCTCTTTCAGTATTTATTGCCATGTGTTTGGCCTCACTGCAGGATTGGGGAGAGATTATATTCTATCCTGTTGACCAGAAGAGAGACTTCCTGATGAAATATGATCTGTATAACAACATAGATATCTTCTTGTCTTCAGCAACTTGAGAGAGTACAACTTACTCATAACCACTATTGTGTGAGCTGTTGATATATTTGAAAAAGAGGCACCAAAAGGAGCCAGAAAAAGAAAGCCATTGTCAAAATCAGTAATATTTATAAGGGAGTTCCTGCTGTGGTTATAGGATCTGGTGCTGTCTCTGTAGTGGCAAGGGTTAAATCCCTGGCCCGGTGCAGTGGGTTCAGGGTCTGACAAAGGTTATGGCTGCAGTTTGGATTCTATCCTTGACTTGGGGAGCTTCCATATGTCGTAGGCACAGTCAAAAAAGAGAAAAAATATATTTATAGGGATAAATAGAATATTTTCTTCACCCAACTCAAATTATCTTTGGCCTTATTCATTCATTCATTCATTCATTCATTCATCAGGAAGCTGGAAATTTGGCCCCCAGATCATTTTAATCTACTATAAAGAAAATAATCATTAAGAAAAGGAACTCAGAAAAAGAAAAAATTTTTTTTCACTGTCATCTGCTACCAAGAAATCTTTGGCATTCTGGAATCCTTATTAAGAATATTAAACCTCTAAGGAATAGATTTGTAATGTTACAATTTTCTGTGGCATTTAGGTTTCAGAAATATTTCCCAGTGGGCTTGTTCTGCTTACCCATTTTTATCTTCTATTCCTAGAGAAAAGTGACATTAAAGATATGCAAAAAGTCAGATTTCTAACTAGGCTTCCAGTCGCTTTTTGACCTTGAATATGTAGCACTGCCTTGACGATGAAACTCCTCTCCTACATCTGAATTTCTGTTAAGCCTTATGGTAGGAAGGGAAAATAGAATTTTCTTATGTTAAAAGGAAGGAATGCTTGGACACAGGATGGGATGGGATCAAGCCCAGACGTTATATCTAGTCCAAGGTCATTTAAAATCCCTGGAGCCAAACAAAACAAAACAAAACAAAACAAAACAAAACTTACATTGATACAAAAGCAAACTCTACTGATCCCACTAGGAATTTACTTTTTGGTCTCAGGAGAACCTTAATTCTTTTCTGCCTTTTGAGTGAGGTGGACAAAAGGTGGTTTTCACTGCTGCAAATCTGGTTTGATAGCAAAGCAACTATTAATTTATAAAATTGGGCAACTTCTGGGCTCACGGTATTTTTATGCTATGAGACTATCTTCTTCCAAGCTCTAACCATTGTCAGGTACTCATTTTCTCTAGACTTTTGAGTTAATACCACTAAAAAAATCTGACGTGTATAATAAAATATGCATATTGACATTCCTTTAGTCCCTTTACCATCTCAGGTGCACAAGATTACTGAAAGATGGTGTACAGTAGAAATCTTCTTATTAAGCAATGGCTACTAAAGATTTCAAAGTTTTGTGGTATTACGCATAATAATATTTGCTTTCAAAATCATCTGAGGAGCAAAACTATTCCAAATTACAAATATTCTTACCATATTAAGGACAATCTCCTTAGAAGACCATTCACCCTGACTTTAGCATAAACTGTCAGCTATTCCATGAAGTAAAATCAAACTTCAATTAAGAAACCAAACCTGTGGAGATGAGAGAGTTGGGTGATAAATGTTTCCTCATTTCTAGCAACTATTGGATTTTCTCTTTCACTCAAAGAAAGAAGCAGTCAAATCTCCAAGGCTGAGCTTTTGGGGGTGAGCTATTTCTCACAACTCTACACCTAATTATCTGTGTGTACCATCAGCAGAAATTCTCAAGGTGCTGCTTATTGAAACTGACCTGGTGGGCATCCCAGGTCTTAAGGATGAATGAATAAATGACTTTGCTGAATGTTGCTGAATATGTGATAATGTAATTAGTAT